>NC_059195.1:12217388-12524888 GCF_020615455.1 Coregonus clupeaformis | reverse complement strand
CTTATATTTAAAGCATTTTGGAATCCACATTTTACACTAAATAAGAAGTGATATTTCCTGGGGACAGAAAAGGCACCGCTTGGGATGAATGACCCAGATGGGCTTTCAGAGTTATAAGTACATCGGCGAGCACTCTTAGGTAATGTGAAGTCATGTTCAGATGTTCCACCCGCCCCCACACCCCCCTCCCTCCCGTGACTCTGTTTACAAACACTTGTCAGTCACATGGGTTCCCAATCATCATCCCAGCTCTACCACTTCCTCTCGTCTCGCCTGTTGCCAGGATACGTTGCTAGGCTCCATGACAATAGGAGCGTATCCTGGCTAGTGACGCAGGTCTTTTCAGCATGTGTTTGTTTCCAGTCAAAAGACCAGACCCTTAGCCTGGTCCCAAATCTGTTTGTGCTGTCTTGCCAACTCCTATGGTATTGTTTTTTTTACTGCAAAGTTGACAAGGCAGCACAAATAGATGAAGCACAATGCTACCAGACTGTCAGGGTATGTCTGGAAGGCTAGCCTTCACTGACAGAGTGAATATGTTGACATGTTAGCCTACCATACTCACTGATAATAGTGAGATTGCATGGATGTGAGTGTGTTAAAACGTTATAATACTTGATTTCAATTTATGAAAAACATAATTCCATGTTGACATTATGGGGCATAGTGTAGTGTGTGTAGTGACAAACAATCTCAATTTAATCCATTTTAAATTCAGGCTGTAACACAACAACATGTGGAAAAAGTGAAGCGGTGTGGATACTTTCTGAAGGCACTGTAATCATCAATTAAGATCAGTCAGATTAAGTAATAGTAAATGTTTTTCAACAAAATAGACTCATATCAAAAGTAATGTGATCATTGCATTGTGAAAGGCAATCATTTTATATAAACATGGATTGGAATGTGAAACATGTATTTCTAAAAGTGACTGTATGATTTTGTGTGTTATACATTGTTTTGAAACAATTGCCTTTTTGATGATCGGTTTTGAGTTTTGTGCATACTTGTGAAAACGGTAGCGTGATTAAACATTACTCGTTGCTGTATATAGATAGGATGTGCTGTTGTTTCATTAGTATTTTCTCATTGCCTGTGGCAGTACATCATGTTTGCCTTATTCAGTAAGACATTTTCGAGAGCTTGGAACTTTAACGTTCTATGCACACCCATCCACCCCCTTGTTTCACTTAGTTTTTCTGGCTGGGGGTTAGAACTCAGGTTTCCATCTGGTGTAACACAAGTGCAGGCACTGACACACACACCCACATGTGTACACTCACTCTTGTGCTTCTCTATTGTATAAATATATGCAGGGGAACATACAGTACATCCAAGTATTTACTTAAACATGAGCATACACGTTAACAAACATTTAAACATCTGGCGTGCAAAAAAATTTGAACATACTGTACACACTAAAATAAATCTTGACATAAACACTGAACACCTACGCACACACAGACACATAGATAAACAAAACACACACATGCACGCTCCCACACACACTCAGACACACCTCCCCACCACAGGAGGTTGGTGGCACCTTAATTGGGGAGGACGGACTCGTGGTAATGGCAGGAGCGGAATCAGTGGAATGGTATCAAATACCATTCCATTAGTTCTGTACCAGCCATTATTATCAGCAGCCTCCACTGCTCCCCGCACGCACACACGCACGCACACACGCACGCGCACACACACACACACACACACACACACACACACACACACACACACACACACACACACAGTTGGTTTTACTATCCAAGTGGGGACCAAAAAATGTATTCCCATTCAAAATTATATTTTCCTTAACCCTAAACCTTTACCCAACCCTAACCTTAACCCTAACCCTAACCTCAAGGTTTATCTATTAATGTTGCTGCACCTAATTTTAAACCTAGTTTTAAATTAATCCTAGTTAAAGTAAATCCTTCCTCTAATCTAAGTTTAGTTTTCACTTTATACCTAGAATAATTTAACTGATAAAATGGCAGCATATCTACTGTAGAAACACCAAAACAACAGAGTTCTTCAGAGAATAATTTGAGACCGGTTGAATCCTGTTGAGTTTTACGATAATTATGAGTTTTCAAGGAGATACTGCTTCTCCAAGGACTCTGTATTGCAACTGTAAAGAAAGGTTGGACCAACCATTACGCATGGGAGTGATAGGATTGTGGCTGTACCCCCATTACTTCAGCTCCTGGTGGCCCTACGGTTCTACGCAACTGGATGTTTCCAGATGGTGGATGGGAACCTTTTAGGACTCCACAAGTCAACCGTCTGCAGGATTGTAGTCAGTGTGTCCAGAGCTATTGCCGGTCTACAAAATCAGTACATAAGGTTCAACCCTACAGAGGAAACAACAGCTGGATTTTACAGGAGAGCTAGATTCCCAGGTGTACTAGGGGCAATAGACTGTACACACATTCCTATTCCCACCCCTGGTGGCGAGAATGGAGAACTATTCCGTAATCGGAAAGGTTACTGCGCCATCAACGGACAGGCTGTCTGTGATGACAAAGGTCAGCTCACCAACATCGTCGCTAGATTGCCAGGATCCACCCATGACAGCAGAATCTTTGACAATAGTCGTCTGTGTGCAATGCTGGAAAGGGGGGCATATGAAGGCCTGTTGTGGGTACCTTATGACTCCCCTTTTAAACCCCCAGACACCTGAAGAGCGAGAATACAACACCTCTCATATCCTGGCAAGTTGTCTCATAGAGATAATTTTTAGAGTGTGGAAAAAAAGATTCCTGTGCGTACAAGAGGGGCTCCGCACGAAGATCCACACTACACTGACAATCATTATTGCAGTGGCAGTTCTGTATAACTTAGGCAAGAGACAAGGAGACAAGCTACCTGAGGAGGACCTACCTGAGGAGAATGGAGAAGATGGCCAGCTGCAACATGCTGCCAATGGGAATGATGTGAGGAGAACCTTGATTGAGAACCATTTTGCAGCCTATGGTGTTGTCACGACTTCCGCCGAGGCTGCCCCCCCTCCTGGTTCGGGCAGGCTTCGGCGTTCGTCGTCACCGGAGTACTAGCTACTGCCGATCCCATTCTCATCACTTGTCATGTCTTGTCAATCACACACACCTGGTGCTCATTCCCCTAATTAGTATGTGTATAAGTGTTCCCTCTGTTCCCCTTGTCTTTGTGAGTGATTGTTTTGTTGTGAGAGCGTGTAGCTCGGTTGAGCTACATTTCACTGTGTTAATGCCAAGGTGGATGTTTTCCCTTGTACAGTTTCGTTTGACGCTTGGGGCATTTGATTTATGTAAACGGATTAAACTCTGGACTTCGGTATTTTACCTCCTGCGCCTGACTCCTTCTTTCACACCTCGTCACAGATTCACTCACCTGATCTGATATGGAGTCAGCAGGAGAAGACCGCATGCCTGGAGTTGTGGCAAGGGTCCAGGAGCATTCCTCTGTGTTTGCCAGCTTGGGGGAAGCGATGGATCGGGTTCTACAGGTGGTAGAACGCCTGGAGAGGAGAGGAACCGATCTATTGAGACCAGCTGGTCAACCGGATCCAGCCACCTACACCCCAGCCCCTGGAGGGATCCAGATATCCCGGCCACCGGCATTTCACGAGACTGCAGTGCGATGTAAGGGATTCCGACTCCAACTGGAGTTGTATTTATCCAGCATCAGACCGGAGCTCCGGGAGCGGGAGAAGGTATCCGTCCTCGTTTCCTGCTTTTGTGGGAGAGCCCTGGAGTGGGCCAATGCGGTATGGAACGAGGGAGGTACCACGTTAGAGAACTACGGGGAGTTTGCTTGCCTCTTTCTGGCCGTTTTTGAATGACTGGTTCATCTAAGGCAGGGGACTAGGACCGCTCAGGACTACGCGCTGGAGTTCCGGAAGCTGGCAGCGGGGTCCACATGGAACGAGCAGGCCCTGATAGACCATTTCCGGTGCCACCTAAGGGAGGACGTCCGACGGGAGCTAGCCTGCCGGGATGCCATGCTGTCGTTCTCCCAACTGGTTGACATGGCCATCCGGCTGGACAATCTGCTAGCAGCCAGAGGACGTCCTGGTAGGGGTCTGCCCGTTCCCACTCCGGACGACTCTGACCCCGAGCAGATGGAGCTGGGGGGATCCGCCGGGCGAGCTGGGGGGATCCGCCGGCAGGAGGACAGCGACAGTGCCACTCTGGTGGCACAAAGGGACAATCCACCTCACGTTGTGGTCAACATTCTTTTGGGTCTGGAGGTGGTAGGCAGGGTACTCACACATCACCCCAGGTAATGAACACCCAAACGTGTTCAGAGCCCTTTGCGGCGCACTGTACTTTATCTATCTCCTTTCCAGATCACTTGGTAGGTTCCCAGTGTAAGGCACTAGTCGATTCAGGCGCAGCTGGGAATTTTATGGACAGGGCATTTGCACACCGTCAAGGCATTTCAATGGTTCCCCTAACCATTCCACTCCCCATCAGAGCACTAGATAGTCGACCATTAGGGTCCGGGTTGGTTAAGGAAGTTACTGTACCAGTCACCATGATTATGCAGGAGACACATGTTGAGCAGATCACCTTTATGATTATTGAGTCTCCTGCTTACCCTGTAGTCTTGGGTATCCCGTGGTTAGCCCTTCACAACCCCAATTTCTCATGGCCGCAGAGGGTTCTTACGGGGTGTCCGGGTAGGTGTCTAGGTGTTTCCGTTGGTGCGACCACGGTGGAAAGTCAAGATGGTACCCCCACCGTGCACATTCCCCCCGAATACAATGATCTGGCGCTCACATTTTCCAAGACGCAAGCGACTAAATTACCACCTCATCAGGAGGGGAATTGCGTGATAAACCTTCGGGTAGACGCTGTACCTCCCAGGAGTCATGTGTGTCCCCTGTTGCAGGCTGAAACGGAGGATATGGAAATATACGTCACCAAGTCCCTGCGCCAGGGGTATATACGTCCCTCCACTTCACCTGCCTCCTCGAGTTTCTTCTTTTGTGAAGAAGAAAGATGGCGGTTTACGCCCGTGCATTGATTATCGACCACTGAATAATGTGACGGTACGATTTAGTTATCCTCTTCCCCTCATTCCTTCAGTGATTGAGTCAATGCATGGGGCCCGTTTTTTCACCAAATTAGACCTCAGGAGTGCCTACAACCTGGTGCGTATTCGGGAAGGGGATGAGTGAAAAAACAGCATTCAGCACAACCTCGGGGCATTATGAACACCTGGTGATGCCCTATGGTTTGATGAATGCTCCATCTGTTTTCCAGTCCTTTGTGAACGATGTGTTTCGGGACATGCTTGGTCGTGGTGTGGTGGTCTACATCGATGACATCCCAGTGTATTCCGCTACGCGCGCCGAGCATTCTAAGAAGTTCAGCTCGGCGGAGCAGAACTACGGCATTGGTGATCGGGAGCTGTTGGCTGTTGTCCGAGCTTTGACGGTGTGGAGACATTGGCTCGAAGGGGCAAAACACCCTTTCCTCGTCTGGACAGACCACCGTAACCTGGAGTACATTCGGGCAGCGAGGAGGCTGAATCCTTGCCAGGCCAGGTGGGCCCTCTTCTTCACCCAGTTTGATTTCACACTCTCATACATTCCGGGTACGAAAAATGTGAAGGCAGACGCACTGTCTCGGCTGTATGACACAGAGGAGAGGCCCAGAGACAACACCTCCATACTCCCGGCCTCATGCATTGTGGCGCCGGTAGTATGGGCGATGGACGCAGATATAGTGCAGGCATTACGCACAGATCCATCTCCACCGCAGTGTCCAGCTGGGCTGCAGTACGTGTCTGCACTTATCCATGATCTACTGGGCACACACGTCACCCTCCTCTGGTCATCCAGGTATCGGTCGTACAATGCGCTGCCTGACCGAGAAGTACTGGTGGCCTACCTTGGCTAAGGACGTGAGGGTGTATGTTTCCTCATGCTCAGTGTGCGTCCAGAGTAAGGCACCTAGGCACCTCCCAGCGGGTAAGCTACAACCTTTACCTGTTCCACAACGACCAAGGTCTCACCTGAGTATTGGTTTTCTCACTGATCTTCCCCCCTCCCAAGGTAACACCACGATCCTGGTCGTTGTGGACCGCTTTTCAAAGTCCTGCCGCCTCCTTCCTCTGCCCGGTCTCCCCACGGCCCTACAAACTGCGGAGGCTCTGTTTACTCACGTCTTCCAGCACTACGGGGTGCCGACCGAGGTTATGCAAACGGATTAAACTCTGGACTTCGGATTTTACCTCCTGCGCCTGACTCCTTCTTTCACACCTTGTCACAGGTGTGTATAATGTAACATGTAAAAAGCCATATTATATTTTGATCAACACGTACAATCTTTATTAAAATATATTATTAAGATTTTGTTATTCTCAATACCATACAGGGTGGAATTGGAAGCACCAGAACACAAGAGTGGGAACAAGAATGTAGGACACCAAATTGCTTGGGAAAGCATTGTTTTAATAAATAATTGTTTAAATAAATAAAAAGATCATCATTCTTTACACAGTGGACATTTGTTTCCCTGAAGGAGTTTATCTTTCTAAATTTGCAGTAGCTCTTTTTGTAAATTCATGACCTCAATCAGCAGTAGCATTTTTCTCTCTCTCCAGCTCCAGAACGTCAGTATGAGCTTAGTTTATGTCAGTTCTGGGGCGATTGCTTGGCCTGTCTGGTGTTTTTGCTGCTGGTGCAAGATCCAGGCACTGCTGTTTCTCCCCGGCACAGGGTGTCAGCTCAACTAAAGGAAAGGAATTAAATAAAATATCATTAAGGAATGATAATGGCGCCGAGGGGTTGGCTGCCATTTTATGGGCTCCGAACCAACTGTGCTATTTTGTGTGTTCTTTTCTTTTCTTTTTATTTTGTACATAATGTTGCTGCTACCATCTCTTATGACCGAAAGGAGCTTCTGGATATCAGAACAGCAATTACTCGTCGAACTGGACACACATTTTTTCTTTAATGAGTCCAACGCGAATGATATACTGTTTCTCCGAGACCAGTCCCAAATCCCTGTAATTCACTTGAAGAAAAGACGGAGGTACAGGGGGCGGAGATCGGGGTGCCTTGTGAGAATTCGTCGGCGAGTGGGTAACCCGCCTCTACCATCCATTCTATTGACCAACTTGCAATCACTGGAGAATAAACTGGATGAGCTCTGTTCGAGACTATCCTACCAACAGGACATTAAAAACTGTAATATGTTATGTTTCACCGAGTCGTGGCTGAACGACAACACGCATAATATACAGTTGGCTGGGTTTTCCGTGCATCGGCAGGACAGAACAGCTATGTCCGGCAAGACGAGGGGTGGTGGTGTATGTCTATTTGTCAATAACAGCTTGTGTGCGATGTCTAATATTAAGGAAGTCGCAAGGTATTGCTCACCTGAGGTAGAGTACCTCATGATAAGCTGTAGAGCACACTATCTACCAAGAGAGTTTTATATATCTATATTGTTTGTAGCCGTCTATTTACCACCACAAACCGATGCTGGCACTAAGACCGCATTCAAAGAGCTGTATAAGTCCATGAGCAAACAAGAAAATGCTCATCCAGAAGTGGCATTCCTAGTAGCCAGAGACTTTAATACAGGCACATTTAAATCTGTTTTACCTTTTTTCTACCAGCATGTCACATGTGCAACCAGAGAAAAAAAAAAAAAAAAACTCCAGACCACCTTTACTCCACACACAGAGACGCATACAAAGCTCTCCCTCGCCCTCCATTTGGCAAATCTGACCATAAGTCTGTCCTCCTGATACCTGCTTACAAGCAAAAACTAAAGCAGGAAATACCAATGACTCGCTCAATACGGATGCTACGCTACAGGACTGTTTTGCTAGCACAGACTGGAATATGTTCCGGGATTCGTCCAATGGCATTGAGGACTATACCACCTCCGTCACCAGCTTCATCAATGAGTGCATCGATGACGTCGTCCCCACAGTGACCGGACGTGCATATCCCAACCAGAAGCCATGGATTACAGGCAACATCCGCACCGATCTAAAGGCTAGAGCTGCCACTTTCAAGGAGCGGGACTCTAATCCAGCCGCTTATTAGAAATCCAGCTATGCCCTCAGACTAACCATCAAACAGGCAAATGTCAATACAGGACTAAGATTGAATCCTACTACACGGGCTCTGACGCCCGTCGGATGTGGCAGGGCTTGCAAACTATTATGGACTACAAAGGGAAACCCAGCCGTGAGCTGCCCAATGACGCGAGCCTACCAGACAGGTTAAATGCCTTTTATGCTCGCTTCGAGGCAAGCAGCACTGAAGCATGCATGAGAGCACCAGCTGTTCCGGACAACTGTGTGATCACGCTCTTCGTATCCAATATGAGCAAGACCTTTAAACAGGTCAACATTCACAAGGCCGCGGGGCCAGACGGATTACCAGGACGTGTACTCAGAACATGTGCGGACCAACTGGCAAGTGTCTTCACTGACATTTTCAACCTCTCCCTGACCGAGTCTGTAATACCTACATGTTTCAAGCAGACCATGGCTCATAATTTGCATACCGCCCCAACAGATCAACAGATGACGCAATCTCAATCGCTCTTCACACTGCCCTTTCCCACATGGACAAAAGGAACACCTTTGTGAGAATGCTGTTCATTGACTACAGCTCAGCGTTCAACACCATAGTGCCCACAAAGCTCATCACTAAGCTAAGGACCCAGGGACTAAACACCTCCCTCTGCAACTGGATCCTGGACTTCCTGACGGGCCGCCCCTAGGTTGTTAGGGTAGGCAACAACACATCTGCCACGCTGATCCTCAATACGGGGGCCCCTCAAGGGTGAGTGCTTAGTCCCCTCCTGTACTCCCTGTTCACCCATGACTGCGTGGCCAAGCACGACTTCAACACCATCATTAAGTTTGCTGACGACACAACGGTGGTAGGCCTGATCACCGACAACGATGAGACAGCCTATAGGGAGGAGGTCAGAGACCTGGCAGTGTGGTGCCAGGACAACAACCTCTCCCTCAACGTGAGCAAGACAAAGGAAATGATCGTGCACTACAGGAAAAGGAGGGCCGAACACACCACCATTCACATTGAGAGGGCTGTAGTGGAGCGGGTCGAGAGTTCAAGTTCCTTGGTGTCCACATCACCAACAAACTAACTGTCGTGAAGAGGGCACGACAATGCCTTTTCCCCCTCAGGAGACTCAAAATATTTGGCATGGGTCCTCAGATCCTCAAGAAGTTATACAGCTGCACCATCGAGAGCATCCTGACCGGTTGCATCACCGCCTGATATGGCAACTGCTCGGAATCCGACCATAAGGCGCTTCAGAGGGTAGTGCATACAGCACAGTACATCACTGGGGCCAAGCTTCCTGCCATCCAGGACCGATATACTAGGCAGTGTCAGGGGAAGGCCCAACATTTTTTCAAAGACCAGTCACCCTAGTCATAGACTGTTCTCTCTGCTACCGCACGACAAGCGGTACCGGAGCGCCATATCTAGGTAAAAAGGCTCCTTAACAGCTTCTACCCCCAAGCCATAAGACTGCTGAACAATTAATAAAATGGCCACCGAGACTATTTACATTGAGCCCCCCCCTCTTTGTTTTTACACTGCTACTACTCGCTGTTTATTATCTATGCATAGTCACTTTACCCATACTTACATGTACAAATTACCTCGACTAACCTGTACCCCCGCACATTGACTCGGTACCGGTACCCCCTGTATATAGCCTCGTTATTGTTATTTTATTGTGTTACTTTTTATTGTATTTTCTTTAAAACTTTGGTTTATTTAGTAAATATTTTCTTAACCAACAATGCAGTTCAAGAAATAGAGTTAAGGGCTTGTAAGTAAGCATTTCACGGTAAGGTCTACACCTGTTGTATTCGACGCATGTGACACATAACATTTTATTTTATTTGTAGGCTATTTACGTGCCCATTTTGTACAACAATTGAATTGGGGCTTATGATATGCCCAGCCTTGGTACGAATGATGACGTTATGCAACATGCTGTAACGGGACTGATAATGGTAACATTGTAGTGAAGTAGCATTAACGTTAGTTGTAACGTACATTATAGTAATTGATATTTACCTGTTATTTATGCTTACTAAATATTGGTGGGTCGAGTTGTCCTTCGTCATCATAGGGGTTAAGGAGAGGGGCAAACTGCTGGGGAATCATCTCGCATATCTTCTGGGATTCCCTTGGACAGAGGCCCCCCTCCGGTCTGAAATAGCCCCCACCTCTCCTGTGCCGCATCCTTTTTGGCTTTCACTTTTTTTTTCACTTCTTCATCTGATTTGGGCCCCTCTTCTATTTAATCCGTGTTAAATTAAATCTGTGGCATAAAACAGCCCAGGTGTCTTCCTTCTTTTTGACAGTCATGTTGTCTGTCTTTTTATCCTCCAGTACACGTTACTAAATTCCTCCATCAACTCCGACAATATGTTTTTTTCATAAGCGGAGAAATTTGAACTTCTTTGACGTGCAATGATCAGGTGGCTAGCGAACAAATAATAAATGGCTAAATAACTTTAAGTAATGACAATAATACATACTATTTTATGCTAGCTAGCTTGGTTTATAAACTTTCTAGCTCCAGTAGCTAACATTAGCTAACGAACAAGTTTTCTGTGTAGTACTGGTAAATAACGGATTTTATTTCAAATCAGCCAACCCATGAGAACCTTTCACGATGGAGTTGCAGCAGAGCTACATTGTTATTATTTTATCAAGGCACAGCATCTTTGTTGCCTCTTTGTCAAGTAGGCTAGATACTTCGATTCAACTCACAAAATACCTAATATATTGGTGTAACATGTCACTAATCATAGTTTAAAACCGTTAATAGATTTACTGATCCAGATTTAAAATTAAGTGGTGCAAATCCTAGATTAATTCAAACCATGTTGGTGCAACCCACCCTAAGCCTAAAATAGCATTTTTCCTTTTGGGGACTGGCAAAATGTCTCCACTTGTCAGAATATCCATTGTTTTACTGTCCTTGTGAGGACTTTTGGAACCCAAAAGTATAGTAACGTTAGACCACACACACACGCGCACACACACACACACACATATATACACACACACACACACACACATTATTTCTTTATTTCTCTCACTCTAACATGTTTTGCCATCACTTGCTGTATGAAACATATTTGTGTTGGTCCGCTCCCTTTCCTAGCCATTAGCCAAATGAGAAGATCAGATGGATGATCATGACCATTGGATTTCTCTGTATGATGGATGGGTGTTGTCTCCTCAGTCTAATATCGTTATCATAATCAGTTAAACGGTCGTATGCTGAGATTACCATAATGGCAACACATGCACACACTCATGCACGCACACGCACGCACGCACACACACACACACACACACACACACATACGGACCTATTAGCTGTTCAACGTTGTGTATTGATTTAGTATTGAGATTGTATTAGCTTGTCTAAACATTATGTATTGTTGTATATACTGTAAATAGGCTGTGCTGTGGTTTCATTAGTATTTTCTCATTGCCTGTGGCAGTACATCATGTTTGCCTTATTCAGTAAGAAACGCACATCCACCCCCTTGTTTCACTTAGTTTTTCTGGCTGGGGGTTAGAACTCAGGTTTTCATCTGGTGTAACACAAGTCCAGGCACTGACACACACACCCACATGTGTACACTCACTCTTGTGCTTCTCTGTTGTATAAATATATGCAGGGGAACATACAGTACATCCAAGTATTTACTTAAACATGAGCATACACGTTTACAAACATTTAAACATCGGGCTTGAAAAAACATGAGAACATACTGTACACAATAACATAAATCTTGACATAAACACTGAACACCTACGCACATGCATACACGCACACACACAGACACGTAGATAAACAAAACACAAATACACATACACACACACACACACACATTATTTATTTATTTTACTCTAACATGTTTTGCCATCACTTGCTGTATGAAACATCTTTGTGTTGGTCCGCTCCCTTTCCTAGCCATTAGCCAAATGAGAAAATCAAATGGATGATCATGATCATTGGTTTTCTCTGTATGATGGATTGGTGTTGTCTCCTCAGTCTAAAATCATTATCATAATCAGTTAAACAGTCGTATGCTGAGATTACCATAATGTCAAGAGAGGAGGGGACTTATTATGTTACATTATGGGGATGGTTTATAGAACACACTAAGCAGTTTATACGCACCCACACACGTACACACACACACAGACACAGACACACACACACGCATACAGAGCTGTAGGGCCTCAGCTTCACACTCACCCCAACAAGCGGTTGATTGGACCTCCATGTCCTTATCAGATAGACTGTAGGAAAACAGCCTTTCTACTTTGTTGACGTTATACTTCCAATGCCCCCTACTGGATTACTCTAGACATTACAGGTCAATGGCCTTATCGTAATGCTGTTTTAGACCTATAACACTGTTTTCAGGTACATTTATTTTTCCTCATCAGTTGAATGTCACATGATGATAATAAAATGACAAGGCTGAAAGTTAGCAGATTGTGGCCTCCAAGGACAATCTTGGCATAATTGCTGTTCAGTTAAGACATGCAGAAATGATTTTGAGTCAAGTCCACCACCAGAGGGTAGCAGAACAACAAATGTTCTGCTTCTACAGGCCAGCCGACCAGACGACCTCTCTTTACCCACCGTACTGCAGCAAACAGACTGACCACCCACATATGTCTTTGACAGTGCAGATTATCTTGAATAACATGGATTATAAACATGAATTGAATCTGTGTTCAGAAAGGTTACTTTTCACATGTACACTACCATTCAAAAGATTGGGGTCACTTAGAAATGTCCTTGTTTTCGAAAGAAAAGCAATTTTTTTGTCCATTAAAATAACATAAAATTGATCAGAAATACAGTGTAGACGTTGTTAATGATGTAAATGGCTATTGTAGCTGGAAAAGGCTGATTTTTAATGGAATATCTACATAGGCGTACAGAGGCCCATTATCAGCAACCATAAGTCCTGTGTTCCAATGGCACGTTGTGTTTGTTAATCCAAGTTTATCATTTTAAAAGGCTAATTGATCATTAGAAAACCCTTTTGCAATTATGTTAGCACAGCTGAAAACTGTTGTGCTGATTAAATAAGCAATACATCTGGCCTTCTTGAGACTAGTTGAGTATCTGGAGCATCAGCAATTGTGGGTTCGATTACAGGCTCAAAATGGCCAGAAACAAATAACTTTCTTCTGAAACTCGTCAGTCTATTCTTGTTCTGAGAAATGAAGGCTATTCCATGCGATAAATTGCCAAGAATCTGAAGATCTCGTACAACGCTGTGTACTACTCCCTTCACTGAACAGCGCAAACTGGCTCTAATCAGAATAGAAAGAGGAGTGGGAAGCCCCAGTGCACAACGGAGCAAGAGGACAAATACATTAGAGTGTCTAGTTTGACAAACAGACGCCTCACAGGTCCTCAACTGGCAGCTTCATTAAATAGTACCCGCAAAACACCAGTCTCAACGTCAACAGTGAAGAGGTGACTCCGGTATGCTGACCTTCTAGGCAGAGTTGCAAAGAAAAAGCCATATCTCAGACTGGCCAATAAAAAGAAAAGATTAAGATGGGCAAAAGAACACAGCCATTGGACTAGTCGGGATCATTGATGAAAACCTGATCCAGAGCGCTCAGGACCTCAGACTGGGGCGAAGGTTCACCTTCCAACAAGACAACGACCCTAAGCACACAGCCAAGACAACGCAGGAGTGGCTTCGGGACAAGTCTCTGAATATCCTTGAGTGGACTTGAGCCCAATCAAACATCTCTGGAGAGACCTGAAAATAGCTGTTCAGCGACGCTCCCCATCCAACCTGACAGAGCTTGAGAGGATCAGAGAAGAATGGGAGAAACTCCCCAAATACAGGTGTGCCAAGCTTGTATCGTCATACCTAAGAAGACTCAAGGCTGTAATCGCTGCCAAATGTCCTTCAACAAAGTACTGAGTAAAGGGTCTGAATACTTATGTAAATGTGATATTTCAGTTTCTTATTTTTAATACATTTTTTAAAATGTCTAAAAACCTGTTTTTGCTATGTCATTATGGGGTATTGTGTGTAGATTGATGAGGAAAAAAACTATTTAATTCATTTTAAAATAAGGCTGTAATGTAATTTGAGAGAAATAAGGTTTTTGTGCATATGGAACATTTCTGGGATCTTTTATTTCAGCTCATGAAACATGGGACCAAAACTTGACATGTTGCGTTTATATTTTTGTTCAGTGTAGTTAATAGTTAACAAACATATTGTATAGAGATTCCACCTTTACCTCATGGCTCCAACATGTGAACTGTACTATAAACATCAAAGAAGGGATTGCTAGTGAACTATGCAGACTATATTGGCTAGTTTGAGAACCATAGTACTGTCTCTGTTTCTCACAACACACCCATTTACTCCCATTTCATCACTGAAATAACACAAGCCCCTTCGTGACTTGAGCGTTTTGATACAGCCGGCAGACTGGAATATGTATCAAATGAAACAGCTGGTTAAACAAAACAGTTTTGATATATCATATACTTCTCTAGAAATCCATATAAAAATTATAGTTATGGAAACAAATGTTCTGGACGTTCCTATTCTACAAAAATCTCCCCACAGCAAACTCCCATCCACCACATGGTTTTGGGGAGATATTCCTCTAAGTATATTACCTATTCCCCTCGAAACCTCCTTACGGGAAGAAACACCTCAGTCAGTCATCACTAACACCTGAATTAACAAGGCCTAGGGGGTGGCCAGCCAACGTGTGATTGTTGACCGATGATAGATGTGTACAATCGTGGTCAAACGTTTTGAGAATGACACAAATATAAATTTTCACAAAGTCTGCTGCCTCAGTTTTTATGATGGCAATTTGCATATACTCCAGAATGTTATGAAGAGTGATCAGATGAATTGCAATTAATTGCAAAGTCCCTCTTTGCCATGAAAATGAACTTAATCCCCCCCAAAAAAATTCCACTGCATATCAGCCCTGTGGTCCTCTGTAGCTCAGCTGGTAGAGCACGGCGCTTGTAACGCCAAGGTAGTGGGTTCGATCCCCGGGACCACCCATACACAAAGATGTATGCACGCATGACTGTAAGTCGCTTTGGATAAAAGCGTCTGCTAAATGGCATATTATTATTTATTATAAGTCAGTGATTCTCTCATTAACACAGGTGAGAGTGTTGACGAGGACAAGGCTGGAGATCACTCTGTCATGCTGATTGAGTTAGAATAACAGACTGGAAGCTTTAAAAGGAAGGTGGTGGTTGAAATCATTGTTCTTCCTCTGTTAACCATGGTTACCTGCAAGGAAACACTTGCCATCATCATTGCTTTGCACAAAAAGGGCTTCACAGGCAAGGATATTGCTGCTAGTAAGATTGCACCTAAATCAACCATTTATCAGATCATCAAGAACTTCAAGGAGAGAGGTTCAATTGTTGTGAAGGCTTCAGGGTGCCCAAGAAAGTCCAGCAAGCGCCAGGACTGTCTCCTAAAGTTGATTCAGCTGAGGGATCGGGGCACCACCATTGCAGAGCTTGCTCAGGAATGACAGCAGGCAGGTGTGAGTGCATCAGCACGCACAGTGAGGCGAAGACTTTTGGAGGATGGCCTGTTGTCAAGAAGGGCAGCGAGGAAGCCTTTTCTCTCCAGGAAAAACATCAGGGACAGAATGATATTCTGCAAAAGGTACAGGGATTGGACTGCTGAGGACTGGGGTAAAGTCATTTTCTCTGATGAATCCCCTTTCCGATTGTTTGGGGCATCCGAAAAACACTTTGTCCGGAGAAGACAAGGTGAGCGCTACCATCAGTCCTGTGTCATGCCAACAGTAAAGCATCCTGAGACCATTCATTTGTGGGGTTGCTTCTCAGCCAAGGGAGTGGGCTCACTCACAATTTTGCCTAAGAACACAGCCATGAATAAAGAATGGTACCAACACATCCTCCGAGAGCAACTTCTCCCAACCATCCAAGAACAGTTTGGTGACGAACAATGCCTTTTCCAGCATGATGGAGCACCTTGCCATAAGGCAAAAGTGATAACTAAGTGGCTCGGGGAACAAATCATAGAAATTTTGGGTCCATGGCCAGGAAACTCCCCAGACCTTAATCCCATTGAGAACTTGTGGTCAATCCTCAAGAGGCGGGTGGACAAACAAAAACCCACAAATTCTGACAAACTCCAAGCATTGATTATGCAAGAATGGGCTGCCATCAGTCAGGATGTGGCCCAGAAGTTAATTGACAGCATGCCAGGGCGGATTGCATAGGTCTTGAAAAAGAAGGGTCAACACTGCAAATATTGACTCTTTGGATAAACTTAATGTAATTGTCAATAAAAGCCTTTGACACTTATGGAATGCTTGTAATTATACTTCAGTATACCATAGTAACATCTGACAAAAATATCTAAAAACACTGAAGCAGCAAACTTTGTGAAGACCAATACTTGTGTCATTCTCAAAACATTTGACCACGACTGTATAGGCTACTTGCTGTACAATGTAGGCCTACAGTGTACATGTGATGGCAGAGTTTGCCAAACAAATGCAAAAAAACGTTCGACCACGACTGTAAAGGACGGAGCAGTAAGACAGAAGCATGGTGAAGGTAGGGGTGTGACATAGGGAATGTTTGTACATGCAGACTTAAATGTATGCATACTAGAGGTCTTCACAGGTCCAACATACCCAAAATTCCGAGACCTAATTTATTTTGTCTCGGATCTGGGTTGGGTCTGATATATTTGCCACGAGTCTCGGGTATGTGCAATTATAATGTATTTACCGACTGGACCTGATTGGACCCATCATCTGTTAATTTAATGTGTGTGAGGTGAGGTGATGAGAACTGCGTGAGCTTGTTATATGTGTCAGCCAATTGCAAATCAATGAAATGTATAGCTTATGTCCAGCTGAAACTGGTTCCGGCTGCTCACGTCACGTGCACCTGCTGCTGAGGAGAGAGAGAGCGAGTGAAAGGAGGCTACTGTTGATTGTGAAGATGGAGGCCTTTTTCATTTAAGTGAAACGAAAGTTAGAGGAGAAAGAGTACAGTGAAAAGAAGCCGACAAGGGGAATGTCCTTGGGGACAAGTTTTAGTGGACAAAGATGAGAAGAACGTTGGCATGGCCAAATTTAATATGTGTGCAACTCGCTATCCAGGTATGATGCAAATTTTATTTATATATTTTCATATTTATTATCATTTGTTTTATTATTATTATTATTATTATTATTATTATTATTATTATTATTATTATTATTATTATTATTATTGTATATCATTATTATTATTGTAGGCCTATTTAAGAATGTAAACTAGGTTGTTATATATGCAAAAACTGTTTTGTTTCATTTTGTTGATACATTTTCATTGGCTAAAATAAGTTTGAACTGTCTTTTTAATGTTCATCTGATAGGCCTAGATGTAGTTCATTGAATTTAATATTTAAGCTGTACAATTACATATAGGCTACATCATATAATACAAATCAAGTATGGGGGGGGGGTGCAACTCAATATTAGGAAGGTGTCCTTAATGTTTTGTATAATAACCTGTTTTTATTTTCTCTGTAAACAATGACTTGACTTAGGCCTGCTTTTGATATTACCCTAATAAAGTTAAGAAAAGTTTGTGACGGTTTGGTGTCGTATGGCTATTATTAGGCTTAGCTAAGACCTCTAACGCATACACACACATGTACACAGACACATGCACACACACACACAGACACACACACACACACATGCACACACTCTTCAATCACACTCATCTGCCACCCCAGTTAGTCACACTGTAAAACAGTTCCTGTAAAATTGACATTAACTTACTGACAGCAATTGGCCAGTAAGTCACTGTAGTTTATTTTACAGTACAGCTACAGTAATACATTTTATGTTAATACATTTTATGTTACCAAAAATTTTACTGTAATATAATTTACAGTATATTACTGGAATCTCCCATGCAGCGGCATATTACCCAGTGTTCTTAGCAAGTTTTCATTTACATTTACATTTTGGTCATTTAGCCGGTGCTCTTGTTCTTAACAACTTACAGTCAGTGCATTCAACCAAGGTTGAAGAAAAAAAAAAACACATCACAGTCATAGCAAGTAAAACGTTTCTGCAACCGTTAATGAACATGTTGTTGTAGTTACAGATACACTGGTATTCAAATAACTGTAATTACTAGAATTTTTTTTATATATCTCTGACTATCTCTGGATAGTGCCAATACAATACTGCAATATTCAGTATAGCATGAAGGAAGTTAGAGGTAGTTGTGCTAACTAGCATTAGCACAATCACTGGAAGTTTATGGGTATCTACGAGCATGCTCGCAGATACCCATAGATTTCCAGTCATTGCGCTAAAGCTAGTTAGCATTGGATCGTGAAGATAGTGATGTTACGTTTTATACCGGAGCTCAGAGGTATGCGTCGAAATAGCTAAGCAGCTAACTTTGAAACAGTGTGCCGATGTGTGTATCACTTTATCAGAAGTACGTCATCAGTGACGTCCGAAGCTGCATTTGATCATGTGCTTTTTCAAACCATGTGTTGCAAAATGCGAGATCCCACTGATTCCGCCGTGGTTCCGGTGCTTTCTTCGATTCCAAGCTGCTTTCAGACTTTGACCTCTACTGGACACCGTACTTACAAATATAGTTAGTATTTTGTACTAAAAGTTCCACCTGTTCAATTCAAATAATGTATTTTATTTAGTATAGTATAAGCTTCTGTCTTAAGCATCCTAAATAATGCCATAGATTCCGTTTTTGGAAAATAGTAAACTTCTAGGCAAAAAAGGGAAGCATGATGCGAACCTGGTATTCCAACTGATTATAGATTAATAACGCTAACGATTTACCGCTGCGCCACAGAGTTTTGATGAAAACAGTTTATTTTTTATTTTTTATATCTGATAATCACACGCTGCTATTTATTGCTGATCAGCAGATGTCACTGAAGTGATTGTGAACAGTTAATGAAGCTCTGAGTAATGAACCATTTCTGGCATAATTTGGCAAACGCTCCAAAGCCTTCAGAAAGCCTTGGTTTCCAATCACTATGCGAAACTACCTCTAACTTCCTTCATACTGGACACAGTGACATAAAAATGGTATCCACGACTTTATCTGACTCCTGTACCCTTTTAAAGTATCCATTTAAAAGGGTACAGGACTCTCACTAACGGGTGCAACAAATACGGCTACTTATAAGGCAAACCTTAAAATAGGTTAATAAAACAGTGATTCTTTCTCCTCACACAATATTTCACCACAATGCACCATCATTTACAGTATGCTGCAGTAAATATACAGTTGAAGTCGGAAGTTTACATAAACCTTAGCCAAATACATTTAAACTCAGTTTTTCACAATTCCTGACATTTAATCCTAGTAAAAATTCCCTGTCTTAGGTCAGTTAGGATCACCACTTTATTTTAAGAATGTGAAATGTCAGAATAATAGTAGAGAGAATTATTTATTTAAGCTTTTATTTATTTCATAACATTCCCAGTGGGTCAGAAGTTTACATACACTCAATTAGTATTTGGTAGCATTGCCTTTAAATTGTTTAACTTGGGTCAAACGGTTCGGGTAGCCTTCCACTAGCTTCCCACAATACGTTGGGTGAATTTTGGCCCAATCCTCCAGACAGAGCTGGTGTAACTGAGTCCTGTTTGTAGGCCTCCTTGTTCACATACGCTTTTTCAATTCTGCCAACACATTTTCTATAGGATTGAGGTCAGGACTTTGTGATGGCCACTCCAATACCTTGACTTTGTTGTCCTTAAGCCATTTTGCCACAACTTTGGAAGTATGCTTGGGGTCATTATCCATTTGGAAGACCCATTTGCGACCAAGCATTAACTTCCTGACTGATGTCTTGAGATGTTGCTTCAATACATCCACATCATTTTCCTTCCTCATGATGCCATCTATTTTGTGAAGTGCACCAGTTCCTCCTGCAGCAAAGCACCCCCACAGCATGATGCTGCCACCCCCGTGCTTCACGTTTGGGATGGTGTTCTTCGGCTTGCAAGGCACCCCCTTTTTCCTCCAAACATAACAATGGTCATTATGGCCAAAGAGTTATATTTTTGTTTCATCAGACCAGAGGACATTTCTCCAAAAAGTAAGATCTTTGTAACCATGTGCAGTTGCAAACCGTAGTCTGGCTTTTTTATGGCGGTTCTGGAGCAGTGGCTTCTTCCTTGCTGAGCGGCCTTTCAGGTTATGTTGATATAGGACTCGTTTTACTGTGGATATAGATACTTTTGTACCTGTTTCCTCCAGCATCTTCACAAGGTCCTTTGCTGTTGTTCTGGGATTGATTTGCACTTTTCACACCAAAGTACGTTAATCTCTAGGAGACATAACGCGTCTCCTTCCTGAGCGGTATGATGGCTGCATGGTCCCATGGTGTTTATACTTGCGTACTATTGTTTGTACAGATGAATGTGGTACCTTCAGGCGTTTGGAAATTGCTCCCAAGGATGAACCAGACTTGTGGACGTCTACAATTATTTGGCTGATTTCTTTTGATTTTCCCATGATGTCAAGCAAAGAGGCACTGAGTTTGAAGGTAGGCCTTGAAATACATCCACAGGTACACCTCCAATTGATTCAAATTATGTCAATTAGCCTATCAGAAGTTTCTAAATCCATGACATCATTTTCTGGAATTTTCCAAGCTGTTTAAAGGCACAGTCAACTTAGTGTATGTAAACATCTGACCCACTGGAATTGTGATATAGTGAATTATAAGTGAAATAATCTGTCTGTAAACAATTGTTGGAAAAATTACTTGTGTCATGCACAAAGTAGATGTCCTAACCGACTTGCCAAAACTATAGTTTGTTAACAAGACATTTGTGGAGTGGTTGAAAAACGAGTTTTAATGACTCCAACCTAAGTGTATGTAAACTTCAGACTTCAACTGTATACCAAAAACAGTGATACAGTACTTTATTGTTGAATTGTTTTGATAATAAAATCAGCAATTGCTAATAGTGAATATTAAATTATACATTACAGCATACCAACTGATAGTTAAATTTTTTTACTTGAATTTTATGCCTTAAGAAAGGCTTCTAAATTGAAAGTGACTACAGGACAAAACATATCAAAATAACATGGCTAGCCACTCAACCATTAAAGGTTTGAGACTTGCTGCCATTGATATGTTCCCTATACAGTGCCTTCGGAAAGTATTCAGACCCCTTGACTATTTCCACATTTTGTTACGTTGTTGCCATATTAAAACATTTATTAAATATTTTTTTCTCAGCAATCTACACACAATACCCCATAATGACAAAGCGAAAAAAGGTTTTTAGAATTTTTTGCATATTTATTACAAATAAAAAACAGAAATACCTTATTTACATAAGTATTCAGACCCTTTGCTATGAGACTCGAAATTGAGCTCAGGTGC
Organism: Coregonus clupeaformis; assembly: GCF_020615455.1. Taxonomy (NCBI): domain Eukaryota; kingdom Metazoa; phylum Chordata; class Actinopteri; order Salmoniformes; family Salmonidae; genus Coregonus; species Coregonus clupeaformis. The sequence goes on along the minus strand of NC_059195.1, from coordinate 12,503,399 downwards.
ATCCTGTTTCCATTGATCATCCTTGAGATGTATCTACAACTCGATTGGAGTCCACCTGTGGTAAATTCAATTGATTGGACATGATTTGGAAAGGTACACACCTGTCTATATAAGGTCCCACAGTTGACAGTGCATGTCAGAGCAAAGACCAAGCCATGAAGTCGAAGAAATTGTCCGTAGAGCTCCGAGACAGGATTATGTTGAGGCACAGATCTGGGGAAGGGTACCAAAACATTTCTACAGCATTGAAGGTCCCCAAGAACACAGGGGCCTCCATCATTCTTAAATGGAAGATGTTTGGAACCACCTAGACTCTTCCTTGAGCTGGCTGCCTAGCCAAACTGAGAAATCGGGGGAGGAGGGCCTTGGTCAGGGAGGTGACCAAGAAACCGATGATCACTCTGACAGAGTTCCTCTGTGGAGATGGGAGAACCTTCCAGAAGGACAACCATCTCTGCAGCACTCCACCAATCAGACCTTTATGGTAGAGTGGCCAGACGGAAGCCACTCCTCAGTAAAAGGCACATCACAGCCCGCTTGAAGTTTGCCAAAAGGAACCTAAAAACTCTCAGACCATGAGAAACAAGATTGTCTGGTCTGATGAAACCAAGATTTAACTATTTGGCCTGAATGCAAGCGTCACGTCTGGAGGAAACCTGGCATTCACCCTACAGTGAAGCATGGTGGTGGCAGCATCATGCTGTGGGGATGTTTTTCAGCGGCAGGGACTGGGAGACTAGTCAGGATCGTGGCAAAGATGAACGGAGCAAAGTACAGAGAGATCCTTGATGAAAACCTGCTCCAGAGCGCTCAGGACCTCAGACTGGGGCAAAGGTTCACCTTCCAACAGGACAACGACCCTAAGCACACAGCCAAGACAACGCAGGAGTGGCTTCGGGACAAGTCTCTGAATGTCCTTGAGTGACCCAGCCAGAGCCCGGACTTGAACCTGATCGAACATCTCTGGAGAGACCTGGAAATAGCTGTGCAGCAACGCTCCCCATCCAACCTGACAAAGCTTGAGAGGATCTGCAGAGAGGAATGGGAGAAACTCCCCAAATACAGGTGTTGCAAGCTTGTAGCCTCATACCCAAAAAGACTTGAGGCTGTAATTGCTGCCAAATGTGCTTCAACAAAGTACTGAGTAAAGGGTCTGAATACTTATGTAAATGTGATATTTCCTTTCTTTTGCAAAGTTGTCTAAGAACCTGTTTTTGCTTTGTCATTATGGGGTATTGTGTGTATATTGATGAAAATATAAAATATTTTATCAATTTTAGAATAAGGCTGTAACGTAACATAATGTGGAAAAAGTCAAGGGGTCTGAATACTTTCCGAATGCACTGTATAAATGTAATTGTCAGGGAAATACTACCACTTATCACTTAAATTGGTACAGCACTCTCACTAACGAGTGCAACAAATATAGCCTCTCGCGAGACAAGCCTCAAAATATGTTAATGAGTGTGAAACAACTATACCATGCACCAACTAGTGTTCAAAAGGTTTGTAGAATTCCTAAAATACAGTATATTACCGTATTCTTTTGGGGTTAAAACACCTTAAAATATGTTAATGATCCAGAGATTACACATTTTGCTGTGCATTCTACAGTGTTTTACTGTTGAAATTACAGAAAGGTCTTACAGTGTGCTGTAACACAAATGTACTGTATTTTACTGTGCATTCTACAATAGTCTACTGTATTCAGTTTATACAGTATCATACTGTTGATTAATACAGTAAATTACTGATGAAATTACAAAAAAATGCTAACAATGCAGCAGTGTGTGTGGCTGGTTTGTTTGTGTGGTTATTTAGCATGTTTGCAGCACAAACAGCAGGAGGTAAACATTTACTCTGGTAGAATCCACAGCTGCCCCGGTGAGGGATGGTGGTTCGGAAACTTGTGCAGCTGTGGTATGCTAAGCACATACAGTACCAGTCAAAAGTTTGGACACACCTACTCATTCAAAGGTTTTTCTTTATTTTTACTATTTTCTACATTGTAGAATAATAGTGAATACATCAAAACTATGAAATAACACATATGGAACCATGTAGTAACCAGAAAAGTGATAAACAAATCAAAATATACCCTTGAATGAGTAGGTGTGTCCAAACTTTTGACTGGTAGTGTATGTGCTTAGCATACCACAGCTGCACAAGTTTCCGAACCACCATCCCTCACCGGGGAAGCTGTGGATTCTACATGTGCATGTGTGGGTGTGTATGTTTGTGTGTCTAGTGTCAGTAACAGTCTACTGTAGGGGGCAGGACAGTGCATGGTACATGCTGTATGTGTGTGTGTGTGTGTGTGTGTATGTGTTTACTTTATGTGTGTATAAATACTATAAGTGTGAGAAAATGACTGTGTGTGTGTACTGTATGTGCTGTCTAGGGTCTGTTTGTGTGTATGTGTGTGCCCTCTAGGGTATGTGTGTGTGTCTGTGTGTGCCCTCTAGGGTCTCTGTGCGTGTGTAATATAATAATAATAATAATAATAATAATAATAATAATAATAATAATAATAATAATAATAATAATAATAATAATAATAATAATAATAATAATAATATGCCATTTAGCAGACGCTTTTATCCAAAGCGACTTACAGTCATGCGTGCATACATTTTTGTGTACGGGTTGTCCCGGGGATCGAACCCACTACACTGGCGTTACAAGTGCCGTGCTCTACCAGCTGAGCTACAGGGTCTGTGTGGGGGTCTGCCCTCTAGGGTCTGTGTAGGGGTCTGCCCTCTAGGGTCTGTGTAGGGGTCTGCCCTCTAGGGTCTGTGTGTGCCCTCTAGGGTCTGTGTGTGTGTCTGTGTGTGTGTACAGTGAGGGAAAAAAGTATTTGATCCCCTGCTGATTTTGTATGTTTGCCCACTGACAAAGAAATTATCAGTCTATAATTTTAATGGTAGGTTTATTTGAACAGTGAGAGACAGAATAACAACAACAAAAATCCTGAAAAACGCATGTCAAAAATGTTATTAATTGATTTGCATTTTAATGAGGGAAATAAGTATTTGACCCCTCTGAAAAACATGACTTAGTACTTGGTGGCAAAACCCTTGTTGGCAATCACAGAGGTCAGACGTTTCTTGTAGTCGGCCACCAGGTTTGCACACATCTCAGGAGGGATTTTGTCCCACTCCTCTTTGCAGATCTTCTCCAAGTCATTAAGGTTTCGAGACTGACGTTTGGCAACTCGAACCTTCAGCTCCCTCCACAGATTTTCTAAGGGATTAAGGTCTGGAGACTGGCTAGGCCACTCCAGGACCTTAATGTGCTTCTTCTTGAGCCACTCCTTTGTTGCCTTGGCCGTGTGTTTTGGGTCATTGTCATGCTGGAATACCCATCCACGACCCATTTTCAATGCCCTGGCTGAGGGAAGGATGTTCTCACCCAAGATTTGACGGTACATGGCCCCGTCCATCGTCCCTTTGATGCAGTGAAGTTGTCCTGTCCCCTTAGAAGAAAAACACCCCCAAAGCATAATGTTTCCACCTCCATGTTTGACGGTGGGGATGGTGTTCTTGGGGTCATAGGCAGCATTCCTCCTCCTCCAAACACGGCGAGTTGAGTTGATGCCAAAGAGCTCGATTTTGGTCTCATCTGACCACAACACTTTCACCCAGTTCTACTCTGAATCATTCAGATGTTCATTGGCAAACTTCATTGGCAAACTTCCTGTATATGTGCTTTCTTGAGCAGGGGGACCTTGCGGGCGCTGCAGGATTTCAGTCCTTCACGGCATAGTGTGTTACCAATTGTTTTCTTGGTGACTATGGTCCCAGCTGCCTTGAGATCATTGACAAGATCCTCCCGTGTAGTTATGGGCTGATTCGTCACCTCCACGAGGTGAGATCTTGCATGGAGCCCCAGGCCGAGGGAGATTGACAGTTCTTTTGTGTTTCTTCCATTTGCGAATAATCACACCAACTGTTGTCACCTTCTCACCAAGCTGCTTGGCGATGGTCTTGTAGCCCATGCCAGCCTTGTGTAGGTCTACAATCTTGTCCCTGACATCCTTGGAGAGCTCTTTGGTCTTGGCCATGGTGGAGAGTTTGGAATCTGATTGATTGATTGCTTCTGTGGACAGGTGTCTTTCATACAGGTAACAAGCTGAGATTAGGAGCACTCCCTTTAAGAGTGTGCTCCTAATCTCAGCTCATTACCTGTATGAAAGACACCTGGGAGCCAGAAATCTTTCTCATTGAGAGGGGGTTAAATACTTATTTCCCTCATTAAAATGCAAATTCATAACATTTTTCACATGCGTTTTTCTGGATTTCTTTGTTGTTATTCTGTCTCTCATTGTTCAAATAAACCTACCATTAAAATCATAGACTGATTATGTCTTTGTCAGTGGGCAAACTTACAAAATCAGCAGGGGATCAAATACTTTTTTCCCTCACTGTATGAGAGAGGAAATTAGCCCAGCCCTGCTCTCTTGATTGTGCTCTCTCTCTCTCTAGCCGGGCTTAGCCCATCCCTTTGGGAGTCCTGACATGAGGAAATATCCCCAGCCCCATTCCCTCCCTCCCTCCCTCCCTCCCTCCCTCCTAAAGAGCATTCCTCAAGCCATGAGTCAGATAGGAACCAGCCCCTCAATGCTCCTCATCATCTCTTCCATATGGACCAACACCCAACTCCCATTGCTTGCTAATGGCTATCCTACATCCATATTCTCCCCCTCTTTCTTTTTTTATTTATCTCTCTTTCTCCCCTTCTTTCTTTGCTAGTCAGTCTTTTCTTTCTTCTCCCTGGTTTTGGACCTCCGTCTCTATGCCCTCTTCTAATTCATCCTCCCCTTGTCTCCTCCACTGCATCCTCTCCTCTTCTCGCCCATCATATCTCAATTTATCTTCTCTTCTCAGTCCTCCTACCTACTATCCTCGCCCGCCTCTCTTCTTACACCTCTCCTTCGTTCACCCTCTTTCTTTATTTCTCCCCTGTTCACACTGCGGAGCTCTAACTTCCTAACAAGGCAAACGCCTGACCGGGCCCAGCTGAGCTGGCCACCTTCACACCCAATATGGAAATAGTCCTCTCTCTGTCTTTCACTCGTTCCCCAGGGGAGTGTGCTTACTCAGGGATCACGTGCTGGGAACAGAGCTGGTCAGTGTATCTGCACCGTGTGATGGTGTGGGAGGAGCATAGTTTGGTACTATTCCAGAGACAAATATAGTGTAGAGTGTTTTCTCTTTTTGGTAGTGCATGAGTTGAGCGCTTGATAAATCTCTTATGTGCTATACTTCAGCAATAAGGCACAAGAGGCGGCGCTATATCAAGAATATACAGTAAGGGAAAAAAAAGTATTTGATCCCCTGCTGATTTTGTAAATTTGCCCACTGACAAAGGAATGATCAGTCTATCATTTTAATGGTAGGTTTATTTGAACAGTGAGAGACAAAATAACAACAAAAAAATCCAGAAAAAGCATGTCAAAAATGTTATAAATTGATTTGCATTTTAATGAGGGAAATAAGTCTTTGACCCCCTCTCAATCAGAAAGATTTCTGGCTCCCAGGTGTCTTTTATACAGGTAACGAGCTGAGATTAGGAGCACACTCTTAAAGGGAGTGCTCCTAATCTCAGTTTGTTACCTGTATAAAAGACACCTGTCCACAGAAGCAATCAATCAATCAGATTCCAAACTCTCCACCATGGCCAAGACCAAAGAGCTCTCCAAGGATGTCAGGGACAAGATTGTAGACCTACACAAGGCTGGAATGGGCTACAAGACCATCGCCAAGCAGCTTGGTGAGAAGATGACAACAGTTGGTGCGATTATTCGCAAATGGAAGAAACACAAAAGACTGTCAATCTCCCTCGGCCTGGGGCTCCATGCAAGATCTCACCTCGCGTTGCAATCATCATGAGAACGGTGAGGAATCAGCCCAGAACTACACGGGAGGATCTTGTCAATGATCTCAAGGCAGCTGGGACCATAGTCACCAAGAAAACAATTGGTAACACACTACGCCGTGAAGGACTGAAATCCTGCAGCGCCCGCAAGGTCTCCCTGCTCAAGAAAGCACACATATTTTATTTATTTATTTTTATTCATTTAGCAGACGCTCTTATCCAGAGCGACTTACATGAGGAATTAGGGTTAAGTGCCTTGCTCAAGGGCACATCGACAGATTTTTCACCTAGTCGGCTCGGGGATTAGAACCAGCAACCTTTCGGTTACTGGCACAACGCTCTTAACCAATAAGCTACCTGCCGCCCCACAGGGCCATCTGAAGTTTGCCAATGAACATCTGAATGATTCAGAGGAGAACTGGGTGAAAGTGTTTTGGTCAGATGAGACCAAAATCGAGCTCTTTGGCATCAACTCAACTCGCCGTGTTTAGAGGAGTAGGAATGCTGCCTATGACCCCAAGAACACCATCCCCACCATCAAACATGGAGGTGGAAACATTATGCTTTGGGGGTGTTTTTCTGCTAAGGGGACAGGACAACTTCACCGCATCAAAGGGACGATGGACGGGGCCATGTACCGTCAAATCTTGGGTGAGAACCTCCTTCCCTCAGCCAGGGCATTGAAAATGGGTCGTGGATGGGTATTCCAGCATGACAATGACCCAAAACACACGGCCAAGGCAACAAAGGAGTGGCTCAGGAAGAAGCACATTAAGGTCCTGGAGTGGCCTAGCCAGTCTCCAGACCTTAGTCCCAAAGAAAATCTGTGGAGGGAGCTGAAGGTTTGAGTTGCCACATGTCAGGCTCGAAACCTTAATGACTTGGAGAAGATCTGCAAAGAGATGTGGGACAAAATCCCTCCTGAGATGTGTGCAAACCTGGTGGCCAACTACAAGAAACGTCTGACCTCTGTGATTGCCAACAAGGGTTTTGCCACCAAGTACTAAGTCATGTTTTGCAGAGGGGTCAAATACTTATTTCCCTCATTAAAATGCAAATCAATTTATAACATTTTTGACATGTGTTTCTCTGGATTATTTTGTTGAATATTCTGTCTCTCACTGTTCAAATAAACCTACCATTAAAATTATAGACTGATCATGTCTTTGTCAGTGGGCAAACGTACAAAATTAGCAGGGGATCAAATACTTTTTTCCCTCACTGTAGTCACAGGTAAATGGAGTTGTTCGGCCCGACGCGTAGAGGTGCATTACTTTAAGTATTCAAACAGTGCCGTGCTCTTTGACTGGATAAAATAAGTCCATTGAGCTGGACCCTGGGAACCAGCGTCTCCTCAGGTTTGGAGCGTGGTGTAGGTTTTCACTCTGCCACACTCCTCCCAATAAGGCCTTTAATTAAAGACTCAAAGTGGCTCTCAAATGTTACCCCCTCATGTGTAAATGTAGTCTGACGTGCCTAAATATAAACTACATTCTATGAACTAATTAGATGGTTGGTCTATTTATATTCATTCAGATTTACTTGTGAGGTATAAAACATATCGTAGTATTTTTTGTGAAGTAGGATAAAATGAATGCCCCAGTCCTGAGCACAGATGGTAACTGTAATCCTGTGAGTCATATGTTGTATACACAAGACCCACTGGTATGGTATAATATGGTCTAAAATGTGTATGGTTAGTCTAATTTGGAGTGTGGTGCATCTCTTTCCAGCTTGGACGATTCTCCCCCTGTAGTTAGAACCAAACCCTGACAAGCATCCCAGCTCTCAGACCCCCAGGCCCTGCACATACTCCAAATTAGACTAATCATACTAATTTCTCCAGGCCCTGCACATCTCTCTCCAGGCCCTGAACATCTCTCTCCAGGCCCTGAACATCTCTCTCCAGGCCCTGCACATCTACCATAATCCAACTCCAGGATTAGCACAGGAGGCCACATGCTTACGAAAACATCCTGTGAAGCCCCCCTCCCTCTCCTCTGCTTCCAACTCGATAGGAACCCCATTTCACACAATGAGGGGAGGGGCCATCTTTCATCTTCAAATCATTGACTTAAAGGGATAGTTCGGGATTTTGGCAAAGAGGCCCTTTATCTAGTTCCCCAAAGTCAGATTAACTAGTGGATACCAATTTAATGTATCTACGTCAGTATGAAGGAAGTTAGAGGTAGTTTCGCGAGCCAATGCTAACTAGGGTTAGTGCAATGACTGGAAGTCTGCATGCTAGCTGTTCCCACAAACTCACAGTCATTGCGCTAATGCTAGTTCGCAATTTTGTTAACGCTAGTTGGTATCCACAAATCCATTTGACTCTGGGGAAGTAGGAAAAGGGCCTCATTGACAAAATCCCGATATATCCCTTTAAGGGCTAATCATAGTAAATATTACACTCACATATAAAAATGTGGCTTGCAGTGGGATTCAGGAAGAATCACATATTACATAAGGTGTGGTGGGGTTCCAGAGAAAGCATAGACTTGTCATACTTGAGTTGGAAAGCATCCGCTTGAGCCCCCTGAACGGCCTTTTAATTTTCAAACCTTTGAGGGGATCAGCTGTAGCTGACAATTTATGACCTGCTGGGCCAGGTGCTTTCCCCTGTTGACCCCCATTTGTAGTCACAGCAGGGGTTCACAGAGAGGGAGGGAGGGAGGGAATGTGGGAGAGAAAGAGAGAGAGAGAGAAACAGCACATAGGATAATGGTTTTAAACTTCAATGACTAGCAAGCCACTGTTGTGAGATCCTGAATTGTCCAACTCCCGCTTAACAATTTGGATATCCAAATTGGATGTAACTCATTTACATTTACATTTTAGTCATTTAGCAGACGCTCTTATCCAGAGTGACTTACAGTTAGTGCATAATATATTATTTTTTTCAACTCATCTTCCCACTTCCTCACCATTTCATCCACTTTCATTTGCACTTGTACTTGCATTCCTATTTTCATTACCTCTTCCAATTCCCTTTCCCTGGATTTAACTTTTAAACTCATAGTCATAAATTGGTTTTACGCTCCAAAAGAACCATTCCAGGCCTCCTGAGTGGCGCAGTGGTATAAGGCACTGCATTGCAGGGTTCGATCCCAGGCTGTGTCACAGCTGGCCGTGACTGGGAGACCCATGAGGCAATGCACAATTGGCCCAGCGTTGTCCGGGTTAGGGGAGGGTTTGGTCTGCCGGGATTTCTTTGTTCCATCGCTCTCTAGTGACTGCTTGTAGTGGTCCAGACGCCTGCAAACTGACTTTGGTCGCCAGCTGGGCAGTGTTTCCTCCAACACATTGGTGCTTCTGGGTTAAGCGAGCAGTGTGGCTTGGCAGGGTCGTGTTTTGGAGGATGTATGGCCTCTCCAGAGCGATGGGACAAGACTGTAACTACCAATTGGATATCATGAAAATGTGGTAAAATATATATATATATATATATATATATATATATATAAAGATAATGGAACCCTTCCAGTCTTTCTGCTCATGGGGTTCTCTCTTATATCAACTACTCAAAGGTGGAATGAGGTGCAGACCCAAGACCCCAACCACAGTGTATGACCCATGTCTCTGATACAAGGCCAAATGCCCAAGAGCACCAAACCTCAGACCCCTGTACTGGGCAGCATCAGTGTTTAACAGCCAATATTATTTGACTGAACATAGAGTAAACATGTTGTGGAACTTGGACGAGGCCCTAGCATTTCAATACTCTTTTTTCATTTACTCAATGTCACGTTTCATTACGCTGAGCAATGTTTAAATGTAATGTTACAGAAATGTATGTTGGATTTCTAGGAAATGTAAACTAACTCTGAACGTTTTTTTCTCCTCTGATAGTGTGCCGGCTGACTTGCCACAAGAAATGTGAAGTAAAGGTAAGAGCAACATCTTTTCTCATTTTCCAGGCATAGAAATTTCAGCACTCTTATGTTGCGAAATGGACTTGTCCACACAGTAGTAATACATTCTTGTTAGACAGCTACGGCTTTTAGATGTAGGTTGTCATAAATTGTAATTCCATCTTATGCCATCACATCCCATCTCTAATTCAAGTGCACGACAGCCTTATGTAGGCATTGTGACAGAACATTCCAAGAGTAACTGTACAAATACTTTTATCCTCAGTTGGCGCTTAGTGCTCTGGTGTGCTCCACTCTCTCTCCTTCAAAGCCAAGCAGAGCTTATTAGAAGGAAATGTTCTGTTGATGAGGCGGATGGGGCCTCGGCTGGAACAGTGTTCCTGTACTCTCCGAACATTGGAGGAATCTGAAAACAAGTGCAAGCTGTCCCAGCAGGTGTTTGGTTTGGCTGAACCCTTGCATGTTCGAGATCACCCCCTTCTAAAAATGAACCCCTCGCTACATTGTCTACTGGCTTGTTACATGATGGACTTGTTTTTGAAGCAGAGGCACTTGGAAGAAGATGGGAAGGAGTGGAGGAAAGAGAAAGAGAAAGAGAAAGGCAGGGAGGGAGGGAGGGCTTGGTGTGGAGAAAATAGTGAGTTTGTCTATAGGTTGCAGTGAGAGATCTACTAGACTTTAGACTTATAGCACCCACCCTCCTCAATGCAGACACACACACATGCACACACGCACAAACACACCCAGACCATACATCACCGCCCTTCATCTTGCAGCCATTACTGAAATGGTCCGGAGCTGCCAGCTCTACCCGCTACCCTACTCCAGCTCGGACTGACAGGAAATACCAGGGGTGCAAAGCGGCCTGGCGAGGGGGACAAAGGGTGGCAATGGTTTACCAGTCAGTCTCGTAGGAGTGGCGAAGACAAATTAGCACAAGCTAAAGTGCAATGCATCTGGTGGATGACTGTCTAATTCAATTTAAAATAAAAATGATGTTGGTGTGAAGTCGAAAAAGAAAGAAGATTCACATGAGCACCACAATGCCTACTCCACCCATGCTCTACCAAGGTTTTCCAGCATACAGCTTTGACCTACTCAGATAAATGATTAAATACATAAGTAAATAAATAGCCGCCCACTGTTTTGAGGGAAAGTTCTGAAGCAGTGAGTAATGACCAGCCCATGTGTCCTCTTATCTCCACGGTCTGCTGGTTCTTAAAATGAGAACAAACTGTATTTCAATCAACGCTCCCCGCAACAAATACACACACGTCCTGTTTTCACATCACATTCATGACCCCACGACTAATCTGACATTAATAAAAAGATTGAAACCAATAAGATGAGTTGGGGGAGGAATACTGTATGAAGCGTGAAATAACAAAATATGAAATGGTGTTCTCTCTTGTTGGTGTTGTTGTTGGAGTTCTTTGCTAGGAAGAAACGTGTTTGGTAATTCCAAGGCTGATTTGTGAAAACAGGTCCGGAACACAGATGCTCTTTCTTCATTAAATTGTGATGAAAGTATGAATCAAAATACTCCCAATCAGCAAACATGGACAAACATGGATAAACCTCCCTTTTCTCTAGTTAGAGAAATGTTCCCTCTGCGATTTGCCTTTAGCAGCTCGCAATTCACTTTTAGCCTTGACATTAAATATTTGTAATGTAGTGAATGATAGTTGATAAAGGCTAACTTGAGCACTAACAGCATTCAATTAAGCAAGCATGGCCTGAGGACATCAGTTAATTATTAATGAATAATTTACTAGCTAAAGAGGTGAGGTTAAGATAATCCCATTGCCCCCAACACTTTGCTCCGTTTTGATTCATATGTGATCTTGTACTTTCGGAATCCAAGTGGTGGTAATAAATCAGTCATGCTGAGACAGTTTCCACACTGACTCGCTACAGGGATAAATCTCCACATCCATATTTAGATAAGACTTACACGTAGCCCCTGCATAACCTCCGCTACTAAAAACAAATGGTCAGACTGCGTGTACCAACAGTATGTTTCGGTGACTTTGTATGTGTCTGTGTGTATGTGTTTTGTGTTTCTGTGAGAGAGAGGAAAAGCATTTACATTTAAAGTGTGCGAGTTAGTATTTTGGAAGGAGACAGGGAAAGGGAGAGAGTGGAAAGATGAATAGAGGCAACAGAAACAATAGATGGAGATTTGTGGGAAGAGGACTTGAGAGGATTGTCATTCCACTGTTACCCATGGGAACAGAGCTTCATCCAAACCAATGTGAGGTGTCACTTCGATGTTTGTCTATATTTTCCTGTCTGGAGCCAAGGAGATGGAGAAGTGAAGTCATATGTGTGCACAGGTGCTGTTTGCTCTGTGTTGTCATGTCATCAACTAGCAAAATACCAGTGACAAATGAACCTACTCTTTCCACTACCCTTTACGCCACTCCTCCAAGTTCTCCTAGTTAACACTATTCTGGAGGTCTTTGGGCCTGCTCGGTGTAGATGGAAGAGCCAGTCTGTGTGGGACTCTCTCACTCCACCGCTGTGCAAACAGTTCAGAAAGGTAAAACCTAGGGTTTCTACATAGCACTTAATCAGACAAAATAGAGCCTGTCCCTTCCCACAGACTTTAGATGGAGTGGCAATGTGGAGTACTGACGGTGTCTTCTATGAAGTCAGTGGTACCTTTTGAGCTGTGGAGCACTGAGGTGGAGTGATCAACAAAGGTCTCTATACTAGGGTTTATGGGTGGAGGGACCTTCATTGGTTGGTGGATTTTGATGGAGTTTAAGACAGAAGAGATGTGTGTACTACTAGCTTTAGAGTGTCTATTTTGGTCGCTATCCAGCTTGCTTTTTTAATCTAATTCTAGCTTTATGTGTGTCAACTCCGCAACACAGTTTCTAGTTGTCAGAGGTGACACCATCAAATCAAATCAAATCAAATCAAATCAAATCAAATTTTATTGGTCACATGCGCCGAATACAACAAGTGCAGACATTACAGTGAAATGCTTACTTACAGCCCTTAACCAACAGTGCGTTTATTTTAAACAAAAAAAGTAAGAATAAAACAACAACAAAAAAAAAGTGTTGAGAAAAACAAAGAGCAGAAGTAAAATAAAGTGACAGTAGGGAGGCTATATATACAGGGGGTAACGGTGCAGAGTCAATGTGCGGGGGCACCGGCTAGTTGAGGTAGTTGAGGTAATATGTACATGTGGGTAGAGTTAAAGTGACTATGCATAAATACTTAACAGAGTAGCAGCAGCGTAAAAAGGATGGGGTGGGGGGCAGTGCAAATAGTCCGGGTAGCCATGATTAGCTGTTCAGGAGTCTTATGGCTTGTGGGTAGAAGCTGTTGAGAAGTCTTTTGGACCTAGACTTGGCACTCCGGTACCGCTTGCCGTGCGGTAGCAGAGAGAACAGTCTATGACTAGGGTGGCTGGAGTCTTTGACAATTTTGAGGGCCTTCCTCTGACACCGCCTGGTATAGAGGTCTTGGATGGCAGGGAGCTTTGCCCCAGTGATGTACTGGGCCGTACGCACTACCCTCTGTAGTGCCTTGCGGTCAGAGGCCAAGCAGTTGCCATACCAGGCGGTGATGCAACCAGTCAGGATGCTCTCGATGGTGCAGCTGTAGAATTTTTTGAGGATCTGAGGACCCATGCCAAATCTTTTTAGTCTCCTGAGGGGGAATAGGCTTTGTCGTGCCCTCTTCACGACTGTCTTGGTGTGCTTGGACCATGATAGTTCGTTGGTGATGTGGACACCAAGGAACTTGAAGCTCTCAACCTGTTCCACTACAGCCCCGTCGATGAGAATGGGGGCGTGCTCAGTCCTCTTTTTTTTCCTGTAGTCCACAATCATCTCCTTTGTCTTGGTCACGTTGAGGGAGAGGTTGTTGTCCTGGCACCACACGGCCAGATCTCTGACCTCCTCCCTATAGGCTGTCTCATCGTTGTCGGGTGATCAGGCCTACCACTGTTGTGTCGTCGGCAAACTTAATGATGGTGTTGGAGTCGTGCCTGGCCATGCAGTCATGGGTGAACAGAGAGTACAGGAGGGGACTGAGCACGCACCCCTGAGGGGCCCCCGTGTTGAGGATCAGTGTGGCAGATGTGTTGTTACCTACCCTTACCACCTGGGGGCGGCCCGTCAGGAAGTCCAGGATCCAGTTGCAGAGGGAGGTGTTTAGTCCCAGGATCCTTAGCTTAGTGATGAGCTTAGAGGGCACTATGGTGTTGAATGCTGAGCTGTAGTCAATGAATAGCATTCTCACGTAGGTGTTCCTCTTGTCCAGGTGGGAAAGGGCAGTGTGGAGTGCGATAGAGATTGCATCATCTGTGGATCTGTTGGGGCGGTATGCAAATTGGAGTGGGTCTAGGGTTTCTGGGATTATGCTGTTGATGTGAGCCATGACCAGTCTTTCAAAGCACTTCATGGCTACAGACGTCAGTGCCACGGGTCGGTAGTCATTTAGGCAGGTTATCTTAGAGTTCTTGGGCACGGGGACTATGGTGGTCTGCTTGAAACATGTTGGTATTACAGACTCGGTCAGGGACATGTTGAAAATGTCAGTGAAGACACTTGCCAGTTGGTCAGCACATGCTCGGAGTACACGCCCTGGTAATCCGTCTGGCCCAGCGGCCTTGTGAATGTTGACTTGCTTAAAAGTCTTACTCACATCGGCTACGGAGAGCGTGATCACATAGTCGTCCGGAACAGCTGGTGCTCTCATGCATGCTTCAGTGTTGCTTGCCTCAAGCGGAGCATAGAAGTGGTTTAGCTCGTCTGGTAGGCTTGTGTCACTGGGCAGCTCGCGGCTGTGCTTCCCTTTGTAGTCTGTAATAGTTTTCAAGCCCTGCCACATCCGACGAGCGTCAGAGCCAGTGTAGTATGATTCAATCTTAGACCTGTATTGACTCTTTGCCTGTTTGATGGTTCGTCGGAGGTCATAGCGGGATTTCTTATAAGCTTCCGGGTTAGAGTCCCGTTCCTTGAAAGCGGCAGCTCTACCCTTTAGCTCAGTGCGGATGTTGCCTGTAATCCATGGCTTCTGGTTGGGGTATGTACGTACGGTCACTGTGGGGACGACATCATCGATGCACTTATTGATGAAGCCAGTGACTGATGTGGTGTACTCCTCAATGCTGTCTGAAGAATCCCGAACATGTTCCAGTCTGTGCTAGCAAAACAGTCCTGTAGCTTGGCATCTGCGTCATCTGACCACTTTTTTATTAACCGAATCACTGGTGCTTCCTGCTTCAGTTTTTGCTTATAAGCAGGAATCAGGAGGATAGAGTTATGGTCAGATTTGCCAAATGGAGGGCGAGGGAGAGCTTTGTATGCGTCTCTGTGTGTGGAGTAAAGGTGGTCTAGAGTTTTTTTCCCTCTGGTTGCACATTTGACATGCTGGTAGAAATTAGGTAGAACGGATTTAAGTTTCCCTGCATTAAAGTCCCCGGCCACTAGGAGCGCTGCATCTGGATGAGCGTTTTCCTGTTGATTAATGGCCTTGTACAACTCATTCAGTGCAATCTTAATGCCAGCATTGGTTTGTGGTGGTAAATAGACAGCTATGAAAAATATAGCTGAAAACTCTCTTGGTAAATAGTGTGGTCTACAGCTTATCATAAGATACTCTACCTCAGGCGAGCAAAACCTCGAGACTTCCTTAGTATTTGATTTTGTACACCAGCTGTTGTTTACAAATATACAGAGACCGCCACCCTTTGTCTTACCGGAGCCAGCCGTTCTGTCCTGCCGATGTAGCGTGTAGCCTGCTAGCTGAATGGTATCATTGTTGTCGTTCAGCCACGACTCCGTGAAACATAAGATATTACAGTTTTTAATGTCCCGTTGGTAGGATAACCGTAATCTTAAATCGTCAATTTTATTCTCAAAAGATTGAACGTTGGCTAATAGTATTGATGGGAGAGGCAGTTTACTCGCCGCCGTCGGATCCTTACAAGGCACCCCGACCTACGCCCACGATATCTCCGTCTCTTCCTCAGGCGAATGACGGGGATCTGGGCCTTGCCGGGTGTCTGTAGAATATCCTTCGCGTCCGACTCGTTGAAGAAAAAGTCTTCGTCCAATGCGAGGTGAGTAATCGCTGTCCTGATATCCAGAAGCTCTTTTTGGTTATAAGAGACGATGGCATAAACATTATGTACAAAATAAATTACAAATAACGCGGAAAAACACACATAATAGTACAATTGGTTAGAGGGCTGTAAAACGGCAGCCATCTTCTCCGGCGCTGTTTTCTGAACAGTAATTGTATTTACTGTAATATAAATAGCTTTTCAATAACGGTTCAGTGGTACTGCCTTGGACTCAGCTGAAGCCAGTTTCAGCCAAGTCTCGTAGGCTAGACTGTGGGTTGGACCTGATTTGAATTCCAAAGGCAAGCAAAATGAAGTGTAAGTCTCTGGTGGATCATAAATATAGGTGAATGGGGTTAAGAGGGAAAGCACAATTATTCATTAGGCTCTTCCCCCTGAAGTGAGAAATTATTGGGAATGCTGTGGCGAGAGTGTATATCCAACGAACAATTATCGACTCCGAAAACGTTTCTACAAGGTCGTAATAACGTTATCACACAACCAAATGGGAAGCAGATGAAAACGTTTTGTGGGAAGTTTTCTTTTTTTTCTGGGTGGAGTTGAGTAGGGTTGAGGGTATTACTCCGTCCATACACAGACAGGAGGTTCATAAAAATCATTAAGCGGCCATTGGCGGGAGCCAAAAATGTTAGAGCGAACCGCTATCGGACGTGCCAGAGAAATGTGTGTAGATTAGTAGATTAGAAACTCAAAGGGGCTTACATCCAGCCAGAGTCGTCAGACGTAATTACTGTTTGTGGAATCAAACAGTCACTGCCTGGCTAAATCCTTCCTCTTTAAATGTTTCGATTGTCAGTTTGATTTTACAAGATGGCCCATGTGCAAGAAAAGAGGACTTTAAAAAGCCTGAGAAAAATCTAAATGGAGCTCTGTGTAGTAGCAGTCTGCACACTGTACATAAGCCATGGCAAAATAATTGTTCTTTGAACAAACATTCATGGTACATTCTTGTATCATGGGTACTTCTGATTCTGCCACTCCATTTTTTCCTTCACCAAACATGTTGTCAGTTGACTATAGTCCTTGCCAAAATGCTCTGATAATTACATCTCTTGTTGCATTATTTGAAGTTGAGCCAATGTCCCAAGAATATTGTAGACTTGTGCATTCATAGGAATTAGCCTGGGTTGAGAGGCGCACCAACCAGCCCAGAGATACAGCTACTGGCATCAAGTGTGTTTTGGGAAGGAAATGAGTAGGGAGGCCTGAGAAAGCAGAGTGCGAGAACACAAATACACACAGCTAATCACCACCCCTACATTTTAGCAGACGCTCTTATCCATAACGACTTACAGGAGCAATTAGTGTCACCAGATTATCGGCTCAGGGATTCGAACAAGCAACCTTTTAGTTACCTACCTACCTCCTACCTCTCCTTTCTTTCTTTCTTTCTTTCTTTCTTTCTTTCTTTCTTTCTTTCTTTCTTTCTTTCTTTCTTTCTTTCTTTCTTTCTTTCTTTCTTTCTTTCTTTCTTTCTTTCTTTCTTTCTTTCTTTCTTTCTTTCTTTCTTTCTTTCTTTCTTTCTTTCTTTCTTTCTTTCTTTCTTTCTTTCTTTCTTTCTTTCTTTCTTTCTTTCTTCCACAGTGATGACGTATGTGTTTTCATTTTCCCCTGCCTCCCCTACAATTCCCTCACCATCCATCTCTGTTCTTTTAACCCCAAAAGAAAAGCATGTTTTTGTTTGGACTGGACAGCCATTTTGGGCACTTTTGGAATGCTCTTTTTGCAACTCCTCGCCCCATTTCCCTTGGCCAGATAGGTCCCAGCATGAGAGCTAGTTTCATTATATTTCCCGCTGATAATGAGAGAGTTATGGCCATGTTGTTTATTATTTTTGCCACTGGACGAGCTGCAGTTCAGACCCCTTGTTTAGCTAAATGTAGTGGTAGCTTGGATGTCTGTGGTGTTAGCTGAATGCTCCAACCATGTATCAAGCGTTTTGTGTTGTTATAGCCAATAAAACTCCCCTCCTCTTGCAACTGGAACTACCATTGGCCAACTTCAGCATTCAAGGTTCAGTTGTAGAGCACTGGGCACAGAAGACAATGCTTTGCCAGAATACGCAATACCCCATCTATAGTCCCGTGTAGCTCAGTTGGTAGAGCATGGCACTTGCAATGCCAGGGTTATGGGTTCGATTCCCACGGGGGTCCAGTATGAATTTTTTTTTTTTTTTTTTAATGTATGCACTCACAAACTGTAAGTCGCTCTGGATAAGAGTGTCTGCTAAATTACTAAAGTGTAAATAGCCCAGAAAAATTGCAACTGGAGGCATGTTGTGTAAAATCCTTATAGTCTTAGATCTTGGTATAGTCTCATGATGAGATGGAACCTTTGTCATGGCTAGGTGTGTCCCAGAGTTGAACCCACAGTACATCAATGACTGAAACCCAGTTGGTTTGGCCCAAACATTGGCAGTTGCCATGTGCTGTCCACATGCTTTTTCCATTGTGAGTCAAAGGGAAGAGAAAAAACATGAAGACTGTCCCTGAATCTTTTCCAATTTCATGATTCAGATCTGTATTCGTAATAGCATCATGGTTCTATTTAGCATTTTTCTCTGTTTTGGTGGTAATAAAAAAAAAAAAACACTAATTGGCACGAGAACAATGACTGTCCGTTATTTCTTATTATTTACTGTCTCTAACATTTTGACACATCCAGGCACCTGTATATACACATAAACTGAGAGACACGTCTTTGATATGGCGGTTTGGTTGCTTTAGCTGGCCCAGCTTTCTACTCACCTGAAGGGAACAGAAGTCTGATTTATATGTCTGTGTCTAGCTGTCTCAACTGCATTGCTAGCTATCTTCCTCTGCTGACAAAGCTAGGTACACGTATAAATCTAGATATCCCCTGTGTTTTTAGTTGATATCGAAAAACGTTTAGTAAGAAAAATAACCAAATTAGTCAGAGCTCCTTCAAGTGCATTAGTACATTGTACCTTTTAGCAGGGTGAGGCTGAGGGTGTCCTAAAATATATACTGTACGTACGCACAGTACATTTAGATTCAGGCCCCACCGGTCTTTAGTTGGAGAGGGAGTATGTGTATCTCATCCTCTCTGAGATAAGTTTTTGGAACACAACCCCAGCAGAGTCTGTCTTGCCCTTACTTACCTCCAGCAAAAGCAGCTGTCAAGATCATTTGGCATGTGCTCGCTCCTCTCCTGTTCCAGTGACTTACCTCAGATACGATACTTTGCCATTGGAGGCTGATTTATCGTGCAGAGGGTAATTGGAAAGCTGTGTCGTTGTTGCAGAGGACGAGGGAAGCTTTTTCATTATCTTAGAGTTTGGCCAGAGTTTGGCATGGAAGAATAATGGGCATGAGGGATTTAGCTTTTCTGCTTAGAATGGCAAAGAGAAATGCGTAAGAGGAAATGTGCCAGAGGATGTTCTGCTTCTCATTCCTCTCTACGACCCACCCTAGTTCTCTGCTTCTGCCCCAATTTCAGTTTCTAAGTTCAGTTAAAAAAACATAGTTCCTTCTTCATTCCTCAATACTAGTCACCCAAACCCAAGAAGTCCTATGAAACAGCTTTGGACCCAAGTCTCACACATCCCATATTCTCATTGCCACTTTCAAACCCCAACCCCACGCCCACGCCCACGCCCACGCCCACTCTCTCTACTTGTGTTCTTTGACTGTCTAACACCCAAAAATCTAATCAAATCAGATCACATCAAAATGATCTATGTTAGTCGGTCACACATGAGAACAATGGTTTTAGAAGGAGGGCTTTTTTCGTCATCTCAGGGTGTGTTTATTCACACTGCAGCCACTAGTGTACATAACTAGGATCTTAATTTGAGCCAGTTTAATACAGATGAAAATAATCCTGCAGCAATTATTATTATTTGGATTATAATTCATGGACATTTTTGTAGGGGTTGATACATTTTTCATAAGGAAAAATCAAGTCTGAAATTTCAAAGTGGAAATTACAAACTTCAGAAGCCGTTTTAAACTTCAAACACTACAAGTTTAAAATGTTTTGCATTGCAGGAAAGTTCTCCTGCAACAGGGAGATCAAATTCAGATCCTACATCTGTACTCTCCCCTCAGCCAAAGACCATATCATCGGATAGATATGATGTACCATTTTAATAAGTCATTCCTCTTAAGTAACGGTGAATTGAAAGACAAACAGTCGAACAACTCAACCGGGTCGACCCCCATCTCGCTTCGAGTGTGTGCCCATGCCTTCAATTGCCCAAGTCCAAAAGCTGTTGATGGAATCCTTCGAGGAACAACACAGAACTTCCTTCCTTTTCGTGTGATTGAGACTGCACTCACTCGGGATAGAGTGAAGAAAGGGATGGGGGTGAGAGTGGGGAGGGGTGATGGGGGTAATCTCCTGCAGAGAAAACATGATACCCAGGAAATGGGTGCGGAAGTTGCTGTCCATGTGGGATATGGGTGGGACTGCGAGCTGGTGAAGGGGAAGACCAGAAGGGAGAGGAGAAGGGTATATATTTTGTAAAGGTATTTGTTCTTTGCCACAAGATCAGCAGGTTGAGAGATCTGTTCAAGTGACCAGCCATCTACATCAGGCTTTATCAGGCTTTATATCAAATCAACAATCTGGTACAGTCATAAAGACAATTGAATTATAAGTCATGCGATAGGACATAATTATTGCCCCTGCCCAGTGATATCCTGTTCATTCCAAATAAAACAAAAGAACAAAGCAACACATTGGCCATGGGATCAGTCATATGGACAGGGTTTGGTGATTCTTATTGAGTTATGAAGAGATGCTTTAATGGGTATTAAGGTTGTATTTGATATCTGACCGCCAGTTGTTTTGAAGACTCAACTGTGTCGGTAAAATTTTAATCAGGTGTGTTAGTGCTGGGTTAGAACAAAAATATGCACCACCTGGCAGATCCCTAGTAATGGAATCAGAACCACTGTGCTAGTGGATGTGTCACTGGGAAGGGTTCAAAGAACTTTCACTGCCTACAGTGCCGGCAGGGCCTTATAACACATGTGCAGAATGATTTGCACATAGAACGTGTGAACATATGGCCTTTCAAGTCAACTGTACGCCAAGAAGAAATACATATGTTGAGTTTTTCTCATCACTCCTCTCCTATTCTCAAGTGCCCCTTTCTTTTCCGGTGCTGAGTTGTAGCGCATGGCTACGTCTTTTCTATGTGAACACGCCACATGCAAAGATACAGGAGAGAAGACAAACAGAAACGCCCAACCTTTGGCAAGATGGAGTAATCAAGAGTCTCTGGAAAGAATGCAGGCCAAGTGAGTAAGTGTATGAATGGGGGGAGGGGGAAAGGGGGATAGAGAGAGGGAGAGTGAGAGGAGAAGAGAGAAGAGAAAGAAAGACAAAGACAGAAGGATGATTAAAGATGAGGTAACCTGACCATAAATTGATACAGGTTGATGCTGATTGAATACTAAATGTGTTTACCTCTCAAAGCCTGACTAAGGAGGAGTTATATCTGATTCCCTCTCACTTACGCAACCATCCTGTGACAGTTCATTCAACCAGGCCTGAATAATGTACAATGTAGCCTTCTAACACTGGTGTTGACATCCACTTGCTGTGACACGCTAGTGTTGCCTGGGCGTTGTTCAGATGTTCCACGGGGGGACTGGTGTTGTTGTTGAGAAACCCTGAGTCAGCCTCAGGAGACTCTGCCTTAGAACAGAGACAGCTCTGTCCTGTGTCCTCGCCCAGAAACTCTCTCCATCTGTCTGTCTGCCATCATGTTCTGAGCGGTCATGCATGCCGGTCAGCTAACTACAGCTGACCCGCAGCTACTTCCAGCCTCTCGTGTTCAGTTGCGGGTTATTTTTTTTAAGGTTTTGACAACTACTGGTTGACAACTACTGGTAGATGATAGAGTTCTGTGTTGCACAAGCATTGCGGCAATTGCTCTGCCAATGTGACCTAACCTTTTAGTGCCCTCAACTGTATATGTGTGCAGTGTCCAGGAGGTTGGCAATGAAAGACAGCAAATAGACACATTTCCATTTGACAATAAAAAAAAAAGAAGTATATTGTATTCTATTATCTTTCACCCAATCAGTTAAATCCACAAACCTCACATTATTGTAATGATAGTGTAATAAAAAGGTCTGGTGATGTGTAGCAAGATGTTCCATGCTCTTAGTATGAAGCTCTCCTAATATAAACATAATCTGTTTAGTCTAGTCTAGTCATTCTGTTTCTATATGTTTGTTCTCGCTGGCGTTCCCAGAATGCAAAGCTGCGGGATGCACAGCTTTGTTCCATTGCGCTCCACCACATGTTTGTTTGCTCATACCTTCACACCATATGCACACTGGTATTTTCTTCCCTGACAAGGTACTGTACTGTACCTCACCCATCAGACACCGCCCTCCCTGACGGTGAGTCCTGGCAGTGTCAGCACTGATTACAGGCAGCTACAAGGGCATAATACAGCTAATAAAAACCAGGACACAGGAAATATGCCAGACCCATAACATATTAGCCCTTAACTCAGGCATATTCTCACACACACTGCACATACCTTACCAAGATACTGAACACACCTATGAATAGCCTTCACACACACTCACACTCCCTAAAAACCAGGGAAGTTCCCAGACCCATTGAGTCTCGTCCGTTCATTTACTTTACTGTACGTGATGGTATTTGCTAGCTAGCTGACGTAAACCACTATGTTGTTTTGTTGCTAATACAACAAGGCATTGTGTCCTCCCCCCACCCACTCACCCATCCACCCACCCACCCTTCCTTCCTTCCTACTCCTTGTCATTAATTGTGGATTAAACAACACATACGGAACAGGCATCTGGTGAACACAACTGCAGGGAGGAACTCCTAGCCTAGGTGTTACTTTGAAAGTGCTGCCATGTAATTATTCAGACCCAACTTCAAAGAAGATGGTCAATCTTTCCATGTGGAACATAGTGTAATTGTGTGTTCCAAAATGTCCGCCATATAAGTATAAGTGGTAGTGTACTTGTTGAAAGTCGACTACTGTTTGTTGTAGTTGTCAATTATACTCTTGAGGTTATGGAAATATGATGGCATTGTCATTATCAGAGGATATGACAGCTACTACAACATAAGGATGGTTAACATATTACTGTTATGTGTAGACTCACCGCTTTGGACATTGCTGAAATTGTGGTTCTTTGCCTAAATGCTTATTATTTATTTAGCCTGAAGGCTTAAAAGCCCACACCAGTAGAAATCCCCTTTTTCGAGCTGAAAGACGATGGCCAGAGCTTACCCGTGATGTTGCTCAACAATTTAAGTCAATAAGTCATTTTAGTCAAAGTATTTGGGGTTGAAGTGACAAATCCGAACTGCCCACCGTGTGAATGCAGTGTCTTTTCCTATGATATGACATACAAATTATTTTCAGCCTACATTTGTTTTGTTTCAGGGCTGAGTTTTATTTGAATGTTACCACCCACCGGCATGGCATTGTTTATTAATCATGAAGGAAAAGAGGAACCCGCACACTGCTCTTGCTAGTATTTCTCTTTTCTTTCATGTTATTTAGTTGTTACCATGCACCTGCAACAAAGATAGCTCAGATGTGCGGATGCCTTTTTGAATATTGTTTATTAATTAGAACAGCTGCAAAGTTATTCCTCTTCGCGACTGAGATGAGCCAAACAGCATTGTGTCCACTTGGTCGCCTGAGCCATGGAGCAAATTAAAATAGGGTGTGCTTTTTTAAAATCAGAAAATTATCATAATCCATTGGATAATCAGTCAATTTTCACTTATTTTTTAGCTAGTCTGTATAAAAAATATATATATATATATATATATATATCTGACCATTTTATAAATGGTATAATTCCATGATATGATATAATTTTGCAAACCCGCTGTCAGGGTTGAGTGTAGAGGGAACGTGGAATCACACGCAGGACACAGAGATTCAAAGAACTGATGTCTTTAGTGAAGTCCGACAGTACAAGCCAACACGGCAACAGGCCACAGGCGAAACATACGCACACTGGAATGTCCAAAGTAAATGCGCACAACGTGCAGGACTCTCTAAAACAAAACAAAATACAGAGAGCACAGAACAGTGGACCAATAACAACACGTGATATCGAACAATTACACACAACACCTGACCAAACACAAGAGAACTAAATAGGGTGCCTAATGAACACTTAACAATGAACAGGTGTGACAAACAGACAAAACCAATCTAACATGAAACATCGAACGGTGGCAGCTAGTACTCCGGAGACGACGACCGCCGAAGCCTGCCCGAACAAGGAGAAGGAGCCGCCTCGGCTGAAACCGTGACAGTACCCCCCCCTTGACGCGCGGCTCCAGCCGTGCGCCGCCCCCGGCCTCGGGGACGACCAGGAGGACGCGGAGCAGGGCGCGTAGGATGACCACGATGGAACTCGGTCAGAAGAGACGGGTCTAGGATGTCCCTCCTCGGCACCCAGCACCGCTCCTCCGGGCCGTACCCCTCCCACTCCACGAGATATTGGAGACCCCCCATCCGGCGTCTCAAATCTAGGATGGTCCGAACAGTGTACGCCGGAGCCCCCTCGATGTCCAACGGGGGCGGAGGAGTCTCTTCTATCTCAAAGTCCTGGAGTGGACCAGCTACCACCGGCCTGAGGAGAGACACATGGAACGAGGGGTTAATATTTTTGTAATCAATGGGCAGTTGTAACCTGTAACACACCTCGTTCAATCTCCTCAGGACTTTAAAAGGCCCCACAAACCGCCGACCCAGCTTCCGGCAGGGCATGCGGAGGGGCAGGTTTCTGGTTGAGAGCCAGACTCGATCTCCAGGTGCGTACACTGGCCCCTCACTGCGGTGGAGGTCGGCGCTCGTCTTCTGTCGACGGATGGCTCGCTGCAGATGGACGTGTGCAGCGTTCCACGTCTCCTCTGAGCGCCGCACCCACTCATCCACCGCAGGGGCCTCGATCTGGCTCTCATGCCAAGGTGCCAGAACTGGCTGGTACCCTAACATACACTGGAAAGGGGTTAGTTTAGTGGGGGAGTGGCGGAGAGAGTTCTGTGCCATCTCGGCCCAGGGCACATA
This sequence comes from Coregonus clupeaformis, assembly GCF_020615455.1. Taxonomy (NCBI): domain Eukaryota; kingdom Metazoa; phylum Chordata; class Actinopteri; order Salmoniformes; family Salmonidae; genus Coregonus; species Coregonus clupeaformis. Next base: position 12,478,486 of record NC_059195.1, on the reverse strand, counting down.
TCTCGCCCACTCCTCCGGCCGGCCCTGGCAATATGACCTCAGAAACCTACCCACATCCTGGTTGACACGTTCGACCTGCCCATTACTCTCCGGGTGGTAACCCGAGGTAAGGCTCACCGAAACCCCCAACCGTTCCATAAACGCTCTCCAGACTCTGGAGGTAAACTGGGGGCCTCGATCAGACACTATATCCTCGGGTACCCCGTAATGCCGGAAGACGTGAGTAAATAGAGCCTCAGCGGTCTGTAGGGCAGTAGGAAGACCCGGCATGGGAAGGAGACGACAGGCCTTCGAGAACCGATCCACAACGACCAGGATGGTGGTATTCCCCTGTGAGGAGGGAAGGTCGGTAACAAAATCCACCGAGACGTGAGACCAGGGTCGTTGTGGAACGGGCAGGGGTTGTAACTTACCCCTGGGCAAGTGTCTGGGCGCCTTACACTGGGCACACACTGAGCAGGAGGAGACATAAATCCTCACATCCCGGGCTAACGTTGGCCACCAGTACTTTGTACTAAGGCAGTGCACCGTCCGGCCAATACCTGGATGCCCAGAGAAGGGTGACGTGTGAGCCCAATAAATAAGCCGATCCCGGACCTCGAGCGGGACGTACGTCCGACCCACCGGACACTGTGGAGGGCTAGGGTCGGTGCGTAATGCCCGCTCGATCTCCGCATCGACCTCCCATACCACCGGTGCAACCAGACAAGACTTAGGTAGTATGTGAGTGGGCTCCACGCACCTCTCCTCCGTGTCATACCGCCGAGACAGGGCATCTGCCTTCCCGTTCTGGGACCCAGGGATGTAAGTGATCTTAAACACGAACCGGGCTAGAAACATAGTCCACCGAGCCTGGCGAGGATTCAGTCTCCTAGCTGCCCGAATGTATTCCAGGTTACGGTGGTCAGTCAGAATGAGAAAAGGGTGTTGAGCCCCCTCAAGCCAATGCCTCCACACCTTTAGGGGCCTGTACCACGGCTAACAGCTCCCTGTCCCCTACGTCATAATTACGCTTGCGCCGGACTGAGCTTTTCGAATAAAAAGCACAGGGGCGGAGTTTAGGTGGTGTGCCGGACCGTTGTGAGAGAACAGCCGCGATACCGGCTTCAGACGCGTCCACCTCCACTTGGAATGGTAAAGTGGGATCCGGGTGCGCCAGCACTGGAGCCGAGGTAAACAGGTCCTTCAGTTTCCCAAAAGCCCTGTCCGCCTCAGCTGACCACCGCAAGCGCACTGGACCCCCCTTCAGAAGGGACGTTATGGGAGCTGCCACCTGTCCAAAACCCCGGATAAACCTCCGGTAGTAATTCGCAAAACCCAAGAACTGCTGCACCTCTTTATCCGTGGTTGGGGTTTGCCAATTACGCACGGCTGACACACGGTCAACCTCCATCCTCACCCCTGACGCAGACAACTGATAACCCAAAAAGGAGACCGACTCCTGGAAGAACAGACATTTCTCGGCTTTGACATACAGGTCATGCTCCAACAATCTCCTCAATACTCTGCGCACCAGGGCTACATGCTCGGCCCGGGTAGAACTGTACACCAGAATATCGTCTATGTACACCACTACTCCCTGCGCCTGCATGTCCCGGAAAATCTCATCTACAAAGGATTGGAAGACTGATGGAGCATTCATTAACCCGTATGGCATGACGAGATACTCGTAATGACCGGAGGTAGTACTAAATGCTGTCTTCCATTCATCGCCCTCTCTAATGCGCACCAAGTTATATGCGCTCCTGAGGTCCAATTTTGTGAAGAACCGTGCCCCGTGTAATGACTCCGTCATAGTCGCAATCAGCGGAAGTGGATAACTATATTTCACAGTCACCTGATTTAGACCGCGGTAATCAATACACGGGCGCAAACCTCCATCCTTTTTCTTCACAAAAAAGAAGCTTGAGGACGCGGGTGAAGTGGAGGGCCGTATGTATCCCTGTCTCAGAGACTCGGCAATGTATGTCTCCATTGCCCTCTTCTCCTCCTCTGTGACAACGGATACACATGGCTCCGCGGGAGCGCAGCTCCTGCCTGGAGGTCTATCGCACAATCCCCCTGTCTATGAGGCGGCAACCGTGCCGCTCTTGTCTTGCTAAACACGAGTGCCAAATCCTCATACTGGGGGGAATGTGCAATGCGGGCATCTGGTTCGGACTCTCCACCGAGGTCGCCCCACGGAAACACCCAGACATAGCCCCTCACACTGAGCAGACCACCCTTTAAGAGCCTTCTCTCGCCACGAAATAGTAGGATCATGGGTAATCAACCAGGGAAGCCCCAGTACCACCGGATACGCAGGAGAGTCGATCAGATAGAGCTGAATCGTCTCCTCATGACCCCCCTGCGTCTCCATCCTAAGTGGCGCTGCGACCTCCCTAATCAACCCGGATCCTAACGGACGACTATCTAGGGCATGTACAGGGAAAGGATTATTAACCGGAAGGAGGGGAATCCCTAACTCTACACAGAATTTGCGATCTACAAAATTCCCAGCTGCGCCTGAATCTACTAGCGCCTTATGCTGGGAACGAGGTGCAACCTGTGGAAAACAAACAGGTATGGTTATGTGTACGACAGAAAGCTCTGGGTAAGTGGGGCGCCTACTCACCTGGGAGGACTCCCCAATGTGTGACCTGCCTTCTCCTCCACCAGGGGACCCTCCCCAGCACCTAGCCGCGGTGTGCCCTCCACGGCCACAGTTGGTGCAGGGGACGGCCCCCCTCGGGCTCCTTCTTCTCCTTCCTCTAGCGCCAGCACCTCCGAGCTCCATCGGGCTCGGCTCGGAGGTGCTGGAGGGTGGAATGGGCGGCCCCCACCTGGGACGTCCGCGGGTAGCGAGCAGGGTGTCCAGCCGAATGGCCATGTCAACCAACTGGTCAAATGAAAGCGTAGTATCCCTGCACGCCAACTCTCTGCGGACGTCCTCCCGGAGGCTGCAGCGGAAGTGGTCTATGAGTGCCCGCTCATTCCACCCTGCATCTGCCGCTAGAGTCCGGAACTCCAGTGCAAACTCCTGAGCGCTCCTCATCCCCTGCCGGAGGTAGAATAGACGCTCCCCCGCCGCCTTCCCCTCTGGTGGATGGTCGAACACTGCACGGAAGCGGCAGGAGAACTCTGCATAGGTGATAGTAGCGGCGTCTATTCTCCTCCATTCGGCGTTGGCCCACTCCAACGCCTTGCCGGTGAGACAGGAGATGAGGGCGGAAACGCTCTCGTGTCCCGAGGGCGCCGGGTGTACGGTGGCGAGGTAGAGTTCAACTTGTAACAGGAACCCCTGACACCCGGCAGCGGTGCCGTCGTACGCCCTCGGGAGCGAGAGCCGAATCCCACTGGGTTCCGGGAGTTGGACGGGCGGGCTGACCGATGGTGATGGTGCGGTAGGTGGGGTTGTGGGTACCCCGCTGGTCTCCCATCGATGGAGGGTGTTCATCACTCGGTCCAGGGCGTGCCCGATTTGGTTGATTCTGTCCTCCTGACCACGAAGGCGCTCCTCCATGATCTCGGTGGGTGCGGGTGCTCCTGCTGATTCCATATAGATGGTGTGTAATTCTGTCAGGGTTGAGTGTAGAGGGAACGTGGAATCACACGCAGGACACAGAGATTCAAAGAACTGATGTCTTTAGTGAAGTCCGACAGTACAAGCCAACACGGCAACAGGCCACAGGCGAAACATACGCACACTGGAATGTCCAAAGTAAATGCGCACAACGTGCAGGACTCTCTAAAACAAAACGAAATACAGAGAGCACAGAACAGCGGACCAACAACAACACGTGACATCGAACAATTACACACAACACCTGACCAAACACAAGAGAACTAAATAGGGTGCCTAATGAACACTTAACAATGAACAGGTGTGACAAACAGACAAAACCAATCTAACATGAAACATCGAACGGTGGCAGCTAGTACTCCGGAGACGACGACCGCCGAAGCCTGCCCGAACAAGGAGAAGGAGCCGCCTCGGCCGAAACCGTGACACCCGCTCCCCCCGTTGCTCCAAGATAAATGGTTTTGACCACTTTTGCTTCACTACACGCTCCACTGCTTTGATTGGTGTATCTTATAGTTATGTGTAATTTGCACTGTGCATTGTTACCTATCATGTCATCCTGCATGGGCTGACTTGGCTTTCCTGTACCATGGTCGAAACCTACCAGCAGCTTACCTACCAAATGTTGTATCTTGTCCATTACAGTGTAGAAAAACGCATATCAGCTATCTTTCAATAGTTATCCATATTACTGGAGCTTCATCTTATTCTTTCTAACTATTTCAATGGTGGATTCGCGGCTGCAATGTATGGAAGATGCCAAAACTTTGGAGATAACAATAGATGGCGAAGTCAAATCCCAGCAACAACAGATAACATTAACTAGCTAGATAAGGTTAGCAAGATCGCTATCTAGCTAGATAAGGTTAGCATGCTAGCTAGCTACACTGACAGCTGTCAGTGCCCCATTTGTTGATGTTTATCAACTCCACGTGGAAATTACCACACCCAATTCGTGAATATGTATAAGTAGCCTTCGTCATTCGTCGGAGCTGAAACCTAAATGTGCATTTCCTCTCTAGGACAGGAAATTACGTTGAAATAGTGGTGGCAACTTCCTCTGAGGGGGGTGCTTTAAAGCTGATCTGTATTCATTGTTAACTTAATCTGTAGATAATTGTCACTAATTTGATTTAGATTTTTGACTAGATTCCATGAAAAAGCACTACATGAAATGTAAATCATGATGTTTAGTAGCTGAAAGTATTCTGTTGTTTCCATATGAAACTGCATCATAGTATCAATAGATCACAAGGGACTAAACCAGGGGTGTCAAAGTCATTTTGCACAAGAGGCCGCATTCAATTTTCGACAAGGTCTGGAGGGACGCACAGAACATTTGTAATATATCCTCGCCGTCCAAATTTCCAAACAATAATCCTCTATCCATCGTTTTTGAAATGTTCTATGCTCCCTGATGGTCTATCTTTCATTTTGGCGATTATTAGTGAGCTGGATACAGTAAACAAAAACTGTTTGAATGTAGGTCCATTATCATTACTACACAGTATCTATTTTAGTAATTAGAAAGACCCTCCAGGACATAACTATTGTTTCAAGGGATATTGGAGCTTTTCTGGAGCTTTTCAGTTTGTATGTGTGTGACTGTGTCTGTGAATGTGTGTGTGAAAGAGGGAGCGAGAGGCAAGACTTGAGCTTGTCAACTCAAATTTAACCTGTAACCCGAGAACCTGATAGCAACGAGAGGGAGAAAAAAGGGGGGCTTTTGTCTTGTGTCAAACTCAAGTCCAACCCCTGCACTCCTTGGGAAATTCAGCTCGATATACTTCGGACTGTGTTTTTTTTCCTCTCTCCTTGCTTGCGAGCATGTGCTCAGAGTGAGAGAGAGCGTAAAAGGGGAGGGAGTGACTAAATGAGAGGGAGAAGAGCAAGGAGAGAAAGAGAGAGAGCAGAGAGAGAGAAAGGGGGGATTAGCAATAGCCTGCAGCCAGACTTTCCCAATTTGTTGGTGCTGAGTGCTGCAGTGCGCTGTTCCAGTTCTTGGGTATTAGGGCTCACTATTTGGCCCTCTTCGTGGCACTTGACTGTATAAAGAGACTTGAGACATTTTTATGCTCATTTTTCTGGCAAAGGGGGAGAGAGGAACGAAAAGCCAGAGCTATTAGCGTGGAGCCTTGTGAAGCTGGAAAAACACATACCTCTCTCTCTCTCACACACACACCTCCACAATCTCTCCAGCCTAGGTAGGCAGTCTTTGGATTACCCCATCTGGTGTGCGTGCCAAGAAAGCAAGCCATTCTCTGCCTCTCTGAACCATCAAAGAAAGGACGATGCCACACTAAACGTGGAAACAGCAAAAGAAGGAACGAGTGAAAGAGAGGGAGAGAGAGAGACAGTGAGAGAGGATGGCTACGGCTGTGTACCAGGTAAGGAGAACAGGCTGGTCCCACGCTCCTCTCGTTTGTGAGGAGAGCGCCTGTCATATGGTAGTTATGTCTGGAATTTGAGCTAGGTAGTCTCCGGTCTAGGTTGTGCTACTCCAGCGGTGAATGGAATAGCAACCCTTGGCAGTGGCACACTGTGTTTGCTTGTTCTGCGTAAAGAAACAGCAAGTTCTAAGTGCTCTCAGATGTGTGTGTGTCTGTTTGTGTGTATGTTTGTGTGTCTCTCTCTGTGTGTGTGTGTGACAGACAGACATAAGGAGAAGAATGAGACAGAATGAGGAGGGAACAGGTGTGTGTGGGCACTGTGCATGTAAAATAGATGATTACCTTTCAGTTCACTACATGCACTTCCATGTGGTAGTTTGTTTATTGGTGCCATAGTGTTATGGTCAATTTAGCATGTTTTGGGTGGTCCCGTGTTGTTAAACTGTTCAGAGCTTGTTCTCAGGACATAAAATGGCTTTTGCTTCCTTCACTGTGGGATATCTGTGTGTGTGTGTGTGTGTGTGTGTGTGTGTGTGTGTGTGTGTGTGTGTGTGTGTGTGTGTGTGTGTGTGTGTGTGTGTGTGTGTGTGTGTGTGTGAGTCTCCCTTGAAGGTGTGTGTTAGTGAGAATGAGGGGAAGTTGGAGAGTTGTGTATCTGACAGGAATGACAAATGTGGCTGTAAGTGGCGGGCAATAGGTGTTCCCCTTGAGGGTTGTTTGTGTGTGTGTGTCTGTGTCTGCATGTGCTTCCCGACCTGCCTCTCCCCTGTACCGTTATCTCTGTCTGTACTGTAGCTCACTCCCCTTTTGACTCAGAGGCTCCATATAGTTGTGGGTCCAAATAATTCATAATACCTTATAATGCTTGCGAGGTGAGACATACTGCATGAAGTCATTCTCCATAAATGTAAGTATACTCAGAAGCCAAGCAAAGAGCATTTTTATAAGCTGTGTATGTGCGTGTTGTTTGAGAAGAAGTCAAAGGTGTGTGTGTGTGTGTGTGTGAGTGTGTGTGTGTGTGTGTGTGTGTGTGTGTGTGTGTGTGTGTGTGTGTGTGTGTGTGTGTGTGTGTGTGTGTGTGTGTGTGTGTGAAATGTGCGTGTCCACGCAGCACCCTGACCCTGCTCCCTGACCGTTAGTAACCACAGTCACTCCGTCTCAACCGTGAGAAACTAACAGCAGTTTGGGAATTTTTGGCTCTTATAGCAGATGCAATTGCATCCAATTTGCCTCAAATTGGGGGGGAAAAGAGCAACAGCGTAGAGAGAAAACATAGAGAGTATTCATCAGTGAGTTTGGAGCTCGTGGGAAATGAGCAGTATGTTTGCTCTTAAAGACATCCTAGAGGTAATGTAGACAACTAGGGGTTCTATCATTCTGTGTGTGTGTGTTCATATCTGTGTATGTTTGTACGTGTGTGTACGTTTGTTTGTGTACGTTAGTGTTGGTGTGTATGTACTGTATGTTTGTGTCTATTCATGCCTGCCAGGCATATGTGTGTGTGAACATATATGTGTGTTTGTGTGTGTGGATGTTTTATATGTGTGTTTGAGTGTGGCACACCCGTGTTCATCAGTCTCCAAGTATCTCTCCTCCTCTTGCTTCTTACCATTATTAGTCCTGGACAGAATTCCTCCCCGCTTGCCTCACCATATCAGGAATTCCTTGCAATGTATGGCCAAGAGAAACGTAAACCAATATGGACCGTCTCACTAGAACATTGGGAGAAAGCTTGTTTTATGTGGGAATACTGTACCTATAGCATCCATTGGCAGGGAACCAGAGAGAGACTGGGTTTCAGTTTTGTAGTAGAAAGCACATTTAATTTAACTTTCAGTCTGTTAGCTAAGCTTTGCTGCAGTGGAGTCTGCAGTCCACATCGGACACGTCATGATAGATGTCTCCATGCAACAAAATACTGTATCACCGAGCGAGCCAGGGAAACAGATGAATAGTAGAGTTGAGAGCGAGAGCGAGTGATAAAGGGGTGTGTGTGTGAGTTTTGAGAGTGAGTGTGAGAGGGAGTGTGTGTGTGTGTGTGTGAAAATGTCTCACATAGTGTCCTATAACCACATAGACTGTATACTGAGATCCTGTAGAATGTAGAACATTCTTATTATTTGCGCTGCCTGCCTCTAATTGTGATTTAAGAGCACTTTAGAATTCCAGCTCCACCATTTGACTCTGCCCCCCAAAAAATGTGGATGAGGATTTTGGCAGAGCAATGCTTTGTACTGTGTGGTAAGGAATGTTGCTTGATAAATGTCTGTTTAAAATTGTCCAATTATGGAACTTTGGGGCTTGTAGTGTATTTGAGGTTTAAAAAGGCTTAAAAAGGCTTCTAAAGTTTAGAATTTCCACTTTGAAATTAGATTTTCAACCCCTACAAAGATTTTCATAATCCACATAAAATTAGCATAATAATTATTGTTGCTGCAGGATTATTTTCCTGCTGTAGCAAACTGGCTCAAATTAAGATCCTACATCTGTAGACCCACACTCCGTATTTGTAAAACGGGAACACCGTGTCTTGTGCGGCACCACTTTGTTTACATTCCTGTTGTGTATTTTAGCAGCACCAGCTGCATTCCTCCTCCCCTCCCGCACCGTGTTTTTTTTCCTCTTCCAATTTACAAATTTACAAGGTGATATGATAAAAGGTGCTCTTTGATGGTAAGCATAAGTACAGGTTCTGTGTGTGTGTTCAAGTGCGTTTAAGTGTACTGTATGTGATGGCTAATCACGTCTGCGTTCCATGTTTTGGTGCAGTCTGTGTGTGTGGGTGCGTTTCAATCCTTCTCAAGAAAGATAACGGTTCATCATTTTAATGTCTTTACATAACATAGTGCTACTCTATTATTAACATTAGGTAAATCATCCAAAACATAAGGTTTGTTATGATCTGGTAGGAGTTATTTCGGAGGGTTTTTTTTACGGGCCTGATTTAAACATGTTCCAGCACTTTAGCACTTTAAAGTTATAAGCCATATACACTGTGATTGGTTTACAGGGACAGTTAGTTTACACCTGGGCCCCACATAGTTACTGGTAGGGGAATGCCATTTTAACCCAGGGATCAGATTACAATCTAAGCCTCTATAACTCATGCATATGTGTTGCATATCATGCATATCCTCATAGAGTCCCCTTAAATTAGTTAAAGATGTGTTTCTCTCCAGGGACCACCAGTGTGAGATTCTCTGCATCATACAGGGAAACTCACACATTGGCCAAGGTGCTAACGTGCTAAAATGCTAGCTATAGGGTTCCAAAGGTGAGAGCAAGCAAGGGCAACAACAGAGTCTGTTTTTTCTCCTCTTTGGCACGGCATTGATCAATAATTGTACAATCATTGATTGGCTAGGGGGAGACTGTTCCAAGTTGCTGATTAGAAGGAAAGGACAAAGGAGAAGTAAACACATTGGCATGACTTCGAGGCCTGAAGTCGATATTGTTCCAGAGAGAGACAAGAAACAACAGGACATCAGACAGTGTATGTCTTGATATACTGTGCCCAGTTTATTGAAGAACACAACCAGCCTCTGTATGCACTCCATCAGATTCAACGCTGCTTTAACGTTGGCACACGTTATGCGGCAGACATTAGCACTGCACTAACACGTGTCAATGTTTCATTGTTTACAGTCTGGTTTTTAGTGAGATGAATAAAGTCTTCAAGGGCACAGGGACATGTTTTCTGACGGCCCCATATATTTGAATGGGATCAGCTAATGTTACACATGGCTACTTTAAAGACATTTGGCTCCCCTACAGTACAACTGTTGACTGACCCAAAAGGGAGGTTTGTTAAGGCGATTGAGTGAAAACATTGTGTGTGTTATTTTGGGCAAGGTCAACAGTTGCCCCTTCAGTTGTCACCTGACAGAGGGTCAGAACATCTCATGGCAAAGTAACCTTAAAGAAGGTCATGATAACTCATGAATAAGTGTTGCCAGTTAAACAGTGAAAAGCCGACTGTGACCAAAATATGCCCACTCACGAGTCTATGAAAAGGCAATGAAAATGTAAAAAATAGAAGTAGAATAATGCTCTGCTGTTCAAGAGAATGGTAGACTGTAACTCAAACAAATGTTCCATAGCAACCGTAATTGTGCATATTAATGTCATGCGATATCTGGTATGCTTTACAGGTGTGTGTTTTGGTAACACTTAAAAGGAGAGTAGGACTGAAGTCATCCTATTGCCGTTGCCTACAGCCCCATTGTCATAATATGTTATGAAGATTGCCCAATGACATGTACAGTAACAAATTGTACATAGCACAATTTAAAACCGACCTTAGATCAGTGTCTAGGCTCAACCTCATCCTATTTCTGTACTCTAGCCACATGTGGTGCACAATGTGACCTAAAGGTCTCACAGTTCTCCACCAACAAAGTCTAGTGCCAGGCCAGCTCCCCAAGACTAAGGCCATCCAGAGCCCCTATAATACCCCTTAATGGGGAACACTGGGCCCAGACATTTAATGATAGCTGATTTCTCCAAAATGTCTCCATGCAATAAAGACGGCGGTCTCCCCTCACATAATGGCTCTTTATTGACCAGTGGTGGCTGCTGGAAGGGAGTGAAGGAAGGGGATGAAAGAATGAGACCCTGTTTCCGCTCCTCTGTTCGCTTTCCCAGCCTTTGACGCGGCCTGTAAGCTTGACAAGGAGGTTTACATTTGCGGCAGCGGGTAACATTGTCCCCGATGATTACCGTAAAATGGCAGCCCTGTCGGTTGCCAGTTCTGTCAGAATCAACGGCTCACTGTAGTTTGTCTCTTCAACAACATCCCACCACCGTATTAGAACTGAGTCATCCGCAGCCCTGTTTGACCTTCCTGGGACAGCGTCGGTCAAATATGGAGCCCAGTTCACGACTGCACCATTTTGCTTATTGAAAGTGACTTCTCTGACGAACCCCAGGTAGTAGAATAGAATACTATATAAGATCACGTTCATGGTGGTTCTATCTTTAACATTGTGTTTTGGTGTACAGTGATAGTTTTGAATCTATAGTTGACAACTCATAGTTTGCCCTCTACAAACCCATTGGAGTCTAGAGTAATTAATAACTGACAGAGGTTGAATGATGCCCATTCCCACATCAATAGTGATCAATATAGATCCTACTGTACATTCAATCATACTGGTTAAAAATGCAACTAAGCAACCAAGACCCTAATACTGTTACTGATCATACTATGACAGCTATGGAGGAGGGGTCCTGCTGATTATCCTGGTTTTGTTGTATGTACAACTAACTGATAGCAGTCCAGCTGTTATATCTAACAGAAAAACCTGTGTTGTACCTGCTGCCTCCCACAGAAGAATGGAAGAAGTCAATCAATCAGTCAATCAAATGTATTTATAAAGCCGATGTCACAAAGTGCTATACAGAAACCCAGCCTAAAACCCCAAACAGCAAGCAATGCAGATGTAGAAGCACGGTGGCTAGGAAAAACTCCCTAGAAAGGCAGAAACCTAGGAAAAAGCCTAGAGAGGAACCAGGCTCTGAGGGGTGGCCAGTCCCCTTCTGGCTGTGTTGGATGGAGATTATAACAGTACATGGCCATTAAGGCCAGATTTTTCTCCAAGATGTTCAAACGTTCATAGATGACCAGCAGGGTCAAATAATAATCACAGTGGTTGTAGAGGTTGCAACAGGTCAGTACATCAGGAGTAAATGTCACTTATAGCTGGGCATTTAGAGGTTGAAATACCAGGTGCGGTAGAGAGAGAGAGTTGAAAACAGCAGGTCTGGGACAAGGTAGCACGTCCGGTGAACATGTCAGGGTTCCATAGCCGCAGGCAGAAGAGTTTAAACTGGAGCAGCAGCACGACCAGTTGGACTGGGGACAGCAGGGAGTCATCAGGCCAGGAAGTCCTGAGGCATGGTCCTAGGGCTCAGGTCCTCCGGGAGGGGAGGGAGAGAGAATTAGAGGGAGCATACTTAAATTCACACAGGACACCGGATAAGACAGTAGAATAACACCAGATATAACAGACTGACCCTAGCCCCCCGGCACATAGACTGTTGCAGCATAGATACTGAAGGCTGAGACAGGGGGGGTCGGGAGACACTATGGCCCCGTCCGACGATACCCCCGGACAGGGGCCAACCAGGATATAACCCCACCCACTTTGCGAAAGCACAGCCCCCACACCAAGTGTCTTACTTCCGTGTTCTCCAGCATGGCCAGATAGTATAGACCAGGGGTAGGCAACTACACTGAACTAAAATATAAACACAACATGTAAAGTGTTGGTCACATGTTTCATGAGGTGAAAAGATCCCAGAAATGTTCCATGCGCACAAAAATCTTATTTCTGTCAAATATGTTTATATCCCTGTTAGTGAGCATTTCTCCTTTGCCAAGATAATCAATCCACCTAACAGGTGTAGCATATCAAGAAGCTGATTAAACAGCATGATCATTACACAGGTGCACATTGTGCTGGGGACAATAAAAGGTCACTCTAAAATGTGCAGTTTGTCACACAACACAATGCCAGATATGTCTCAAGTTTTGAGGGGGAGCGTGCAATTGGCATGCAGAGTGCAGGAATGTCCACCAGAGCTGTTGCCCGAGAATGTTAGTTATTAACAATGTACATTTCTCTACCATAAGTCGCCTCCAATGTCGTTTTAGAGAATTTGGCAGTAAGTCCAACCGGCCTCACAACCGCAGACCGCGTGTATGGCATTGTGTGGGCGAGCGGTTTGCTGATGTCAATGTTGTGAACAGAGTGCCCCATGGTGGCGGTGGGGTTATGGTATGGGCAGGCATAAGCTAAGGACAACGAACACAATTGCATTTTATTGATGGCAATTTGAATGCACAGAGATACCGTGACGAGATCCTGAGGCCCATTGTCGTGCCATGTTTGGGATGCTTTGGAATCGATGTGTGCGACAGCGTGTTCCAGTTCCCACCAATATCAAGCAACTTCGCACAGCTATTGAAGAGGAGTGGGACAACATTCCACAGTCCACAATCAACAGCCTGATCAACTCTATGCGAAGGAGATGTGTCGCGCTGCCTGAGGCAAATGGTGGTCACACCAGATACTGACCCACGGACCTACTTATTTTTTCAAGGTATCTGTGACCAATAGATGCATATCTGTATTACCAGTCATGTGAAATCCATAGATTAGGGCCTAATGAATTTATTTCAATTGACTGATTTCCTTATATGAACTGTAACTCAGTACAATCTTTGAAATTGTTGCATGTTGCGTTTATATTTCTGTTCAGTATAGATTCAGCAGTGGGACAATTTTTGTCGGAGCGGATGGCTGGGGTGCCGGAACACTGTACACTGCAGACTGACCACAACTAAGCCCAAAAAGAGATTGTATTTGAAAATAACAATAATGTCATACCTTTATTACATTGAGACACGATCAGATGTTTCTTTTTTTGTTTGTGACAATACTTAGGAACAGATTTCATAATTTAAACACATTTTTAGCTGAATTTACAGTCTTTGTGACTTGGGCGCCATTTGCCGACCCCTGGTATAGACCCTTAGCCCCTCCATTCAGTATCACTTTCTTGCAAAGGCTAGAGAGGCTAGGTAGAAGGTAGGTACCCTCTTGCTTTGTCCCTATCCCACCCATCATTATCATCAGCCAGCATGTGCATCCCCCACCCCTACTCCTCCCAAAACTCCCTGAACACAATGTGAAATGTTCTCTCCCTGGGAACCAGGGTGCGCGCCAGCAGTTGAGTGCGGAGAAGGGGGGCTGTGTTCCACGTAACATCCCCTCCCATGAGGTCTCTCTCTTTCTCTCTCGCTCTCTCTTATCAGGCCCCCAGTCTCCCTGTGGAATGTTTATGGAATGCAGGCCCTAGCTGTTTCCACGGTTTCATCAGAAAGCCCTTGTGTTCTTGTTTGCTTTTTCTGCCTTGATTGATGGAGGGACTTTAGTAGTGGAATAAAGGCAGGAAACGCCTTGCCAGGTCTGGATCCTTCCATGCTGCAGATATTCACCATCCAGACCAGCAGCACTAAAACCAGAGGGCTGGTCATGTAACCAGCATGGAGCAGTCAACTGATTTTCAACAGAGAAACTGGGGTTGACATAGACTCTTGCCCTCACATTCGGCTGCAATATTATAGTCACAATTGGCTACAGTGTCATACAGTACAATGTTATTATTTACCTTACAGGAGCAGAAATGGTGACTTGTATAAAAGTTTCAATGACAGTATTTGTCTTTGAGTGTACAAGCAGGTACGTTGTGTTTGCATGTATACGTGTGTGTGTGTGTGTGTGTGTTTCTGTGTGTGTGTCTGTGTAGCATACATGTGTTTTCTCCAAACTGTCCATAAAGAGAACCACAAACTTTAACTGAAAAGTGTAACTCTTTCAATGTTCCCAAAATGGAAGTGTTTATTTGCTCTGCCCACTAACATTTCAATATTGGCTCTGGAATGAAACTGCAGTGATTAATGCTTATTTGAGCGATGATATGCAGTTGGTGTCCCATAGTTGTGTATGTGCTTTATCAATATTGCTCTAATGGAGTCAGTTATGGACAGATTTATTTGCACATCAGCAATTCTGAGAGATTGTGCGCAAAACAGATATGCATTTTGTGTGGCACACGCAAGTCTGTATGAGGAAGAGAGAAAGACAGAGACATCCACCCATCTATCTCACCAGAGACCTCAGACGCCACTGAGAGATAACTCATGTTGTTTGTCAGTTAGTCTGCTGTCGCCGTGTTTCCAAAACTAGACCTGGAGCACAAAACCAGCCCACCTGCCCGCAAAGGGGATTTCTGTATCCCCATAACTCTTCTCCACTAATATGCTAAATGCCAGCCAGGCTGCCTGTCAGTGCTAGCCTGTCTCAGCCTGCCACAGCTCCCTAAGAGACAAAATAACTATTGCTTTCCAAGGCTTGACTAAGGCAGTTATAGTCAAATTGAGTTATAGTACTGTATGTCAGCACAGGGTAACCAAGGGTGAGTAATCTAATGTTGCCATATCCCAATAGACTTATACTTACATATATTATGATAAGCTACAATAAAATACAATACATTGCAATTGTACAATAAAGTGTACTACAATGAAATGTGGTACACATAAACATATCTATCACATTTTACTTTCTTAAATTTGATCATATGGGCATTATGTTCAGATAACTTGTGACTGATATTGTTTCAGGACAGGATTCCGCTATTACCCTCATACACACAAGTCTCCCTCGTGATTGGAGATTAACCTTTAGCTTGGCTCATTGCTTCCCCTCTATTATCTGTAGCCTAAGCAAGAACCAACCTTCTTAGCTTGGTCCAGATCCGTTTGTGCTGTCTTGCCAACTCCTACGGTCACACATACAGATCTGTGATCAGGCTACCACTTTCTTGCTCTCCATGTCTCTGCCTCCCCTTTTCCCCTCTTTCACTGTCTCCATGGGGTTCTCAATGCTTGGCCATTTGCCAAACAATAAAAACATGGCAATGTGTAAATCACCTCATTGGTAAATAAGACTTGATCCCACATGTCATCCTGAAGAGTCTGGAGGAAGTGTGACCTCGCTGTGCAGTAACAAAAGAAACAAGGCATAGCTTCTCTCTGCCGTGTGACAGTAGCTCTGCCAAACAAAGATGGATTGAGAATTAACAGGCAGCCCTGTTGAAGACGCAGCAGGCCACTCCAGTCCTCGCCGGGGAGAATAAACATGGCAGGGATTTAGAGTGCGTCACAGCCTGCTTTGTTTCACACCACTCTTTCACCTTTCTGCCATGTGCTCTCTCTCTCTCTCTCTCTCTCTCTCTCTCTCTCTCTCTCTCTCTCTCTCTCTCTCTCTCTCTCTCTCTCTCTCTCTCTCTCTCTCTCTCTCTCTCTCTCTCTCTCTCTCTCTCTCTCTCTCTCTCTCTCTCTCTCTCTCTCTCTCTCACATCCACCCCCTCGCCTGGCCCTTCCCTTCAGTCTTGCTAAATGTTTGGAGGAAGAACCTCTATCTATTGCTTTGGTGTCATTTTCATTACATACTCTTCTGTGTTGTAATTGATGCACTGAAGATGAGAAGTTTCAAAGCAGTATGAGACATTGTGAAACACTGAGAGATGTTATAACGTTTTAAGAGATGCTATGAAGAATGCAATGAGAGATGTTATGAAGAAGTGAAAGATGTTATGAAGTGCTGATAGGTGTTATATTGAGAAGGGGAACAATGTTATGGAGTCAGTGTGGGATGGATCAGAGCTTGGCAGTCAGCTGAAGATGTTCCACATTTCACACTGAAAGAAAAAAGAGAAAGGAATGCATAGCTGTCGCTCAGACGGCATGTTCTGAAGGGGGAATGGGCACAGGCACCTGGGCCAGCGATTCCACTTCATTCCTTTCTCCATTGTTTATACCCAATAAGTCAAAACTAACACAGAATCTTGCAAACGAAGATACCCTGGCTACTGAAAGCCCTCTGTTATTGGTTATGCCAAGTAAATTGAATTTGCACACTGAATATTCTATGAGGACTTGCCAGATGCATGGATGTATTGGGTCTGAGTAAACATTAAAGCACTCAAGAGCGGCCTTGTGTTTATGCCAGTGCCAGAACATTGAAGGTTTGAGTGGTGATGTGCCCCCTTTTTGTCACTGTGGAAATATACCTGACCCACCACGATCAATTCATTACATTGTAATGGTAGCCTGGAGTGCACCAGCAGCTCACCTCTCACACTGCCACAATCAAACAATTTGTGAAGAGAAGGATTGCTTATTTTTGCTTTTCTTTGACCACTTGTGGCTGCTGGATTTTAAACGCAAGCAAAGCCATGATCCCAAGCCATCAACCCAAACGGAGCAATCCTAAACTGTTTTGTTAAATCAATAACCAGATAAGTCAAATGTATCATATTGCTGTATCTATTGTAGTTTATCTGTATTAGCTCAACACAAGACAATGTGTGTACATACTCCCCTATAAGCAATGAATGACTGTATATCCAGTACTGACAGAGCCATTTGCCATGGACTTTTGTCTGCGGGAAATGGACCTTGATTTAATGTTGTTAACACAAGCATGTACGGAATGCAACAACACAATTACCCTTTAATATATTACACTTGTTCGTACACTCCGATAGCATCAACACATGCTCATGGCTGTCCCTGCACTCATGCACTGACAAAGGCTTTATGTTTTTCCCACATGCTAACTAAAGGGGTCTGGAAACCTTTTGTCCCCCCCTCACCCTCCTCTCCTGTAAATGTAGTACTTGTATACTCCACTTGAAACTGTAACCCAGGTCCTTAAAGTTACAGTGTCCTGATAGAAAGGAACCAGAGAGAAAGAAAGAGAAAAAAAGGGAAGACTCTACAGCAGTGGTATTCAAACTTTTCCGGCGGGGATCCCATGTTCTGCGCCAGAATTTCTGGGGATCCCAAAAAAATTTACAACGACTTTCTTGCGACCCCATCCCAGATCTAATGACACAACCTTAACATTTGTACATTTCGATTTTTACATCACCAAATAATCTTAAATGAATTACATTTTCATCTCTTATCAAAATTAAAAGCAACCAATAAATACATTTACTCAATAAAATTGTATTTGTCGAATTACCTTTCTCATAAATGTTGTATATTGTCCCATACAATAATATGTACTCTTAATAAAATGTATTTATTCATTTTTTGGGGCGACCCCACTGCAGTTCCCCATTATGGGGTCGCGACCCCGACTTTGAATACCACTGCTCTGCAGTATGACCTATTTGTGTGTAATTCATTAGGAATGCAATTATAAATATTCACCTGTAGGCTCACTGAGGCTCTCCTTCCATGCTCTAAGCCACACCTTGCCATTCTCCTCCTCCAAATCTGTTAACACCTCCAACTCTTCTTTACTCCTTTCTCCCTCTGTTCTGCACTTAATGACTTCTAATTTTCAGAGTGTCAGGTTAATATTTTCTCAGCACGGTTACCTACGGTTTGACCTGCGGTGTTCCCAATGCTAAGTGTTCACCTGGCCCTTCTCTGAACAGTCTCTGTGCCTAGTCTTTGACCACGTGCCAGGCTACAGGATGCATGCTAAACTATGTGCTACAGTGGGCCTCTAAAGCGAACAGTACAACTCAATGGAAATGGCTAACTAGGGTAGAATCTGAGTTATTATTTTGTGGGTAGACCTCTTACGTTCTGTCTGGATCTAGCCTACTGTGGGTTCTCATTATTATGGCCAAGTAGGAGCCCGAAGGGGTCAAGAGGGGATTACGTATTTACAAGATTATTAGGCTAAATGTCGTCAACCCATTTCTAATTCATACACACTATCTCACGTCTGAAATGCCAGGCCCTTTAGGCTTTGTGACAATTGTTCCAGCTTTTTTTCTGGTCTTTTACCTCGCTTACTCACTAAGTAAGTCTATGTCCCTCTGCCTCCAGCTGTGTTAAAATCCATTAAATTGCATTTATTTTATGATTAGCTGTTGGTCACTCCATGTTTAATAAATGTTTTGCTGAGGGCCGTCATTAAACTTTGTGATTCATAGTTCATATTGAATAGATTGGTCTGCCTATCAGTGCCTTGCGACCGTGCTATATAGGCCTAAGGCCGAGACAATAAGAAGACACAGTGGCACAATAAATTCAACCACACCTTTGTTTTATCACAAAACCGGATAGCAACCTCTGTCTGGTGAAGTCCACGACGCATATTGCATATAACAGACAGTTACATGACCTACAGCATGGTTAAGCAAGTTAATGTTTCCGACATTTTCGGACCACTAAACAACTATTGATTTAGAACCACAGAGAGTTACCGCAAGTCACAAAGAAAACAGGAGCTGCCTCCACTATTCCAGCACCATTTCAACTTCAACATTTCAACATCATCAAATCACCTCTGCTTAGTCTAATACAGTGACAACTAAAAGATACCAAAAACTATTTAGTCCAATCAACATAAGCTAAATATGATGTGGCTGTCCATGGTTCTGATTTCTGTTTGTGCGCGTGTGTGGGCGTGTGCGCACGTTTGTGCAAGTAGAAAAACATGTTGACTCACCCTACTTGTAGAGAAACACCATTGCCATCCTCCTCTCTTTCATGTTGAGGAAACGGTCTATCACTCTGTACACACTTTTATTTTTTGTTGTCCTAGGCTACCTGGCTAAAATGCTTGCTCGCTAGCCTAACTTCCATTCATGGGCAACGTTAGCTAGTTAACATTAGCCTTCTACATCTAGCTACTGTACATATTGAACTTCCATCCTCTCAGGCCAGGGGCACAACAATGTATGAATTAATGGTTGGATCAGAATCGACGTTGTAATCATTGGCCTGTACGGAGAATTAAGTAAAATCACAAGTCCAAATCCCTATCTCCATCCATGGCTAATTTAGGAAAGAGCCCATTTTAGCTAGCTTGCTAGCCACCGGAGAACAACAACACAACGAGATGCAACAATTCAAGTTTTTCTGTTTAAGACATATACTCTCAAAGTGATTTGAAGAGACGCCAAATCCAAGCTGGCTTCCCTTGACACTTTTGTTGTTTGTTGCCAGGACCATTCACAGTTGAGCTCGCTCAATTTAGCTCAATGCTGATTGGCTATTTTTATTTATTTATTTTTGTCAAGGGAGGCCAAATGTTCACTGGCTTCCCTTGCATGAAATTCTACGGGCGGCAACAATGTCATACTCGTTTGGACCAGACAGTATCAGATGGATGGCCTACACGTGGAGATACAGAGGGATGCTGTTTCGCTCGCTCGGATGCTTTTCTTCTGTGAGATACATTCAGCCTCTTGCGAACTGAAGGAAAATTATGAAACACAGAGAGACGAAAGATACATTATTTAATGTTTTCATTTTTTTATTTTAATTTGAGGGAAGCCTGGCTTCCCTTGGTGTCCATGAATACACGCACTGCTGCCTATTAGGATAAATGACTGAGATTAGCCTTAGCCCTTAGCCTTGTTAATCCTCAGTATACAGCACTTGCTTTAACGCACTTGTCAAGTGTTAGTGATTTGTGAACCAATCCCAAAGACCACTTTCCATTCCCCCACAATCATATGCCCTTCACGGCAACCTCAATAAACACATCCTGGATACCAATCCGACCCTGAAAATCCCTCAAGGGAGGGTCATGGAGGATTGCAGGGCAAGTGGAAAAGGGTGGGAATTTTGGGTGAAACACACAAGGTGTCGGAGTGGTTATTGATTGCAGGTGGACTTAGCTGTCAGCAGCAGGAGTCTGGGGGTGAAGTGGGTGCCATGTAATGAGATGGGCCAGGCCCTGGGAGGAGGCATCTCAGCGGGGCTCAGACACTCCACAGGCCCCCTGGAGCCCCTGGATGAGCCAAGAGGCATGGAGGTGGTGGTGGAGGCGGCAGCTGTCAGTGTGTGGAGTGACCAGGAGAGTTGGGGGGTGTGGTGCAGACATGGGCAGGCATGGTTGGGGTGATGAGAGGAGGGTAACAGTGCAGAGACTTGAACCAGGCTGAGATACTGTACTTTGTCAACTCACAGCACCTCTAAATAATAACTCCAGCCTTTCTCAAGAGACAAGTGGCATTCCATGGAGCTGTGCTCATGCTACTCAATTTATCTGGTTACAGTCAGTAATTAGTCAGAGATACTGCATTTATTTTGGTTTACACTGTATGTAAATAGTTCCCTACAAATGATACATTCTATACATGCTCAACTAACTACTATGCAACTCTTTGTTGGATTATTCCCATGTAGCCTTTTTGCTGGTATCAGATAACAATGCTTTCCTGTTTACAGTCTGCATTCCTCTATTCCATCAGGGGTTTGAGTAACGTTCTCCAAAACTACAAAGACTTTGATGACCCAACGCGACTCATGCATCCTATATAACCTTGTGAATCCAATTAGCCAACTCACACCCAAATAGCTACCGTCCAGTGATGCTTTTAGCTTGATACAAGCAAAGTGTGTGTTAGCTGTATAGTCACACTAGCAATGTCCAGTGTGATTTGCTAGCATGAAAACATCCAGTTGACTTTGAGCTCCCTGAGATCACTTTGTTGTAAGGACCAAAGGGCATTCAGGTGAATTTGTGTAGACCTCAAGTGTGTTCGTGAAACGTCACTGCAAATTAGCAACCACTGTCACAGTTATACCTTCACCATCCCAACGTTTTAAGGTTATGCCTTAGTCAGCTTAGAAAATGTATACATTCCATTTATAGTTTCATGAATAAACTACATTGATTTATGAACAAATAAATCAGAAACATTTTTACATTTAGCAGACGCTCTTATCCAGAGCGACTTACAGTTAGTGAATGCATACGTATTTTATTCATACTAGCCCCCCGTGGGAAACGAACCCACATCCCTGCCGGCCAAACCCTCCCCTACCTTGGACGATACTGGACCAATTGTGCGCCGCCCATGGGTCTCCCGGTTGCGGCCGGCTGCAACAGAGCCTGTACTCGAACCAGGATCTCTAGTGCCACAGCTAGCATTGAGTCAGTGCTGCCATGCATTGTGAAAACAACTGAGCTATTGAATGAGGCTTTTGCTTACAGTACAAAGAAGTAGCAAGCTCAGTATTAGAATTGCAGATCAACCACTGTATGGGCTTAGAGATGGATAATCCTTGATTGACTCTCTGCTGTGACAGATATGTCCCATTGTATTTATTTACGGTGCTTTACATTGCCTGAAGCAACATTTTGGGAGTTTTGGTGGGGACTGTTAGAGACTGTTCAGGCTTTTTATGTGGACAGAAAGGAATGTGCTAGCTTTAGCGTAATCATAAAGCAGACCCCAAGAAACCAGAAGTGTTCTGTTCACACCGCAAGGGACAATTAGTCAAGGATTTGCCTCTGTATATGGCGAGGCTTTTAAAGGCTAACAGCCCTGATAACCTAGAGATGACCTTTCAGCGCTAAAACAGAGATAGTGGTCCATTATTGACAGACAGCCCTGTCACGAGAGCTAGAGAGAGAGAGGGGGAGAGAGAGGGGGGTAGGCAAGAGAGTGATAGAGAGATGAGCAAGTGAAAAAGGTCAACAGCTGATTGAATCCCAGTTACTGTCTCCTGTTTCTAATTTTGCCTTTTCTAACAATATACTTTTGTTTGAAAATTAAATGAAAGCTAGACTTTTACAGGAAGGGAACATCAGTGACAACGTCCTGTTTGGCAGATGGTCCTCATCAGTAGATCTTGTGGAAACAGTTAATCTCAATGTTCTATTTGAGTCCCTCGTTATTATCCTCTTCCTGTTTACCCCCTCGCAGTCCTCGTGCTTCTGCTCTGAACTTGATTGTCACAGCCATTGGAGCGCTAATCGGATTAGAGGTTAGCGCCAACCCTGGCAGATCATGAGTTCCAGTAGGCTTCACAATCGCCTTTAAACATCGTTGACTTTCTGGTGCTAAGATAAGCTAGTTAACTGCTGCTGTTAGCAGTTAGCCTACCTTTCACTTTTTGCATACAGTTACATAGTCGGAAATTGACTATGTCATTAGATGTCCATTGAAGTTGTCTCAGAGCTCTTTGCTAATGTATTGTTCTATTTTCCAGCCCCTCAGCCTGGGCCAAATGTGATTTAGCCAGCTTTGATACGGATCATATGGGAACAATGAAGTAGACAAGACAATCATTCTATTTTTAAATGAACTGTACAGCACCTCTTAGGTCTGTTGTCTGTATCTCTGTTAAGACATTTTGGTCAAAAGGGTATTGTCATATTATTCCGTTGATATACCTATAAACACATACACATTTATACACATTCATAAGATGTACTAGTTTTGGCAAATGCACTATATTGAAGCATACAGTAAAAACAAAGGACTAATGCTCAGGATCACACAAGTCAAATGTTGAGAGTTTGAATCAGCTATCGACTGTCTGTATACTGTATGCACTTATGCATAATCTGCAACATACGAAATTAGCATCATGAGATTCACAAGACTGTTTTGTTCATTTTCTTTTCCAGGTGTCTTCGTCCTGTGTCCCTGCCACTAACTATGAGCTGGTAAGATTAAAAAATATATATATTGCTCAACAGTTACACTACAGTTACTTACACATTGTGATTGGAAATGTGAATCTGTCAGTAATGAGTGTGTCCATGTATGTATTGTGGAGTAATCCCTTCTTCAGAATGGCATCCAAACATCCAGGGAATTGGCTCTGGGAATCCAACGAGTGAGCAAGGGCAATAAAAACAACATTAGGTTGCTACATTACCTTTTTTGGTCTGGGTTTGAAGTTCTCTGTTGGACGTGGAATGATTTGCCCTCTCTGCACGTTCTGTGTATACATTTACTCTAATCCTTGGCAAGACAAGGTGTCTAATCCTGCGATGTACACTGAGTATACAAAACATTAAGAACACTTGCTCTTTCCATGCCATAGACTGACCAGGTGAATCCAGGTGAAAGCTATGATCCCTTATTGATGTCACTTGTTACATCTGCTTCAATCAGTGTAGATGAAGGGGAGGAGACAGGTTAAAGAAGGATTTTTAAGCCTTGAGACAATTGAGACATGGATTGTGTATGTGTGCCATTCAGAGGGCAAGAATGGGCAAGACAAAAAATGTGCCTTTGAACGGGGTAATGAACGGGGTATGGTAGTAGGTGCCCGGCGCACCGGTTTGTCTCAAGAACTGCACCGCTGCTGGGTTTTTCAGGCTCAACAGTTTCCCGTGTGTATCAAGAATGGTCCACCACCCAAAGGACATCCAGCCAACTTGACACAACTGTGGGAAGCATTGGAGTCAACATGGGCCAGCATCCCTGTGGAACACTTTCGACACCTTGTAGAGTCCATGCTGCGACGAATTGAGGATGTTCTGAGGGCAAAAGTGGGGGGTTCATCTGTTTTCCTTCCCCAGTATGTCATCTAGAGGGGAGTTTCACTTTGTGAAATGGCCTCCCAGGTAATTTTCCCTCCCTTGTTACCCCCTTCCTCCCCATGCCAAGACAACTCGCCCCAGAGGTAGACATCACACCCAACATTTTGCTGATTGCCCACTTAAACGCTAATGAGCTAAGATGTAAAACATTCACTGACGTATGGTCTTTTACGACCGAGGAGAGAGAAAGTGCACACACACATACATGCATGAAAACACACACACACACAGCGGCAAGCTACTCAGGAGGCCTACAGCAGCTGTGTTGTGAAAACAAAATACGGTTCTCAAGGACAACATTGGCAGTATTTACCAGAGGAAACTGAGTCCAGCTGGAGGAAAGGGCCTTACAGAGAGCAGGAAGCAGGAGAAAATACCACAACTTCACACTCGTACCATTTGCTTGTGCAGATGTTTGGTTTGTATACATTGTTTTCTCCCTCTGATTTTGCTTCATTGCGCCAGTAAGTAGGCTATGTAGTCTCTAACTAGGCAGAGTGATGGATTTTAGAGTGATGGCAACATGACCCATAATTGGCTACTTCTTTTACGTTTGATGTGTGTGTGTGCGTCTGTGTGTGTGGAGGAAGTGGACCATTGAGGTATTTTGGATAGCTACTGATGGATTACCCTCTTAGGGCTGTATCCTTCCCCCCTCCCACCCCCACACCACTTGTCTTGATCAAACAACACTACTGTACCTCTTAACCTCACCCCTCTTTTCCATTCTGGACATCATCATGGATCATACATTAAACAACCCTGCAGAAACAACACTACATGTCATTGCAGTTTATTAGAGTTCTCAAAACGTTATTATTTGTTATTAGGTTGGGAAGAACTAAAATATGTTGTTTGATTATTATACACAGAGATACTGTATGAATGGAGCCATAGGTAAGTAAAATAGTAGTAAAGTTGTATTGTTGTGAAGTGCAAAGTGCAGTGTATATAGGATAAATTGTGTGTATGTGTGTGTGCGCGTGTGTGTGTGCATGCTTGTGTGTGTTTGTGTAACCGCGTGTGTGTGTGTGTGTGTGTATTTGTGTGTGTGTGTGTTTTCAGCCATTGGCTGCTCTATGGCTGAAGGAAGCTGCTCTCCTCCCAGGTAGCGCCATGTTTGGTGAATTTCTCACCTCTAGAAGAAAGAGAGAGAGAGAGATCTGATTTAAACAGTTGTGTTGTTCAAGTGCAGAACAGAGGGAAGTTCACCATAAATCGCTTCATGGCTAGAATAATGAGGGGTTCAATTAACATTTAATATATAAAGTCACTTATGTGATTCTAGTGATTTGGTGTGTTAGGAGACACACACCAGAGAATATGAGTCTTTAACTTGATGTACATGAATACACTGTGCTGTGGCTGTCATGTTAGGAAGAGTGTGTGAGAGTTAGGTCCATATAGTGAAGTCTTGAGTTGAGAGTACAGTACTGTATGTGAGGGAGAAATACATAGTTAGGACATAACCAGAGTATGCAAAGGGATGTAGCCTATAGTGGTGACACTACAGCATAGAGATCAATAGCATCAATAGATTTCTGTGGACTCCAGTGTTTTTGAGAGAGAGGTGTCCACTGTGAGCTCTCTTGTGGAATCTCTGGTGTGATCATGGTGTGATAATGATGTCCGCAGAGTGAGTGATGATGCAATAGCTCCCCCAACGGGACTCCCATGCTTGGAGGTGCGTGGCATAGAGTGGCGTGCTGTGAGGCATGCTGGGTAGTACATTCCTGAGACGTGCCCTCATGTTAACTAACACTGGGCCTGCAATTTAATTTCCCAGAGAGAGAGTGTGGAGAGAGACAGAGAGAGAGAGACAGAGAGAGAGAGAGAGAGAGAGAGAGAGACAGAGTGAGTTAGAGAGAGTGAGTTAGAGAGAGTGTGTGAGAGAGAGAGAGAGAGAGAGAGAGAGAGAGAGAGAGAGAGAGAGCGAGAGAGAGAGAGTTAGAGATAGTGAGTTAGAGAGAGAGAGAGAGTGAGTTAGAGAGAGAGAGAGAGAGAGAGAGAGAGAGAGAGAGAGAGAGAGAGAGAGAGAGAGAGAGAGAGAGAGAGAGAGAGAGAGAGAGAGAGAGAGAGAGCATAACGTAGTAAACTGGTTTTAGGTTTGAAACACGCACAGACATACACACACATGCATCACACACATGCAGCACTCACACACATAATAATTCACACACACCTTTAAACAATCCCCTCAGGCTTGTGTTTACCTGCATCCACTCAAAGCTGCTTCTCAGTCAATGCCTCCGACACCTACGTCATCCAGACACACACACACACACACAAAACCAACACAAACCACGGCTGGGGAATCGTGCCAGTGCATTGCTGTGTAATGACTCTAACTGCAGCGCATAGATGGGCAAGATCTTTTCAATTAGCCAAGTGTTTACAGCTGCACATACTTGGCTGATGTGCCATATTACGTTCTGTATACAGGACAGGACCAAGTATTCCGTAATGATATGTGATTCCTATCTCGTAGGCATGTGCATATACATGGGAAGCACGTAAGGTTGGCCGTCCGTGTTGTTTATGCCAAGTGAAAGATGGATGTTTCTTTTTACCAGCTGTATTTTTTCACCTGAATGTATCACTGCCAAAAAGTACATACACATTATATAATACACTGAAAGATAGTATTGATGACTAGTATTGATGACTAGTATTGATTGTGTGTTAATGTGTCTGTGTCAGCTGAAGCTAGGCCTTATGAAATATTTTTCTGGTTAGCGTTCTTTTTTTTCACAATAAGAGCCTTGTCTTCAAAATGATAGTCCCTGGAAGACAGGAGTTTAGGTAAAACAGCAATGATGTGCTTTGTGCAGTATATGGATACAGCTGGACTCCGCTAAGCTGCGTGTAGAACTGTTCTCTTCAGGAACGTTTTGATTCACTCTCTCTTTGACCCGTCCAAATATACAAGGCAAGAGACAGCTAGGCATATTTGTACACAGGAAAACAAACAATGGGGGAAAAAAACACAAAGCACTCATAGTTTTGGCTCAGACTGGAAGTCATGAAAGTCCTCATCGGCCATTGGGTTATATCATCATCTGTGTATGCTGTGGTTGTATCAGTGGCCAAACCCTGTTAGCCATAATAGGACATGAGACAGGATGGAGAGAGGGAGAACAAAAGAGAGAAGGAGAGAGAAGTGAAAGAGAGAAGAGAAAGAAAGGGTGAGAGAGAGAAAAGAGAGAACACACATTCCAGATTGAGTGAGAATGAGCAGACTAGCATCACTCCATCCCCACTGGTGTGTCGTCATCGTCGTCCCCCCTCCCTCCAATTGTTTATAATCACAGAACCCTAGTCTCTCGTGCATACCAGAATGTCATGTGTTATGTAACAGAGAGAGCGGAAGAGTCCATTTGGGATGGGTCGATCTGGCTGGCCTGCGTGTGACCTCCGTCCGTCCGGGTCCTGGTGTAAACTTTGAAATAGGTCAGAGGTCGTTTAGGGACACTGCCAGCTCAGGAGGTTCCCACAGCTCCGCGTGGCTCAGTCCTGAATTCCAGCATTGGAATGTTTCCATAGAAACCCACCATGAGATCGTAGGTCCAGAATTGTGTATGAGCTAAAGGCCAGGGAGCCCCCCCATCATCGTTTGTGTTTACATTTCTAAACCATGTTCTGTGAAACGCTGCAGATGGGGCTGCTAAGCATGGGAGACTAGCAGATGTTTGCATGTGTGGGTAATGTGTGTGTGTGTGTGTGTGTGTGTGTGGTGGGGGGTGATACAGTTTCTGTGTTAGGGGGGAATGTGCGTGTGTATCTACATTTGTGTCTGTCAGAGCGACTGTGCCTAAAGACCCATGCTTGTGCATGTGTGTTACTTTGTATAAATGTGTGTATTTGTCTCTGTCTGCATTAACTTGCTTGAATAAACATTTTATTTAACTTACTGTATGTGGTTGTTTGTGGAAATGCAATTGAGCGTGTGTGCGTACGTGAGTGCGTGCAGTATGTCTGTGATATTCTCCCACCGCCTCTTAGATTATTAATACTGGGGACAGTGCCAGCTAGCTTCCTTAGCAGTCCACGTCCAGAGGAATTTGAAGGGGTCTTTATTTATTCATCGTCACATATTCAGCGTTGTCTGGACGTCGACCAAGGGTTTTAAATCAACCTGTAATTGGCTTGGAGGCAGCTTTGAAACAGGCGAAACAGCATTGCCTTTTTAGGTGTCAGACATAAGAGGGCTTTGACAGGAAACTCACATCTACTTTTTTTCCTGCCAAACAGCCGTCCTGTACTTTTTTTAGTAAACAAACCGTTTCTTTCTGTTGCCTCCCTTACCATTACGCCAAAACTAAGGTAGATGTTCAATATTGTTGACAGGAGAATAAATAAAAATGTATTCATGTGTGAGAAGTTGAAAGACGTCTTGAGCTCCGTGGTTTAAGAAAAGCAAGCTTGGCAGGGGGGTTAAAGTTGCATTTTATAAACCATTGAATGATTATTGTCTTGTTGTTATGCTTTCTGAGGCACTGGTCCTGTCCAGACACAGCCCCTAGACCCTAAACCCCAGTAAAACACTTCATGTAGTTCTGAAAGGTGACATTTCTGCCATATAATATACCCATCCAATCCTTTCAGATCTACAGAAGTGCCAAGAGGGTAGGGTCTAGAGCACAGGTGTCAAACTCATTCTATAGAGGGCCAATTGTCTGCAGATTTTCACTCCTCTCTTGCACTTGATTGGTCAATTAAGGTTACTGATTAGTTAGGAACTCCCCTCACCTGGTTGTCTAGGTCTTCATTGGACACAAATTAAAAGGAAATAACAAAAACCAGCAGACTCTCAGCCCTCCATGGAATGAGTTTGACACTAGAGATTGGTTAGGCATAAGTTCTAGTAGCCCTGCTTTGTATTTAGACTGCAGTTCCTATCATCACCAGCAGGATGCAGTGTAGTATTTGATCCTTTTACTCAACTCATCGATTGTACATTTTGCCTACCATAACTGTACTGCTTTCTGTCTAGAAACAAATGTCTATGGGACAACACATGAGAATGAAACAGGCTATTTTTTCATAAATGTAAAGGAAAGCACATGCTCCCTTGATGGGATACATTTTGGAACCTGCGTGGATTGAGGGATTTTCATTGGTGCATAAATCTGTAGAATGTAATGTAAAGAATGTGAAAACCCTTAAAAAACATCTATGTTTTTGACGTGTTTCATAACTCAAATTAGGCTTTCCAAAATGATTTAGGGGTAAATAGCCTGTGATTCCGCATTCACCCATGCTTTTCACCTCTCCTTTTCATTTAAAAAACTGAGAACGACATCGCTCAGAGCAAAGACAAAATGAATTGTCAATC
Organism: Coregonus clupeaformis; assembly: GCF_020615455.1. Classification (NCBI taxonomy): domain Eukaryota; kingdom Metazoa; phylum Chordata; class Actinopteri; order Salmoniformes; family Salmonidae; genus Coregonus; species Coregonus clupeaformis. The sequence continues at coordinate 12,449,308 of NC_059195.1, read as the reverse complement.
AACGTTTTAGTATCAACAGTTCAATCGACACATATACACACAGAACCATGAGGAGGATGAGGAGTTATTCCAGCTCAATAAGGTTTAAGAATTATAGACTGAGACTGTACAGGATGTATTCATAAAACGTAGGCCAACACAGATGGTACATTGTGTATTTTGAAATCTCAAAAGAGCACCATGGTCTACCAAAAAATGTGAGTGGCCATATAGGGATATAGAAAGATAGAAGGAGAGTAGGAAGGAGGGAGAAAGGGATGAGAGATGTAGTACACACCCTGCGTCTGACTCAATCCTGGATTTCTAACACACACACACACACACACAGTAGCTCCTGGTTTGGATCCAGACTGGCCAGCTCTAGCTGAATGCGTTAGAGATGTGGCATCTAAATGAGCTGGCCTGGTGATTATATTTAGCAGTGTGTCATTTCCAAGGAGACTCTGTTTGGGTATATTTGTGTCCTCACACTGGGAAACTCCCTGCACTGTACCTTTCTTCTTGGGCGCTTCCTAGGGTGGCTTATAATTATTTGAGTGATGTGAATCTGTCAAAGGAGGCTCTATGTACAGTCCATGTGAGTTGCAGCGTGAGATGGAGGTTTATTGAATACTGGCCTAATATGTAAATGTCACAGACACACTTATCACGGATCCACTTTAATTGCATTTGATTAAGTCAGGCGTCCAGTCTCTATATCTTCTCTTTCTCTGACCTCATACCCACTCAGTCTTTTTGACATCAAACCCCATCAGTCTCTCTGACCTCATACCCACTCTGTCTTTATGACCTCCCACTCAGTCTCTATGACATCATACCCTATTACCCACTCAGTCTCTATGACCTGATGACAACAGCCTCTGATCATACCCACTCAGTCTCTATGACATCATACCCACAGTCTCTCTGACCTAATACCCACTCAGTCTATATTACCTAATACACACTCAGTCACTCTGACCTCATACACGCTCAGTTTCTCTGACCTCATAGTCCCAGTCGGTATTAGACAGAACGTTGCGGCCCTGCCCACCTGTGGAGAAAACAATCTGTGGTTCCTAAATTACCCCATTGGCTCACAGCAAAAACTTGTTTTAGTCAATTACAAAACTACATTTTTGAAAAGTACAACATAAAGATCTAAAGATTACTATTCAACATTGCATACTCCCGACCGTTCACACTATTTAGAAAAACATAATGTTGTACGAGTTTCCCTCATGACCCTTTTCTTGATGGTGCTAACAGCCACATGAGTGAGTGCTAGCTAGCTAGCTACCGACCAGAACATTAAGCTAGCCAAACAAATGGACTGTACAGCTAAATGTAGTGAGTGGAGTTACAAACGGACTATACTAAACAAGTTAAATGTCTTACCTGTGATTAAATGTTTTCCACACACATAGCTACATTTCCCACTCTCCCACACCGAATAGCCTGAAGTCACAGGACTCTTCTCGCAGGCTCGATTTCCCTACGTGGGAACACCGAACCGTAGGTGGGGATTCTTTACCTGATTACGTACATTGAACAACACAGCAGCTTTTTTCGGCATGTTTTGTTGTTTCTGTATAACAAAAAAATTGACAACGAAGTTGGCTCTTTTACACTTGGGGTGAATGGGAAATAATATACTTTTTCCTCAATTTGTGGGCGTGGTTGAGGGCAATTCCTTATTATTTCATTTATATCGACTTGGAGTATACCCACTCAGTCTCTATCACATCATACCCCATCAGTCTCTATGACAGGGTTCCTCAACTTTGGCCCCCCAAGTTTCGGAGCAAAAAATATATATATACTGTATATTCTTTTTACCTTGTTGGACATAAAAAACTGTAAAAACAACAGCAAATCAGCTCTAAGTGATTTTAATTTAGGAAATCTGTTCCAAAGTATTCTCACACATAATCTATGTGATCATATACAAATGTAAGCAAGGTTTGAAATTATTATGTTTAAGTCAAATATTATATCGGTTTGGGCTTCTTGCGGTCAATTTGCTGTCTACAAATTATTTGTCATTATGTTCCGGCCCCCTGACCATCCGCGAAAGAACAAATCGGCCCGCGGCTGAATCTAGTTGATGATCACTGCTCAATGATCTCATACCCACTCAGTCTCTATGACCTCATACCCACTCAGTCTCTATGATCTCATACCCACATGTCTCTATGACCTTGTGCATGCCCTGTTTATAAGACCACATACTCTGTCAGTCTCATATGCACACAGTCTCTATGATATCATACCAACAGTCTCTCTGACATCACATATTCTGCCTCTAACCTCACAGCTCAGTGTCTATGACCTCATACCCCCAGTCTATGTTGTCCGAACTCCTCTGTAAGATACAATAACCCCAGTCTATGACATCACACCCTTCGATCTAACTTTCAACTTCATACGGAGCCTCTGTCTGTTTTGTCATAGTTTTCACGGTGTAACATTATGGCTAGAATACCATTTCACTGCCATTCCACATCTGTCTTTCCACTAGCCAGCTGTGTTTTGTGAGTTGACCTCTACATACCGTTACACTACACAATGAAAACCATGTGAAAGCATGCATACTGTACACAAATACACATTCATATGACCTCACACAGGCCTTTGTTCGGTACCTAGACTCCAGGCTCTCCTTATACAGTACAGGCCAGATCAGGGGAACAGGCACTGCTATTACAACAGGGCGGTTTGGCCAAATGTTGTTTTGGGGAGAAAATGAAATTTGGCCTGGCTACAAATTCACAGACCAGTTGTAGTGTTGTAAGGATCACTATGTGTTTTCTTGTCCATTTCCAAGAAATCTCCCCTAGCTGACACTCCTTCTCACTAGAGGAGACAATTTAACCAACTTGGCCAACCAGAGATAGCGTGACACAAACCACACCCCTACATTTGGATCAGTAGTGTATTTTATTATTTGTAGTTTGTTATTTTGATCTTTTGACTTTTTCTCGTATGTGGGTTATGGTGTTTTTTTATATTGTTAGATTTCAGTGCAGGCTTTGATGTTATTGATCATAATTTCTTATTGAAAAATCTCACTTGTTTATGGCTTTACATCACCTGCCATCACATGGTTGGAGAGTTACTTATCCAATAGAATTCGGAGGGTATTCTTCAATGGAAGCTTGTACAGTGCGGTATCCCTCAGGGCAGTTGCCTTGGGCTGTTACTGTTCTCTATTTTTACAAATGATTTGCCACTTATCTTACAAGAAGTTAAAATATCTATGTATGCTGATGATTGCACACTCTACACATCAGCACCTCCAGCCAATGAGCTCACTGATACTCTTAGCAAGGAGTTACAGTCAGTGTTAGAATGTGTAATTAACAATAAACTGGTCTTAAATACATCTAAAACCAAAAGCATTGTTTTGATTCAAAGCATTCTCTTAGACCTAAACCTCAACTGGAGTTGTGCATAAAGAGTGTGACCATTGAACAAGATGGTCAGTTATCATGGTCAAGTCATATATATAGGGCGGCAGGTAGCTTAGTGGGTAAGAGCGTTGTGCCAGTAACCGAAAGGTCGCTGGTTCTAATCCCCGAGCCGACTAGGTGAAAAATCTGTCGATGTGCCCTTAAGCAAGGCACTTAACCCTAATTGCTCCTGTAAGTCGCTCTGGATAAGAGCGTCTGCTAAATGACTAAAATGTAAATGTAAATATTGACAAAGTTGTTGGGAAGATGGGGAGAGGTATGTCTGTTATAAAAATATGTTCTGCGTTTTTGACACAAAGATCAACTGTACTAGTTGTTCAGGCTTTGATCTTGTCCCATCTTGATCACTATCCGGTAATATGGTCAGGTGTAGCAAAGAAAGACCTAGCAAAGCTGCAGCTGGCTTAAAACAAAGCAGCACGCCTTCCCCTTATCTGCACACACATAACTAACATCAACAACATGCATGATAGTCTTTCATGGTTGAGGGTTGAGGAGAAATGGACTACTTCTCTCCTAGTCTTTTTAAGAAACATTTGTGTGATGAAAATGCCTAACCACTTGTATAATCTTATTGCATGCACTTCAAACAAACATACATACCCCACCAGACACGCCACTTTGGGTTTCTTCATGGTACCCAAACCAAAAGCAGATTTAATGCGTTTCTCAGTTATGTATAGAGCCATGTCATCGTGGAATGCTCTGCTACCAGAGGTTATTCAGGCAAAAAGCAAGTTTAACATACACTATATATACAAAAGTATGTGGACACCCCTTCAAATTAGTGGATTTGGCTATTTCAGCCATACCCGTTGCTGACAGGTGTATAAAATAGAGCACACAGCCATGCAATCTCCATTGGCAGTAGAATGGCCTTACTGAAGAGCTCAGTAACTTTCAATCTGGCAACGTCATAGGATACCACCTTTCCAACAAGTCAGTTCGTCAAATTTCTCCATATTAATGCCCATGATTTTGGAATGAGATGTTCGACGAGCAGGTGTCCACATACTTTTGGTCATGTAGTGTATTGTATCACAGTGCCTCTCCTCTTTCTAAAGATATAATTTAACTGTGCTGTAGATAAGAATATGTATATGTATATATGAATACTGTGTAAATAGTATTTTTGTTATCTCTTGGTGTTCTGTACTTCGTCATGTATTTGAATGTTTTATGTGGACCCAAGGAACAGTAGCTGCTGCATGTGCAGTAGCTAATGGGGATCCGAATAAACTAAACTAAACTTAGCAGATACTTTTCTCCAAAGCAACTTACAGTACAGTGCATATATTTTTAGTATGTGTATGTGATCCTTGTGGCAATTGAACCCTCAACCATGGTGTTGCTAGCCCCAAAGTCTTACCAAATAATCCACACAGGACCAAGTATTGTCTCTTTCAGGCTCTGTCTGATCTTGGTGGGTTTTGTAGGCTATACTCCCCAAAGGAGGTGTAGAATTGTTCCCTTAGTGTTAGAACTGTTCTGTTCTGTGAACCATGAACTGTACCCGTGAGAGTCAAGGAGAAGGATAATTTGCACACATGCACACATCTCCTTCGTGGTGGTGTCTGTAGCTGTACTATAAATTTGAAGCATATTTCCCATATTAAGTCCTAGTTGTTTGAACCCAGCGCTGTAAGGGGGCAGTGTATGTGCTGTTCACTTGTTGTGGACTTTGATACGCACTGCTTTACTATTGAATTACTTACTTAGTTTGTGTGTATATAGGCCATCGTCCCTCTCCCTGGCTCCTCATATCACTCTAACAATATGAAGCTAGCCAGAGCCACCCTGACCAATGACATCATGGATTCCTTGAGGCCTGGGTCATTATAAATAAACAATGTTTTTGGACACCCCCCTCTCTCTCTCTCTCTCTCTCTCTCTCTCTCTCTCTCTCTCTCTCTCTCTCTCTCTCTCCTTATTCTCCCTCTCTCTCCCTCTCTCACTTTCTCCCCATCCTCCTCTCACGCTCTCTCTCTCTCTCCCTCCCCCACCCCACTCTCTCCCTCTCTCTTCTTTCTCCTCCTCTCTCTCTCTCTCTCTCTCTCTCTCTCTCTCTCACCCTCTCCTTATTCTCCCCACCCCCTATCTCTCTCTCTCTCTCTCTCTCTCTCTCTCTCTCTCTCTCTCTCTCTCTCTCTCTCTCTCTCTCTCTCTCTCTCTCTCTCTCTCTCTCTCTCTCTCTCTCTCTCGCTCTCGCTCTCTCTCTCCCTGGCTGTATATGGTTGTGCTACAGCAGTGAGGATGGAGATAGACTCTGGGCTGGGCTAACTGAAGGGATGTGTCTCTTAGGGCTCCATTTTAACAAACCTTTACTCAATGGTAAATCTTAGTGCTGGTGGTGCCGCTATAGATTCGAGGGTGCGTCAGAAATAATTTAGATATTTTCACAACTGGAATTATGTGCGCAGTAGCTGGTGGTGGCGCAAAAGGGCTGGGTTTTGATGAATGGACAAGTTGTGCATGTGTCAATGCTCCATGGATAAAAATGTGGTTGCTTCAAGTAGTGTATTTACAGTCGTTTATGTATTGCGTTGTCATCAACTCCAATTTGAATGTTAGTCCGTTATAGCCTAGTTTGTTAAATAGCATGCCCTATATTTGCTAAATTTGTTGAACATGTTTGCAGTCCAGATTGTTCTAATTGCATTGCTTCAATATGGAAATTCATTGTTCAACATAGGCTATAGCATTCACAAGGATATAGGGGCTAGGCCTACTGTAAACTGTATTCTGGACATGGACATGCCAAACGTAGTCAATAAGCAAGATTTAATTCACTAGGCTATTGCTAAGGCCTAAAAAGACAGTCAATAATTTGAATCAAATTGTAATAAAAATGAAACAACAACTTGTTTTAAATAGGCTATGTCTAAATACAGTTACAGACACCATAATATGCAAACATTTCACAGGAGCTGGATAAAGATCCAATATAAAGAGAAAGGGAGAATGTCCACTCACCGTTATACTGCTCCCAAATGTAATGTTTTATAAACATCATGGAACCATCTTACAGATCATATTTGCACTTAGTTTTAAAACGAAATTAAACGAAAAACAATCAATCTTTTTTTTTAAACAAAAACAATATTTCTAAATAGGATTGGGTCAGAAACATGATATCATAAATCACATCTCTCATTCTATGAGCATAAGGCAATGTGTGCACATGTAGGCCTAAGGGCTCTTTGGCAGGAGGCATTGATGTTTGTCCTATCCATTGAAGATAGTTTATTAAATAAATACAGTAACCCTACAATAAGACAAGTTATAACAAACATGTAGCCAATCTAGTTTGTTTTTATTGGCTTCAACATGGACATATTTGTCTACACACATTACATTCACATTTTCAAAATGCACTGCATGTTCGAGCCATGGATAATTGGACATTGCCCAAATGTTATAATATGATTAGCCTACTATTGCCGTTGATATGGCCTGTTATTGACTTTGCCACGTGAAAGGTAAACAAACGAACAGGCAAATAGCCTAGGCTACAAGCTGATTCCTGCAATTTGACAGTTAGGTCCAACAGATGAAAGTGGAAAATACAATTTTATTACAAAATGATAAAAGAAAAGCAATAAGCAGTCTATTGTAATAACTTGATGTTCCTAAACAGACTTCCTACAGTTACTGACACCTTTCATTCAATGGGCATCGCACATAGGCTTAATGAGTCCAGACTTTTCACATAAGTTCCATGGACAAAAATAATGTCCAATATAAAGAAAAAAGGTGAATGTCTTGATTGTTTTGCTGCTCGTAATACTTTAATAAAACATTGGTTATACTGTAGGCTACTGATTAGGCTACTGTGCCCATCCGCTGGCAAAAATCGATTGCTGCGCCCCCACTTTGGAAAATAGTTGGAAAATAGCATAGCGCTGGCCAAAATTGCCAAAGAGCGTGTGTTTGACACTAGCACCGCCTTAACGCCAGCCGAAAATAGAGGCCCTAGTGTAAATATTTACCTCAGAGGTTTTATGGATGCTCCCACACACTCAAGGCATATCCCAGCTCCACTTTTACCCAGCTCGGTCACTAAGGAATTCTAGGCCCACGAAAACCACCTTTTCAGACAAAACACTATAGAAATATGACATGACAAAAGTCTGACATCATTAGACCTGGGTCAAAATACAGTTTGTTTTTCTTTCAATTACATTGGGTGGGGTTTGCATTTGTGGGACTAAGCCATTGGTTCTGTTGTGCCAACCGAGCCAAATCAAGTGCACCTTAGTATTTGAAAGAAAAAAAGGTCGACCCAGGTCTGATAATGGCACGTACTATGGGATACACATTGGCACAGAATATGTCTATAAAGGTGTTATCACAACCAAGCAACCCCATTGCATGTTATACTGTATACTGTATTTACAGTAGTCTCTCTCTCTCTCTGTCTGTCTCTCTCTCTCAGGCTCCTGGTAACGACATCCCCCTGAAGCATGTAGAGACTATGGTGAGTTTGAGCTGCATCTTATATTCTATTTGGTTGTGTGTGTCTTATTGCTTTTGCTCCATTGTGTTATTATCATTGTGATACAAGCCAAGAATCTTGACCAAGACTGCAAGCTCTTAACCATGTAAAATACTTTTGGCTTTCTGTTGCTCAGGTAAAAACAATATATATATATATATGCATAATATACATACACACTAATCTATTGTGTTCATTCATAAAATAACATAACCAAATACACATAAACACAAAGAAACTGAACATATGAATGCAATATGCAGTCACAGCTGTGTATGAGTAATTGCACTCCGCGTTGATCCAAATAAACGTTTAGTCTCTCTTCAGCTGAATTCCATATGATGGTGCATCACTGACCACACAACCTCATTGGGGTAGTGAGACCCTGTGGGCTTTGTCCTACTGTTACACACACACGTGCACACACACACACACACACACACACACACACATGCACAGGCACACACACACGTACACACATGCAGGTACGAATGCACACACACACGCACACACACACACACACACGCACACATACAGGGAGAGAGACTGTATTAGTTACTACTACTTCATTTGTTTCATGCATTTATGGGTTGTATGTTTGCATTTGTGAATGTATGTTTTTTTTTATGGTGTATTCAGTATCCAGTACAGTGCCAGCCATGCAAGTTGTATAGCCAAGCATACAGCATAGGTTGCCTAGGACACACTTCCTTTTGGGTTTGGACTGGGTCTTATTTAGTCTGAGAAAGGAAGTATCACGTTACAGATTGGGACTTATGACCAATGTTCCCTCTAATTTTTTTCGGCACTGAGCAAATTTCAGGTCTGCTGAGCACAAACTTGAACGTTGTGAAAATTCTGTGCAACTTCCAGCGTGCGTTACTGTGAACACTGAGGCTGTACCCGCTTTAAGTTACAGTTTTAACAGTGGCATAGTAGGATACTGTGGCTATTTGATCATAAAGTAGGCTACCAGGTTTACCAGATTGGCCTACCATCAAAAACAATGGAAAAAAATGCATCCCATATCATTTTAACATGGAAATAGTTGTTCTATCATTCAGCCTACAATAGCAGACAATGTGTGGAGTTAATGTAGGCGTACATTCCATGGGCTTGACATTAACCTGACTGAAAATGTTGTTGTGTTGTTTGATGCAAGAAACCCCTTTACAAAATAAAATGTATTATTATTCCCATACCATTATTACAGAGAATCAGACAGATTATGCTACCCTCTGCCTATTGGCTACTTAGCTTATTCAAGCCTGTCTCAAAATACAACACTACCCCATTACCTGAATTGCTTTTCAAATATGTCTAGAAATGTACAAGTTTTAATCTCTTGTAGGAAGCTATCAATCTCCTATTGCTGACTACAAATTATCTATAACTGGGCTAATAACTCACTAACTAGCAAAGGATATGAACAAAATGTGCACACTTTACTACATGCAGCTCTTGCTTTGATCTCAAAACAAGCGCTTCTACTCACGACCACAGCTGTAAACAGTCCAGTTCAAAGTAAATGGCACAGAACCATATATGACAATGGTCTATTTTTTACAAGACAAAGGAGATGATCGTGGACTACAGGAAAAGGAGGGCCGATACACGCCCCCATTCACATCGATGGGGCTGTATGGGAGTGGGTCCTTGGTGTCCACATCACCAACAAACTATCATGGTCAAAACACACCAAGAAAGTCGTGAAGAGTGCACGACAATGCCTTTTCCCCCTCAGTAGACTGAAAAGATTTGGCATGGGTCCCCAGATCCTCAAAAAGTTATACAGCTGCACCATCGAGAGCATCCTGACCGGTTGCATCACCACCTGGTATGGCAACTTCTCGGCATCCGACCGTAAGGTGTTACAGAGGGGAGTGCGTACAGCCCAGTACATCACTAGGGCTAAGCTTCCTGCCATCCAGGACCTATATACTAGGCGGTGTCAGAGGAAGGCCCAAAAAATTGTCAAAGACTCACCCAACTTATAGACTGTTCTCACTGCTACCGCACGGCAAGCGGTACCGGAGGACCAAGTCTAGGTCCAAAAGGCTCCTTAACAGCTTCTACCCCCAAGCCATAAGACTGCTGAACAATTAATAAAATGGCCACCCGGACATTTTGCATTGACATTTTTACACTGCTGCTACTCGCTGTTTATTATCTATGCATAGTCACTTTACCCCCACCTGCATTTACAAATTACCTCGACTAACCTGTACCCCCGCACATTGACTCAGTACCGGTACCCCCTGTAGACAGTATAGCCCCATTATTGTTATTTTCTAGTGTTACTTTTTTAAATATATATTATTTTACTTTAGTTCATTTAGTAAATATTTTCTTAACTCTATTTTCTTAAAACTGCATTGTTGGTTAAGGGCTTGTAAGTAAGCATTTCACGGTAAGGTCTACACCTGTTGTATTCGGCACATGTGACAAATAAAATTTGATATGATATAGGCCTACTGCAGCTCTGATTAGTTATGCCACACCGGTCTGTGTAGAGTATGGGCTGAGTCGTGCCAATAGACTCCTACTCCAATGCCTTGTGCCTTCAACAAAATATCTTGCATTGCTTGTTTTGTTTCAATATTTTGCTGCGAAAGTGGCTAATATTGTGTTGATTTGATCACACTTGCCACAGTAAATGGAAACGTTGGTAGTGTTAACTAACAGGGAAAACTCTAGAAAGTTGAATGACCCAAGCCAAGACACAGACCATATTTAAGGAGGAAAATTAAGCACTATCCAGAGCTGTGTGTGCATTTGTGTGTGTGTGTGTGTGTGTGTGTGTTTGTGCATGCCTGCAGACTTTTATGCTATTTATCTCAGCCAGGTCACCAGTGATATAAGTCAGTATTCGACGTCCATCCATGTCTGAGGACATTGGGAGATGACGTGGAACCGACCACTAGAGGCAACAGTGAGCGCTATTACCTTCGGTTTTGCTAAGGCATTGTGGACGGGGATGGAGGATGGGTGTAAGCATCTGCCTCTGATTACAAAGGTTGCAAGTTCAAATCCAGTGATAGAAAGATGTTTTTGAGATTTTTGTTTTAAGCCTGTCCCAAACCTTAACTCTTACCTTCAAAAATAGCTTCGAAATTTGACGGTTGAGAAACATGGAAGAACGCACAATGCGAGCTAGTTGATTTATCTTTATGTTCCATTGGGAGTCCGCATTCAGTTATTCTCGGAAATGCTTATTGTACCTTATGTACATGAGCTATTATCTTGTGTGTGTACTTCTATGTGTGTACGTACATACTGTACATTTCACAATTTCACAGGTAATAGAATGAGTTTATCTTCTGTCTACAGTATAAGTACCTTTCTCCCACTAATCAAACAAAGCGACAAGAGGGCCCTCAACCCCTTTCAGTTTATGCCAAACAAAGACCATGGATTTATCACACTTTAATACACACACGTACACATGCAAACACACAGATACACACACACACACGTGCACATACACGCACGCACACACATATGCACGCACGCACACACATATGCACGCACAACACTACTGCAGAACTTCATGAATTTGACTCACACAGTGAAAAAAGCACAAGATACATCTACTCTGACTATTACAACTTGGAATCCTATTTGGCCATAAATATGCATTTAGATTTCACTAAAGCTCAGATGTAATCAGATAGCTATGATTCAATCATTGTTGGGGGCTTAAACTGCTGGCATCCCGTGTTTAATTTAATGGCCTCACTGTGGGCCAAATCCCCCTGATCTACTGACTGATGAACATCCTGGGTTAGATCCCTCTGAAACAAATGGGCTGTGAGGATCTGTCTGTCTGTCTGTCTGAGGAGGAGGGATGAGGAGAGATGAGGAGGCGGTCAATCTTCTGGCTCCATTTGTCTTTGTGTTGTGGACGAGTTTGGTGGAGTATGGCTGTTGGGTGATGTGGGAGGTTGTGTGTGTGGGGGAGGTCTGTGGGTGTGTGTGTGTCTGTGTGTGTATATGTGTGTGCGCGTCTGCCGTATTGCTTATAGTACAATGCACAGATTCATATTGAGTCTGACTTTTCCGGCTGAGGGCATAATTGAAGTCTGTACAGATGAACAAGGAAATGGCTGCCAAAGCCCAAAGTATCAGGGGACGTGTACTGCAACACGTAGCTCCTAGGGCCAGTCATGGGCATTAGCTCTGCGGTTACACTGACGTCTTTCAGTCTCACTAGTGTTCCTGGGCCCCTCAGTCTCTCAGCGACACAGCCCCACAGAGAGCTTATCAAATGACTACATGCGCAAGACCCACTTCTCTGTCCTACTTTTGTTAGTGTTTTGTTGTTATGTTTCATCATCTGTTTTTTCCTCTTTACTTGGACTAGGACATATGCTCAATGACTAGACAAATGCTGCTGAACAATAATTGAAGAACTCTAGTGAGGTATCACAGCATGGGAGATTAGGTCAAGATAAGGTCATCTGTGATTTCCATGTCAAGCCAAAGGGTATGGCTTTTGTTTCTGACCTCATTCAGTTGGGACTGTGACAGTCTGGACTGTTAGTTAGTTTAGCCTTATCAAGAACAATACTGATGTCCTGTCACACAAGTAAGAGGACCCTCCATGATTTACACACCACACACGCACACGCACAGCCAGGAATGGGTTAATGAAGAGCAGGAAGAGAGTGGGGTTAATGAAGTGCAGGAAGAGAGTGGGGTTAATGAAGAACAGGAAGAGAGTGGGGTTAATGAAGAGCAGGAAGAGAGTGGGGTTAATGAAGAGCAGGAAGAGAGTGGGGTTAATGAAGAGCAGGAAGAGAGTGGGGTTAATGAAGTGCAAGAAGAGAGTGGGGTTAATGAAGGGCAGGAAGAGAGTGGGGTTAATGAAGAGCAGGAAGAGAGTGGGGTTAATGAAGAGCAGGAAGAGAGTGGGGTTAACGAAGTGCAGGAAGAGAGTGGGGTTAATGAAGTGCAGGAAGAGAGTGGGTTAATGAAGAGCAGGAAGAGAGTGGGGTTAATGAAGAGCAGGAAGAGAGTGGGGTTAATGAAGTGCAGGAAGAGAGTGGGGTTAATGAAGTGCAGGAAGAGAGTGGGGTTAATGAAGAGCAGGAAGAGAGTGGGTTTAATGAAGTGCAGGAAGAGAGTGGGTTTAATGAAGAGCAGGAAGAGAGTGGGGTTAATGAAGAACAGGAAGAGAGTGAGGTTAATGAAGAGCAGGAAGAGAGTGGGGTTAATGAAGTGCAGGAAGAGAGTGGGGTTAATGAAGAGCAGGAAGAGAGTGGGGTTAATGAAGAACAGGAAGAGAGTGGGTGAAGGCGCTGTGTCAGCTGACGGGGGTCTAACCCCAGGAAGGGAAAGAACATGGGGGCGTAGCGCTCCAAAATCACAGCATGGAAGAGAGGAGAGAGGGAGGAGGGGAGGAGAGGTAGAGACAAAGAGGGGGAAGATGAAGAGATACAGAGGGAGAGGGAAGGGAAGGAGGGAAGAGTGGTTTGGAGAGGGAAAGAGGGGGGCAAGGATGTGTGTGTGTGTGTGTGTGTGTGTATGAGAAAGGGAGGGAGAGAGAGAGAGAAGGGAAGGAGGGAAACAGGGAGAAAACAAACCCAGAGAGAAAGAGAGCAAGCACTCTGTGGAGTCTGTTGGAGGCTATAGGCATGTTGCGCCCCGTTGGAACCTCTCGACCGAAATAGCGGAAATAGTTTTTCTTCTTTCTTCCTCCACTGGAAGAGAAAGGAAGAGTTTTGTGGAGGAGGGTGGAACAGGAGAGTGAAAGAAGGAGAGAGGAAGAGAAGGCGAGAGAGAGACTTTCACTCCTCTCCAGAGATGAACCGGGGAGGGTCCCTGCGAAGACGTCTGTCCTCCCTACGGGGGGCTTGGCGATGGAGTACAGGCTACCTGTTTAGGAAGGTAGGAAAGAAGGGATGGAGGGAGGGAGGGGAGGAGGGAGAGGATTGGGGTACCTGTGAAGGGGGCAAGGTAGGCTACACGAATGACCGTCAATTCCTGTCCTCTTGTCTTGTGTCTCTTCTTTGGTTTTCGTCTGAGTTGTCCCGTCTTTCCTCCTGTTCTGTTCACGCTCGGGTCGTTTGTTGTGGAACTTTTATTTTTCTTTCCCTTTTCAGACTTACCAGCCCCCCTCCCTCCCTCTTTCTCTCTGTTGGTTAATTTGTAAGGCCTGCTTGTAAAGCCAGGATCCCAGATGGCATTGATCAGGGTTCCACGGAGACCCCCCATTTGTTACCTCCCCCAACCCACCCTCCCCCTAGTTGTTGCTCAAGGGGGTATAGGGGTGGGGTGGGGTTGGTTTGGGGGGTGGGTGTGATTGGCGTATGATGAAGTGAACATTGTCTTGACATTTGATTTGGAGTTGGTTGTTGTTCTGTGATGGGGAAATGTAGGAAATAGTTAGACTTTTATTTCACTTAGGACTGTATGCACTTGAATGTTACCAGAACAGGGCCGTGTTTATTCCAGCTTCAACATTCACAGAAAAAGAGAGTTGAGTAACTTTAATGCAACAATGTTTTTTGGGGAGGAAACTAACTTTGCAAAGGTTTGGAAACAAGACCCAGATCAGTTGCTAAATGGTCACAAGGGCCATTGCAATGTGCCTCCCCCCAGATGTTCAACTATTAGTTCAAGTATCGCTCATAAAACATGGACACTGACTGTACAGCCTAAGGCAGCAGTCATTGTTTTGGACTAATTAGGAGGCAAACACTTTCCCACCATTCAACTTCCCAGTCTTACAGTGTCTCTATTAGTTCTACTCTATTAGTTCTTAGTCATCAAGCTGTATGCTATACTGTTTGTTTTTGTCTGCCTTGTTGGTTACATCTGTCCTACCCAAGGTAGTCCTTTCATTCTCTCTCTCTTTCTTTCATTTGTTTATGTCGTCCTGTAGGGACTCTCTCTCTCCACTCAGTTGGTAGAGCATGGTGCTAGCAACGCCAGGGTTGTGGGTTCGTTTCCCACGGGGGGCCAGTATGAAAAATGTATGCACTCACTAACTGTAAGTCACTCTGGATAAGAGTGTCTGCTAAATGACTAAAATGTAATCTGTCCTACCCAAGGTAGTCCTTTCATTCTCTCTCTCTCTCTCTTTCATTTGTTTCTGTCCTCCTGTAGCGACTCTCTCTCTCCACTTGAATAGCCGTCCTGAGTTCCGACATACTGAAGCATTTAGCTCAAGAGAGAGAGACACACAGATGTTGGGGCTACACTTTGTGTCACTACAATCGGCCTAGCCACATGTGTACGCGGGGGACTTGTTAAAGAAAAGGGCCTTGGGAATAAGGGATAGAAGTTGTCAAAACAAATTGACTCTGCAGGGTACTAATGAGAGAGAGGGTTGGAGAGAAAGAGAGCAAGAGAAGATGGGCAGAGTTAGAGGTAGAGAGAAAGAGAGATCTAAGAACTGGTGTGGTTAGCCAGACTAGGGCTGGGCGGTATACCGTATTTTATGATATACCGGTATTGATGCAGGGACCGGTTTGGGTTTTTACTTTACCTTCTATAATGGTATTTGAATGTTTGGTTTGTTAAATGTGATATGCCGTGTGTAATGTCCATTTTTATAGTTTACTTCGCTACTTGAGTCATCTCTCTCCACTCTCTCTCTCCATGCCGCTTTCCACACAGACCTAGCCATGCCCCCTATCACTCAATCATTCAGTCTGCATGGTCAATGCAGCACATACAACAATGTTGATGACAACAATGCTGTTTTCACTTCGCTTCTTAATATAAATCTGTGAGCGTTCTATAATGACACTATTCATTTGTGTTTCTTACATCTGTAAACAGCTAGTTTGTCTTTTCTTAGCAAGTTGGGCCTAATCTTGTGAGATGCTAATTGTTAGCCGCTAATGCTAATAGCTAGCTAGCTAATAAATGTACTGAGTAAGAGCAAACATATTTAGTTATACAGCCTGATAATACCAGTTATGGTGTAGACCTAAATCAGCATGTTGTTTGTGCAACAGTATCTTCTAAATCAAAGAGGAATACGCGAAGCAAAAATATGTTAGCTACATGAAGCAGCTAAGAGAAAACATTAAATGTAGCCAAATGTTATAGGGTCCCCTAGGAAACACTTATCAACACTTTAGTTCCTACCCTGTCACAATAAATCCTCCCTGGCATTTTTTATTCGTTGTCATGTCAAACAACACTTTATTCAAAGTGCCCACTATTATATTCTAACTATAGAATTAGAATGGTCATTCTATTTCCATGATTCCAACAGTTCACCCAAGAGTTTTGCTTTAAATCGCAAGTCAAATTGCAATTGCAACATTTGGTTCAAAATAAGTCCTAGATTATTTGCACATATCGTGCAGCCCTGTGGAAATTATCTAAACTGAGTGCAGGAATTACAGCAATTATGAAAATGATTAAATTTGGTTGAAGTTGAATTGAACAGTATAAAACAATCAGAAAGGAGAAAACCAATTGAAATAACGTAGAGTGTATGTGTTGCCTCCCTAGGGTCATGCACTACTCATAAACCAAATGTAGAACTTTTATTATTCAAAAACATAAAACACTGTCAAATACCGTCATACCATCCAAGTTTTAAAAAATACCGTGATATGATATTTTGGCCATATCGCCCAGCCCTAAGCCAGACTAAAGAAATGGAAGATGATAGATAACATCAGGTCTTCCCCTGAGCTCATGTGACCCCGCCTCCCTCCTCCCAAGAGGAGTGTATAAGTCTATCTGACCTTTGACCTCTATGGAGTGGATGGGAAGGCAGCCAAAGACATGCCGTTATACTTATACCGGTAATGTGTATAATACTGTAACACTTAAATGGTCTGGGAAACTGGCCCATAGAGAGTAAAAACAGAGACAGTAAAGAGTAAAAACAGGGACTACATACTGTACAATGCAGTCCTATCTTATAATGTGTGTTGGGGGGATTGCGAGTGTTTCGCATGATAATGATGATTCTTAGTCTATGACTATTGTGCTCTTAGACGTATTATTATTCATCTACTTACTATACATTGTTTGTGTGTATTCCTCACTTTTATTGTGTGTGTGTGTGTGTGTGTGAGAAAAAAAATATTTTCAAATCCATTTCGGAGTAACCATTTGTTGTAAATTATAATAACCGCCCATGGATCTGCCCCAAAACATGTGCTAACACACCAAAACAATGGGTGTGAAATACATGCTTTTGGTGATTTATGAGTTCAAGGGCATTTTGGGTGCTTGCTCTTTCTCACTGTCAACCAGCTTAACTGTACGTTGGGTTTGACATCCAACTCTTGAGTCTCCCTACTAAGAATTTTCGCTATAATGACTCATGGCTTCTATGTCTGCTTTTGTTTCAGGGTTCAACAAAGTCCACAAAGAGTATGGAGTCTCGACGCAGATCATCAAGGTAAGACCCTTTTATCACATGGTGTTCTGCAAGGTTCTCCTCTCTCTTCTCTTGTCCTGTCCTCTCCACCCCCTCCAAGCCAACCCCAACAAGGAAACCAAGTCCCCACACAGGGACTTTCAAACGGTTTAAATCCTGTCTTTCACCAATATGAAGAACCATGAAAAGGGGGATGCAATGAAAAGATGAAAGTAGACTCACTCTTCAGGGATCTTTCCGTGAAGTTCATTTTACGGCTCACTCCTTCCTTCTCATTGAATCGCTCCTACGCACAGTACAGATGTCAGATCTTAATTTGATCACTCTTTTGTTGTGGAGAAATTTCCTGATGCATCTGGAAATTCAAATGAGCATTGTGATTGGCTAAAAATGAGCAGTTCTCTTTCTGTCCATTCGGGGGCAGTCGAGTCATTGGGATCAGGGCTCGCTATCTTAAAATAATGTTCTCTCTCGCTCAAACGCTATAGGCCTAGGTTCTATTACTGCAACATTCAAATCCACAAAAATGTATCTGAAATTCAGCCATACACATTGACAACCATTGTTTTATATAGCTTAATAACACAAGATAGTTATTGGTCTCCACTAGGCTACGACATACAAGTCTCTAGTGTATCCTAAGGTTACGAATGAACTGTCAAAATTCAGTTCAATTGTGGCCGGGGGTGGTCTAGCAGTTTGGGCCACTGCCTTCAGCGCGCACATATACTGTAGGCCTACGGTGTTTGTGTGGGTCCAATTCTGGCCAAAGAACTTCTGGTACAAATAATGCGGTCTCCAGATTGAGTTGATGTAGTTAGACATTTTAAATATGGACAGGCAAGGGTAATTTCTTATTTTTCTTGATAAGAAATTATCATACCAGACACTTTTAGATAACATAAATAGTAAACAAATAAAATAACAGTACACCAATATTAGTTTCCATTCATACAAAGTGTCTGGTAAATTGCCACAGTAGATTTGCCATGGTAAACAAGGAAATACTGTATTGCTATTGTACAGAATGCTTGTAAAATAGATAAATCGCCCTTAGTCTGTTCAAAAAGGACTAAATTGTTCCATTGACAATACCAACAAGAGGACGAACGTATCTTGAAAGACTTTGGTTGCAAGCAGGACTAAGGCAGAGAGGAAGAGGCAAAGTGAGAAGGGTCATTCTCGCCCAAATAAGCCCAAACCATTTCTATGGGCTTAATATGCAGACCTAAGCTTGTCGCCTGCCTTCCTGCCTTTGGGATGATTCCCATTGTTGATTGACAGATACAGTGGGGAAAAAAAGTATTTAGTCAGCCACCAATTGTGCAAATTCTCCCACTTAAAAAGATGAGAGAGGCCTGTAATTTTCATCATATGTACACGTCAACTATGACAGACAAATTGAGAAAAATAAATCCAGAAAATCACATTGTAGGATTTTTAATGAATTTATTTGCAAATTATGGTGGAAAATAAGTATTTGGTCACCTACAAACAAGCAAGATTTCTGGCTCTCACAGACCTGTAACTTCTTCTTTAAGAGGCTCCTCTGTCCTCCACGCATTACCTGTATTAATGGCACCTGTTTGAACTTGTTATCAGTATAAAAGACACCTGTCCACAACCTCAAACAGTCACACTCCAAACTCCACTATGGCCAAGACCAAAGAGCTGTCAAAGGACACCAGAAACAAAATTGTAGACCTGCACCAGGCTGGGAAGACTGAATCTGCAATAGGTAAGCAGCTTGGTTTGAAGAAATCAACTGTGGGAGCAATTATTAGGAAATGGAAGACATACAAGACCACTGATAATCTCCCTCGATCTGGGGCTCCACGCAAGATCTCACCCCGTGGGGTCAAAATGATCACAAGAACGGTGAGCAAAAATCCCAGAACCACATGGGGGGACCTAGTGAATGATCTGCAGAGAGCTGGGACCAAAGTAACAAAGCCTACCATCAGTAACACACTACGCCGCCAGGGACTCAAATCCTGCAGTGCCAGACGTGTCCCCCTGCTTAAGCCAGTACATGTCCAGGCCCGTCTGAAGTTTGCTAGAGTGCATTTGGATGATCCAGAAGAGGATTGGGAGAATGTCATATGGTCAGATGAAACCAAAATAGAACTTTTTTGTAAAAACTCAACTCGTCGTGTTTGGAGGACAAAGAATGCTGAGTTGCATCCAAAGAACACCATACCTACTGTGAAGCATGGGGGTGGAAACATCATGCTTTGGGGCTGTTTTTCTGCAAAGGGACCAGGACGACTGATCCGTGTAAAGGAAAGAATGAATGGGGCCATGTATCGTGAGATTTTGAGTGAAAACCTCCTTCCATCATCAAGGGCATTGAAGATGAAACGTGGCTGGGTCTTTCAGCATGACAATGATCCCAAACACACCGCCCGGGCAATGAAGGAGTGGCTTCGTAAGAAGCATTTCAAGGTCCTGGAGTGGCCTAGCCAGTCTCCAGATCTCAACCCCATAGAAAATCTTTGGAGGGAGTTGAAAGTCCGTGTTGCCCAGCGACAGCCCCAAAACATCACTGCTCTAGAGGAGATCTGCATGGAGGAATGGGCCAAAATACCAGCAACAGTGTGTGAAAACCTTGTGAAGACTTACAGAAAACGTTTGACCTGTGTCATTGCCAACAAAGGGTATATAACAAAGTATTGAGAAACTTTTATTATTGACCAAATACTTATTTTCCACCATCATTTGCAAATAAATTCATTAAAAATCCTACAATATGATTTTCTGGATTTTTTTCCCTCATTTTGTCAGTCATAGTTGACGTGTACCTATGATGAAAATTACAGGCCTCTCTCATTTTTTTAAGTGGGAGAACTTGCACAATTGGTGGCTGACTAAATACTTTTTTTCCCCACTGTATAGGCCTACTGTAGAACAATATAATTTCAAGTACATGTGATGGTGAATGCATACAAAAAATATTTATTTCACTCAGAAACAAACAATCAATACCAAAATGTCACTATGAATCATGTTACTAGAATGCAAAGCAGACACATTTCACCATAGAATTAAATTTATGTCAAAAGTAGATTTTTTTTTGCATTTATCTAACCCTAACCATTTTCCTAACCTTAACCTACTCATCCTAACCTGCTATGTTAATTCTCCTAACCTGCTACAAAAAGTAATTTATTTTACAAAAGCTGTATCCCTTCTAGACCTAACTGGATTTACACTCCATCCTCCTTCTCTTCTGAACCTCACCTTTCCACTTTGAAGGGTATTTTCTTTTCTTGGCTGGCCCATTCTCCTCCCCCCTCGATTGTGCCACTACAAGCTGTAAATAAAAAATCTTGATTTCTATATGGCACAAAAAACATACTGACTGTATGACAGAGGTGTTGAGAGAGAGAGAGAGAGAGAGAGAGAGAGAGAGAGAGAGAGAGAGAGAGAGAGAGAGAGAGAGAGAGAGAGAGAGAGGGATAGAGAGAGAGAGAAGATGCTGTGGTGGACTGACCCGTTGATCTAGCTAACGTTAGATAGCAACATGGTTGACACGGCAGCTAGCTAGTTTAGACAGCTTATCTAGTGGCAACCTAATGTGATAGCTAGTTAGCTATTGCCACACACATGTGATTCATCTATTCACTCTTTATGCCAATGGTGGCTAGTTGGCCAACAAACAGAGATCGTATGGGAAGCTAAAAACAGGAGATTCAACTTTTTCTGATCGTGTCTGGCTAACAACCCAAGAAAACAAATCTGAGGACAAAAATTAAGACAAAAAGTAGCGCCTCACTTCAAGAGCCATGGAGAAAATAAAATTAGGTTTGACACACAACATTGAGAGCCAATGGACTTAAAGAGTTTTGATGACAAGCTATTTTGAATGCAATTCATTGGTCTAGGGGTTGTGAAACGTTCATACAGACGTAAAGGGGAACCAATAGTATCGATTCATGTAAAAAAAAAAAGAATATCACAACATTTGGTTAGGAGGTTTTAATCCGACAGCGACAACATAATAATATAAATCTATGTAACTAAAGTGACACATTTGGTAAATTGTAACGGAGTAAAAAGTAAGTTACAGTACTTCCATCAGAAATTACTTGAGTAAGAGTACAAGTACAGCCCACAGAAAATGTAAGGGCATTAGTAGACTGGATTTGAACCCATGCCTATTCTGGCATATGTGTGCAGTTGTCAGCAGCTCTATCCTACTGGACCACACAGGCACTGAGATAACCATGATTTTATTTAGCCTATTACTTGCCAAAACAATTGATGGAAAAAAACATATTTTCCCTAATGAAAAATACATAAAAGTATACACTACCCCCTTCAAATATTGTCAATTTATTATAATCCACATAAGAATTCACACGAGACGCGCTGTAGCCTGCACGTAGCCTACATAGGCTACTTGAACTGATGCCCAGTGGACCTGCAGTCTAAATTATTGTATAGCCTACAAACACCGCTTCCAGCTGCCCCCTGGCGTCTATTCTAAATACACTGCTCAAAAAAATTAAGGGAACACTTAAACAACACAATGTAACTCCAAGTCAATCACACTTCTGTGAAATCAAACTGTCCATTTAGGAAGTAACACTGATTGACAATAAATGTCACATGCTGTTGTGCAAATGGAATAGACAACAGGTGGAAATTATAGGCAATTAGCAAGACACCCCCAATAAAGAAGTGGTTCTGCAGGTGGTGACCACAGACCACTTCTCAGTTCCTATGCTTCCTGGCTGATGTTTTGGTCACTTTTGAATGCTGGCGGTGCTTTCACTCTAGTGGTAGCATGAGACGGAGTCTACAACCCACACAAGTGGCTCAGGTAGTGCAGCTCATCCAGGATGGCACATCAATGCGAGCTGTGGCAAGAAGGTTTGCTATGTCTGTCAGCGTAGTGTCCAGAGCATGGAGGCGCTACCAGGAGACAGGCCAGTACATCAGGAGACGTGTAGGAGGCCGTAGGAGGGCAACAACCCAGCAGCATGACCGCTACCTCCGCCTTTGTGCAAGGAGGAGCAGGTGGAGCACTGCCAGAGCCCTGCAAAATGACCTCCAGCAGGCCACAAATGTGCATGTGTCTGCTCAAACGGTCAGAAACAGACTCCATGAGGGTGGTATGAGGGCCCGACGTCCACAGGTGGGGGTTGTGCTTACAGCCCAACACCGTGCAGGACGTTTGGCATTTGCCAGAGAACACCAAGATTGGCAAATTCGCCACTGGCGCCCTGTGCTCTTCACAGATGAAAGCAGGTTCACACTGAGCACATGTGACAGACGTGACAGAGTCTGGAGACGCCGTGGAGAACGTTCTGCTGCCTGCAACATCCTCCAGCATGACCAGTTTGGCGGTGGGTCAGTCATGGTGTGGGGTGGCATTTATTTGGGGGGCTGCACAGCCCTCCATGTGCTCGCCAGAGGTAGCCTGACTGCCATTAGGTACCGAGATGAGATCCTCAGACCCCTTGTGAGACCATATGCTGGTGCGGTTGGCCCTGGGTTCCTCCTAATGCAAGACAATGCTAGACCTCATGTGGCTGGAGTGTGTCAGCAGTTCCTGCAAGAGGAAGGCATTGATGCTATGGACTGGCCCGCCCGTTCCCCAGACCTGAATCCAATTGAGCACATCTGGGACATCATGTCTTGCTCCATCCACCAACGCCACGTTGCACCACAGACTGTCCAGGAGTTGGCGGATGCTTTAGTCCAGGTCTGGGAGGAGATCCCTCAGGAGACCCACCGCCACCTCATCAGGAGCATGCCCAGGCGTTGTAGGGAGGTCATACAGGCACGTGGAGGCCACACACACTACTGAGCCTCATTTTGGCTTGTTTTAAGGACATTACATCAAAGTTGGATCAGCCTGTAGTGTGGTTTTCCACTTTAATTTTGAGGATGACTCCAAATCCAGACCTCCATGGGTTGATAAATTTGATTTCCATTGATCATTTTTGTGTGATTTTGTTGTCAGCACATTCAACTATGTAAAGAAAAAAGTATTTAATAAGATTATTTCATTCATTCAGATCTAGGATGTGTTGTTTAAGTGTTCCCTTTATTTTTTTGAGCAGTGTATTAAATAAACATTAAAATCCTCCTGCTGCAGGATTATTTTCCTCCTGCGACGAAATGAGTCATATTAAGATCTGACATCTGTAGGATAGCAGGCCTTGGCCCATGTTTTACAGACAGGGCCTATACGTTTTTCACATTAACCCCACCAAGGACGTCGACCAAGGCTTACATCCATTCTATTAGACCCTATTGGTCTGTCTCTGTAGCAGCTATCAATGTGCAGAGCTTATTTTGGATACAGGACTCTTTTGTTTCCTTGCCAAGAAAAGCATTAACATCATAGGAGGAAGCAGTAATGTAATATAGCACTGCTGTGTACTTTTTTGGGATTTCCCAGACCGTTTGTTAGCTTTTAAAGAGACATTTTTACAGAGCTCCAAATATGAGGCAATGCATTGTGAGAGACGCATGCAGCGAACAGAAGTTGATATTGTCCATTTGTGTCAAGGGAACAACCGCTAGCTAACCAGCAAGCCATGGAAATAGCAGTTGTGCCGATACAGTGCCTTCGGAATGTATTCAGACCCCTTGACTTTTTCCACATTTTGTTACGTTACAGCCTTATTCTAAAATGAATTAAATGAAAAAAATCCACAGCAATCTACACACAATACCCCATAATGACAAAGCAAAAATGGTTTGTAGACATTTTTGCTAATAAAAAAGAAAAACAAACGGAAATAACTTATTTACATAAGTATTCAGACCATTGACTATGAGACTCAAACTTTAGCTCAGGTGCATCCTGTTTCCATTGATCATCGTTGAGATGTTTCTACAACTTGATTGGAGTCCACCTGTGGTAAATTCAATTGATTGGAGATGATTTGGAAAGGTGCACACCTGTCTATATAGTTGACAGTGCATGTCAGAGCAAAAACCAAGCCATGAGGTCGAAGGAATTTTCCGTAGAGCTCCTAGACAGGATTGTGTAAAAGGCACATGACAGCCCGCTTGGAGTTTGCCAAAAGGCACCTAAAGACTCTCAGACCATGAGAAACAAGATTCTCTGGTCTAATGAAACCAAGATTCAACTCTTTGGCCTGAATGCCAAGAGTCACGTCTGGAGGAAACCTTGCACCATCCCTACGGTGAAGCATGGTGGTGGCAGCATCATGCTGTGGGGGGTGTTTTTCAGCAACAGGGATTGGAAGACTAGTCAGGATCGAGGCAAAGATGAACGGCGCAAAGTACAGAAAGATCATTGATAAAAAACCTGCTCCAGAGTGCTCAGGACCTCAGACTGGGGCGAAGGTTCACCTTCCAACAGGACAACGACCCTAAGCACACAGCCAAGACATCGCAGGAGTGGCTTCGGGACAAGTCTCTGAAAGTCCTTGAGTGGCTCAGCCAGAGCCCGGACTTGAACCCGATTGAACATCTCTGGAGAGACCAGAAAATAGTTGTGCAGCAACGCTCCCCATCCAACCTGACAGAGCTTTAGAGGATCTGCAGAGAAGAATGGGAGAAACTCCCCAAATACAGGTGTGCCAAGCTTGTAGCATCATACCCAATAAGACTCAAGGCTATAATTGCTGCCAAATGTGCTTCAAGAAAGTACTGAGTAAAGGGTCTGAATACTTATGTAAATATTATATTTCTGTTTTTTATTTTTTATAAATGAGTTAAAATTTATATTTCATTATGGGGTATTGTGTGTAGATTGATGAGGGAAAAAAACAATTAAATCAATTTTAGAATAAGGCTGTAACCTAACAAAATGTGGAAAAGTCAAGGGATCTGAATACTTTCAGAAGGCACTGTATATAGCTAGGCTACTCTTTTATGTGTAATATTCTTCCTGGCATAACATATGTTGTCAGTTTGTGCTTTACTACATATACTACAAGACAAAGATACAACAGAAGTGACGTTTTTAATAATGACACAGCTGCATAAAACGTTGAGAGGCTTTCCCCCACAAAATCAACCAATCATGTGCTCCCTCTGGCTCTCGACATACTTTCCACATTACCGTCAAATCAACACACACACGCAGGCATGCACGCACGCACACACGCACACACACTAACCATAATATGCATTATTATCACACATATTCACTCACATTGTCCTTATCACACGCTATATAGGACGTCTATCATGAACGTGTTATCTGCAATGGCGATATCGGGGCTATTTTTCACCGGCTATGTTTGTTCAAATGCGTAAATGCGATCAGTGCAGCTGCGTAATTGAGCGCAGCGAGATATGCGCTGGGCTGATAAAGTGAAAGAAGGCTGTCGGTCTGGTCTGTAGCTAAGACAGCGCTGATGAGAAGCAGATTGGAGCCCAGTGCATGCTGGTGTACCTGGAGGAGACCCAAACCGCAACTCTATGAGCTGTATACCCTCTAGGAGAGAGGGAGGAGAGAGAGTGAGGGGAGTGGGGGGGGACTGATAGATAGATAGTACGATAAGAGAGTGTATGAAGCAAATAATAAGAGGAGGGAGAGTGAGAAAGCACAAATCATACAGTGCATTTGTTTAGTAGAGAACCTTTTGGATATATTGCTTTGTCTAGTATTCCTTGTGACTAATAAGGTAGTTTCTCATAGTGCCAGATGTACAGCATGTTTGCACTGTTAAACCAGTCTGTTTCCCGGTAGCAGACACATGAGCAATATCCTCCAACTCGGCAGTCCAGAGTTGACACGTGGGAAATATTCCTAGTAGACGTTCAATCGCTGTCTCAGAGCCATACACTCTCCCAGTGCGTTTCAGGCTCGCTCCTGATTACAGTCCAGACATACCAGATTGGGAAAAAGGCATGTGGTCGCTCTCTGTCTGCTCTGCCCCAACTCGTTCTTCGCGAGTGACCAAAATGTTTTGTTTGGTCTGCTGAGGCGCACACTCACGGAATGTGGCATATTTTCATATCAGGCTTTGTTTATCCATCGAATCAATCTCTTTCCACTCTGTTTTCGTCCGAGCGGTTCCAAGCAAAACATACGCTGTGTGTTTAATGTACTCAATTTTGTGTGTGTTTTTAATGTACTGGACAGCAGCTGGAGTTTGGAGGCTACCGTGACCCTTCAGTGATTTAGTGATGTCACGTCCATAAGAAATGGGATTTAACAACGACTCTGGCTGGTATTCAGTCAGTTGCAGATAGTGGGTTTTACGGATAGACTTTGCATAGCAGACCGTCTCTTTCTCTCTGTCTTTATCTTGATCTTCTCTGCTCTCTCTCTCTCTATTACATTCTAAATAAGCTTTATTGGCATGAAAGGAACAATCCAATGTTGCCAAACCAATGCAAAACACACAGTATTGTAACTCTAATTCAACTATTTTCAACTTGTCATTGACATTGACTTGACATTGATGTCTCCCTGCCGCTCTTACTCTAATTTCATTCACAAAGCTTTCTTGTCATGGAAAGTGTAAAACATACAGTTTTATCTCTCTCTCCATCTCTCCTCCCCTCTCCCTACCCCAGGAGTGTGAGTCTGCTGCAGGACCTGGAGGAGAACTATGAGGTGGACCTGGTCTACATCACCGAGCGGATCATCTCCGTCTCCTTCCCCAGCTGTGTGGAGGAGACCAGCTACGCCTCAAACCTCTGCGAGGTGGCCTCCATGTTGCGCTCCAAACACCAAGACAACTACCTAGTAAGGGCTGCCCCACTGATCTAGGATCAGCTCACCCTACCAATTCATAGGCTTAAGGGGGATCAGTCCCCTCTGGCATAGTGTTTGTCTCTCAGTAGAATAAAAGGAAAAGAAAGAAATGGAAAAGAAAATATTTAAACGTGATGCTTTTTCAGCTCTTCAACCTCAGCGAGAAACGCTATGACATCAACCAGCTCAACCCAAAGGTGTTGGACTTTGGCTGGCCCGACCACCATGCTCCTGCCCTGGATAAGATCTGCAGTATATGTAAGGCCATGGACACCTGGCTGAGTGCGGACAGTCACAATGTGGTGGTGATACACAACAAGGTGAGATAGTGTGATACTGTACTCTAACTAAAGTCCTCGCAAGTATATTGAGAAACAATACTGCTATCATACATACAGTGGGGAAAAAAAGTATTTAGTCAGCCACCAATTATGCAAGTTCTCCCACTTAAAAAGATGAGAGAGGCCTGCAATTTTCATCATAGGTACACGTCAACTATGACAGACAAAATGAGAATTTCTTTTCCAGAAAATCACATTGTAGGATTTTTTATGAATTTATTTGCAGATTATGGTGGAAAATAAGTATTTGGTCAATAACAAAAGTTTCTCAATACTTTGTTATATACCCTTTGTTGGCAATGACACAGGTCAAACGTTTTCTGTAAGTCTTCACAAGGTTTTCACACACTGTTGCTGGTATTTTGGCCCATTCCTCCATGCAGATCTCCTCTAGAGCAGTGATGTTTTGGGGCTGTCGCTGGGCAACACAGACTTTCAACTCCCTCCAAAGATTTTCTATGGGGTTGAGATCTGGAGACTGGCTAGGCCACTCCAGGACCTTGAAATGCTTCTTACGAAGCCACTCCTTCGTTGCCCGGGCGGTGTGTTTGGGATCATTGTCATGCTGAAAGACCAAGCCACGTTTCATCTTCAATGCCCTTGCTGATGGAAGGAGGTTTTCACTCAAAATCTCACGATACATGGCCCCATTCATTCTTTCCTTTACACGGATCGGTCGTCCTGGTCCCTTTGCAGAAAAACAGCCCCAAAGCATGATGTTTCCACCCCCATGCTTCACAGTAGGTATGGTGTTCTTTGGATGCAACTCAGCATTCTTTGTCCTCCAAACACGACGAGTTGAGTTTTTACCAAAAAGTTATATTTTGGTTTCATCTGACCATATGACATTCTCCCAATCCTCTTCTGGATCATCCAAATGCACTCTAGCAAACTTCAGACGGGCCTGGACATGTACTGGCTTAAGCAGGGGGACACGTCTGGCACTGCGGCGTAGTGTGTTACTGATGGTAGGCTTTGTTACTTTGGTCCCAGCTCTCTGCAGGTCATTCACTAGGTCCCCCCGTGTGGTTCTGGGATTTTTGCTCACCGTTGTTGTGATCATTTTGACC
This sequence comes from Coregonus clupeaformis, assembly GCF_020615455.1. NCBI lineage: Eukaryota > Metazoa > Chordata > Actinopteri > Salmoniformes > Salmonidae > Coregonus > Coregonus clupeaformis. Next base: position 12,420,898 of record NC_059195.1, on the reverse strand, counting down.
CCACGGGGTGAGATCTTGCGTGGAGCCCCAGATCGAGGGACATTATCAGTGGTCTTGTATGTCTTCCATTTCCTAATAATTGCTCCCACAGTTGATTTCTTCAAACCAAGCTGCTTACCTATTGCAGATTCAGTCTTCCCAGCCTGGTGCAGGTCTACAATTTTGTTTCTGGTGTCCTTTGACAGCTCTTTGGTCTTGGCCATAGTGGAGTTTGGAGTGTGACTGTTTGAGGTTGTGGACAGGTGTCTTTTATACTGATAACAAGTTCAAACAGGTGCCATTAATACAGGTAACGAGTGGAGGACAGAGGAGCCTCTTAAAGAAGAAGTTACAGGTCTGTGAGAGCCAGAAATCTTGCTTGTTTGTAGGTGACCAAATACTTATTTTCCACCATAATTTGCAAATAAATTCATAAAAAATCCTACAATGTGATTTTCTGGAGAAAAAAAATCTCAATTTGTCTGTCATAGTTGACGTGTACCTATGATGAAAATTACAGGCCTCTCTCATCTTTTTAAGTGGGAGAACTTGCACAATTGGTGGCTGACTAAATACTTTTTCCCCCCACTGTACCTATCAGGGCTTTGTACTGTTTATGCTGCTCTGAGACAGTAGATGGCGTTCTTAGGCCATCATCTCCTTCCCAATATATATCTTCTGAATTACCAATATGTCAAAGCAATACTTCCTGATTGCTAATCCTTATTTGATGTTCTTTCTGCAGGGGAACCGAGGGCGAACAGGAGTGGTGGTGGCAGCATACATGCATTACAGCAACATATCAGCAAGGTGAACACATAGCCCATGAGACTTAATGGCACAATACACAAGAGAGAGATGGGGGGAGAGAAGGAGGGGAGGGTAGAGCTGTAGAGAGAGAGAGAGAGGGGAGCAGAGATGGAGGGAGGGAGGGAGGGAGGGAGGGAGGGAGGGAGGGAGGGAGGGAGGGAGGGAGGGAGGGAGTGCGAGAAAGAGGCAAGAGAGAAGGGTGAGAGAGAGGGGTGAGAGAGCGGAGTGAGAGAGAGAGGAGAAAGAGAAATAGGGGAATGAGAGAGTGTGAGAAAATATATAGAAGGGAGTGAGAAAGAAGGGGGTGAGAGAGGGAGAGAAAGAGTCAAGTGAAGTGAGCTTTAGAACCGTAGAGCACAGTAGGGCAGTCAACAAATAAACAGATGATGAAGAGTCACAAGATTCATGTTATCCGCTGATCATCATCACATTCCCCCTCCCTACCCAACATGTGCCAACTGTGCGCCAGTGTTCAGGACTTCTTCAACAAAGCAGGCCCTAATTCAATCAATGGCATACAGTATAAAGCAACACAACACTGTGGGTTCACGCAAAGGTCACATGTCCTCAAAGAGGACCAGCTTTTTTTCCTTAATCTGCCATTGTTGTATTTGGGTCACAGTCTCTTTTTAACATGATCAAAATAGAGTCCTTTGAAGAGGTGTGAAGAAATGACTGAGCGGTAGGCAGGGTACGGGTGCTGACCAGATGTTTGTCTCTGGGTGTTTAGTGCTGATCAGGCGCTGGACAGGTTTGCCATGAAGAGGTTCTATGAAGACAAAGTACTTCCTGTGGGTCAGCCATCTCAGAAGAGGTCAGTTTCCCTCCACTTCCTGTCTGACACCTCTACTTCCTCTTTGACCCAACTACCATTTCCTGTTTCATTTTCTCTTTATGAGTTTGGCTCCAGATTGAACTGAGCTACTTGACCAATCTTAGTGGGTTTAAGTTCACCTTGTCTTCTCAACCACTCTCCTACTCTTTCTTTCAATTTGTTGACTTTCCTAGAGGGGCAACGGAGGCCTCCTTCTCCTTTTTGCATCCTAATTTGTAGAGTTGAGACAATGTCTGATTCATCTGTAGACTGAAAGTCATAAGTGAATGAGTATGATGTAAGCATCTGTTGTTGTCTTTGCAAAGGTCATACCTAGAGATAGAATCTCCATTTATCTACTTGATGTGTTTCCATTCATACACTGTCCAGTGTACACCAATGGCATGCTGATCCCTCTGTTAACAAAACATTGAAATCCTGAATTCTCTCTCTCTCTCTCTCTCTCTCTCGCTCTCTCTCTCTCTCTCTCTCGCTCTCTCGCTCTCGCTCTCGCTCTCTCTCTCTCGCTCTCTGTGTCTCTCTCTTTCTCTCTCAGGTATGTACAGTACTTCAGCGGTCTTCTTTCAGGACATATCAAGATCAACAACAAACCCCTGTTCCTTCACCACGTCATCATGCACGGCATCCCCAACTTTGAGTCCAAAGGAGGTGAAAGTTGACACGCACACACACACACACACATGTGCAGGCAAACACACATGTGCATGCACACACGCATGCACACATACACACACACACACACGCACACACAGACTTGATACACACACCTGCTTGTTTTTACTCAATGTTCTGTTATGGCTTTTCAGGTTGCCGCCCTTTCCTCAAGATCTACCAAGCCATGCAGCCAGTCTACACATCTGGGATCTAGTAAGTACACACACACACGTACACACACACACAACACAACCACCTTCAGTTTCTGTTTCCTCACTCACACAACCCCCCCCGCAAGTAAATCCATTGTAAGCTTCCCACACGTTATTATGTTTAGCTAGCCTCCATAGTTCTCTAGTTCCCCAGCCCCAGTCTCTAGTTCCCCAGCCTCAGATGTTCCAGCCTGGTGTTATGATCAGTAGTAGTGTTATTAGTAACTGGAGGAGCCAGTGAAATAAGCAGACGGAGATGTGTGTGGACCCAGGGCCTTGCTGAAGGACCCCTACAGATACCCAGGCCCGGGCCGGAAATTATGAATTATACAGCTTTGTGCAGACGTTTGAGCACACAGGAGGGCATGCCCACAGATGGCAGGACAAATGAGGGCACTCCAGGTGGCACTCCTTACATGGTTCCCTCCACTTTCCATTCCCTTCCTTCCTTTCTAGTCTATGCATTGCTAAAACTTTTATTTGCCTATATCTCCATATATATATATATCCATGTATATATGGTGTGTGTGTGTGTGTGTATGTGTGTGTGTGTGCGTGTGTGTGCATTTGTGTGTGTGTGAGTGTGTGCCAGTGGAGGCTGCTGAGGGGTCTCCCGAGTGGCGCAGTGGTCTAAGGCACTGCATCGCAGTGCTAGCTGTGTCACTAGAGATCCTGGTTCGTATCCAGGCTCTGTCGTAGCCGGCCGCGACTGGGAGACCCATGGGGTGGCGCACAATTGGCCCAGCGTCGTCCAGGGTATGGGAGGGAATGGCCGGCAGGGATGTAGCTCAGTTGGTAGAGCATGGCGTTTGCAACGCCAGGGTTGTGGGTTCGATTCCCACGGGGGGGGGGCAGTATGAAAAAAATAAAAAATAAAATAATGTATGCACTCACTACCTGTAAGTTGCTCTGGATAAGAGCGTCTGCTAAATGACTAAAATGTAAATGTAAATGGGAGGACGGCTCATAATAATGGCCAGAACAGAGCAAATGGAATGGCATCAAACCATGTGTTTGATACCATTCCATTCATTTTGCTCCAGCCATTACCACAAGCCCGTCCTCCCCAATTAAGGTGCCACCAACCTCCTGTGGTGTGTGCATATGTGCGTGTGTTTAGGTCAGGGGTCAGCAACAGACACATTTTAGTTTTTGGTAAATAAAAGACAGTAAAATCACCAGGAATTTAGCAAAACATTTGTTTAATGTAAGAAATCTGTTCCCAAGTAGTCATACAAATAAAAAAGAGGCATATGTGATCATGTCTCAATGTAATCAAGGTATGAAATGATTATTATTTTTTGGGCTTAGATGTGGTCAATTTGCGGTGTACAAGTTATTATTATAATTTTCAGGCCCCACGGCCATTCGCTCTGACAAAAATCGGCCCACGGCTGAATCTAGTTGCCTACCCCTGGTGTAGGTCCATGCAGGTCCAAGTGTTTCATATATAGGGATACACCGTATGTGTTAAGCTGTGTGTGAAATCATTAACCTGGTTCTCTAGATACCCCAGGGTGCTCCGTTACCCTCACAAGGCCCCATCTCCCCCCTCCCTCCATCTCTCCCTCATCCCCCTCTCTCACATGCACCCTATTACCTATTATTCCTTTGATCCCTGGCTCACATTGAGGCACGCATGTAGGCACACATTACCCAACGCCTGAACATAATGGTCAAGTACACGTCTCCCTGTCTTACCAATGAAGTCCTCATGATTGCTAATCACCTACTTCACTGATCATACGTGTCGCTAACTAATGATGTGTGTGAAAGAGTGCCGTGTCTGTGCTTTGTGTGAAGCGGTGGTGCGTTCAAGAGGGTACGTGCGTGATGGTGTGTATGTGTTAGGTGTGGAGTGGAGTGGTTGTTCGTTGTGTGTGTCCGTTTATACCGTGATGATGTGCATCATGTGGTGTGATGGTGTGTTAACAAGAGTAACTCTTCTTTGGCTCTCTGTGTGTGTTTACAGTAATGTCCAGGGAGACAGCCAGACCAGTATCTGCATCACTATTGAGCCTGGCCTGCTGCTGAAGGGGGACATTCTGGTAAGGACCATCAGCGCCTCACTGAGTGACAAGGAGAAGTGTACTGTACATAGCTTTCGGGAGTGTTTATTATGGTAAGGTATTCACCCCCTCAAATGAGAGGATAGTGGATTGACCTCTGTTGGTGAATGCAATTTATTTTAACCACATTTAAGTCCAAACACATTGTGTGCAAATACAGTATGTTTGACCCATTCATGAAAGCAGCAAGGCTGTAAAAACTAGAGGCAAGGACAGTTGGCATGTTCCCTTTACCTCAGTTTAACTACCCTCATTAGCACACAATATGCAGGCTGTAAACTAGCATGTCAAAATGACTTACTTCCTCTTCAAGACCATGCTGGAAATATTATAGTTCTATTGCACTCGCGTTTTATGGTAAGAATAAGAATACTTTATTTTCCACTCCATGGAAATGTGTCTTAAGCATAGACAGAAAGCATATAGCTTCAGTTGCTTAGTCTATCAGGCACCGATTGATTTGGCATGCACATTGGTGACATAATTTGTGTCAAAGCAATTTGAAAGCAGCACTTACCATAGGCAATATCGCTTGGCCCCAAAACAGATACTTTAGCAGATGCTTCAGCTAAAGCGTATATTGCATCTGCTCTCTAATGGAACACTAATGGATGCTGATGTTTGTGAATAAAACATTGACTTAAAAAATTACTTTACTTTTTGCCATCTGTAGTCATGTAGCAGGACTCAGGAGCAGGTTTTCATGCATTGTATTTTTTGTGTGCAACACATCAGTAAAAAAAATGTAAACTAATGTTTTACTTAAAAAACAATATATATACTACCAGTCAAAAGTTTGGACACACCTACTCATTCAAGGGTTTTTCTTTATTTTTACTATTTTCTACATTGTAGAATAATAGTGAAGAAATCAAAACTATGAAATAACACATATGGATCATAGTGTGCAAAGCTGTCATCAAGGCAAAGGGTGGCTATTTGAAGAATCTCAAATATAAAATATATTTTGATTTGTTTAACACTTTTTTGGTTACTACATGATTCCATATGTGTTAATTCATAGTTTTGGTGACTTCACTATTATTCTACAATGTAGAAAATAGTAAAAATAAAGAAAAACCCTTGAATGAGTGGGTGTGTCCAAACGTTTGACTGGTACTGTATATACTGAACAAAAATATAAACGCAACATGTAAAGTGTTGGTCCCATGTTTCATGAGCTGAAATAAAAGATCCCCGATATTTTCCATATGCACAAAAAGTGTATTTCTCTCAAATGTTGTGCACAAATTTGTTTACATCCCTGTTTGTGTACAACACATCAATTACAAAAAAATATGACATTTTACTTTAAAATAATATATATATATATATATATATATATACTGAACAAAAATTAAAGGCCACTATGAGATGTGCAGTTCTGAAACACAACACAATGCCAAAGATGTCTCAGGTTTTGAGGGAGCGAACAATTGACATGCTGACTGCAATAATGTCCACCAGAGCTGTTGCCAGAGAATTTTATGTTAATTTCTCTACCATAAGCTGCATCCAACGTCGTTTTAGAGAATTTGGCAGGGCGTCCAACCGGCCTCACAACCGCAGACCACGTGTAACCGCGCCAGCCCAGGACCTCCACATCCGGTTTCTTCACCTGCGGGATTGTCTGAGACCAGCCACCCGGACAACTGATGAAACTGAGGAGTGTTTCTGTCTGTAATTAAGCCCTTTTGTGGGGAAAAACGTATTCTGATTGGCTGGGCCTGGCTCCCCAGTGGGTGGGCCTATGCCCTCCCAGACCCACCCATGGCTGCGCCCCTGCCCAGTCATGTGAAATCCGTAGATTAAGGCCTAAGGAATTTGTTTAAATTGACCGATTTCCTTCTATGAACTGTAACTCAGTAAAATCGTTGAAAGATATATATATATTTATATATATATATATATATATATATATATATATATATACAAAAGTATGTGGAAAACCCCTTCAAATTAGTGGGTTTGGCTATGTTAGCCACACCCATTGCTGACAGGTGTATAATATCGAGCACACAGCCATGCAATCTCCATAGACAAACATTGGCAGTAGAATGGCCCGTACTGAAGAGCTCAGTGACTTTCAATGTGGCACCGTTATAGGATGCCACCTTTCCAATAAGTCAGTTCATCAAATTTCTGCCCTGCTAGAGCTGCCCCGGTCAACTGTAAGTGCTGTTATTGTGAAGTGAAAACATCTAGGAGCAACAACGGTTCAGCCACGAAGTGGTAGGCCACACAAGCTCACAGAACGGGACCGCTGAGTGCTGAAACGTATAGTGCGTAAATATCGTCTGTCCTCAGTTGCAACACTCACTACCAAGTTCCAAACTGTCTCTGGAAGCAACTTTAGCACAATAACTGTTCGTCGGGAGCTTCATGAAGTGGGTTTCCATTGTGGAGCAGCCACACACAAGCCTAAGATCACCATGCGCAATGCCAAGCGTAGACTGGAGTGTTATAAAGCTCGCCACCATCTGGTAGTCCAATGGACAAATCTGGGTTTGTCGGATGCCAGGAGAACGCTACCTGACCAAATGCATAGTGCCAACTGTAAAGTTTGGTGGATTACGAATAATGGTCTGGGGCTGTTTTTCATGGTTCGGGCTAGGCCCCTTAGTTCCAGTGATGGGAAATCTTAACACTACAGCAGACAATGACATTCTAGACAATTCTCTGCTTCCAACTTTGTAAATGTATGGATAAGAGCTCTCTGGATAAGAGAGTCTGCTAAATGACTAAAATGTAATATGGAAACTTTGTGGCTACAGTTTGGGGAAGGCCCTTTCCTGTTTCAGCATGACAATGCCCCCGTGCACAAAGTAAGGTCCATACAGACATGGTTTGTCGAGATCGGTGTGGAAGAACTTGACTGGCCTGCACAGAGCCCTGACCTCAACCCCATCGAACACCTTTTGAATGAATTGGAACGCTGACTGCGAGCCAGGCATAATCGCCCAACATCGGTACCCGACCTCACTAATGCTCTTGTGGCTAAATGGAAGCAAGTCCCCACAGCAATGTTCCAACATCTAGTGGAAAGCCTTCCCAGAAGATTGGAGGCTGTAGTGCGGCAGGTAGCTTAGTGGGTAAGAGCGTTGTGCCAGTAACCGAAAGGTTGCTGGTTCTAATCCCTGAGCCGACTAGGTGAAAAATCTGTAGATGTGCCCTTAAGCAAGGCACTTAACCCTAAATGCTCCTGTAAGTCGCTCTGGATAAGAGCGTCTGCTAAATGACTAAAATGTAAAATGTTATTGCAGGAAAGGGGGGACCAACTCCATATTAATGCCCGTGATTTTGGAATGAGATGTTTGACGAGCAGGTGTCCACATACTTTTAGCCATGTAGTATATACAGTGGGGAGAACAAGTATTTGATACACTGCCAATTTTGCAGGTTTTCCTACTTACAAAGCATGTAGAGGTCTGTAATTTTTATCATAGGTACACTTCAACTGTGAGAGACGGAATCTAAAACAAAAATCCAGAAAATGACAGTATATGATTTTTAAGTAATTAATTTGCATTTTATTGCATGACATAAGTATTTGATCACCTACCAACCAGTAAGAATTCCGGCTCTCACAGACCTGTTAGTTTTTCTTTAAGAAGCCCTCCTGTTCTCCACTTATTACCTGTATTAACTGCACCTGTTTGAACTCGTTACCTATATAAAAGACACCTGTCCACACACTCAATCAAACAGACTCCAACCTCTCCACAATGGCCAAGACCAGAGAGCTGTGTAAGGACATCAGGGATAAAATTGTAGACCTGCACAAGGCTGGGATGGGCTACAGGACAATAGGCAAGCAGCTTGGTGAGAAGGCAACAACTGTTGGCGCAATTATTAGAAAATGGAAGAAGTTCAAGATGACGGTCAATCACCCTCGGTCTGGGGCTCCATGCAAGATCTCACCTCGTGGGGCATCAATGATCATGAGGAAGGTGAGGGATCAGCCCAGAACTACATGGCAGGACCTGGTCAACGACCTGAAGAGAGCTGGGACCACAGTCTCAAAGAAAACCATTAGTAACACACTACGCCGTCATGGATTAAAATCCTGCAGCGCACGCAAGGTCCCCCTGCTCAAGCCAGTGCATGTCCAGGCCCGTCTGAAGTTTGCCAATGACCATCTGGATGATCCAGAGGAGGAATGGGAGAAGGTCATGTGGTCTGATGAGACAAAAATAGAGCTTTTTGGTCTAAACTCCACTCGCCGTGTTTGGAGGAAGAAGAAGGATGAGTACAACCCCAAGAACACCATCCCAACCGTGAAGCATGGAGGTGGAAACATCATTCTTTGGGGATGCTTTTCTGCAAAGGGGACAGGACGACTGCACCGTATTGAGGGGAGGTTGGATGGGGCCATGTATCGCGAGATCTTGGCCAACAACCTCCTTCCCTCAGTAAGAGGATTGAAGATGGGTCGTGGCTGGGTCTTCCAGCATGACAACGACCCGAAACACACAGCCAGGGCAAGTAAGGAGTGGCTCCGTAAGAAGCATCTCAAGGTCCTGGAGTGGCCTAGCCAGTCTCCAGACCTGAACCCAATAGAACATCTTTGGAGGGAGCTGAAAGGCCGTATTGCCCAGCGACAGCCCCGAAACCTGAAGGATCTGGAGAAGGTCTGTATGGAGGAGCGGGCCAAAATCCCTGCTGCAGTGTGTGCAAACCTGGTCAAGACCTACAGGAAACGTATGATCTCTGGCATTGCAAACAAAGGTTTCTGTACCAAATATTAAGTTCTGCTTTTCTGATGTATCAAATACTTATTTCATGCAATAAAATGTAAATTAATTGCTTAAAAATCATACAATGTGATTTTCTGGATTTTTGTTTTAGATTCCGTCTCTCACAGTTGAAGTGTACCTATGATAAAAATTACAGACCTCTACATGCTTTGTAAGTAGGAAAACCTGCAAAATCGGCAGTGTATCAAATACTTGTTCTCCCCACTGTATAGACAGTATATATATATATATATATATATATATATATATATATATATATATATATATATATATATATATATATCAGTGGGGGGAAAAGTATTTAGTCAGCCACCAATTGTGCATGTTCTCCCACTTAAAAAGATGAGAGAGGCCTGTAATTTTCATCATAGGTACACGTCAACTATGACAGACAAATTGAAAAAAGAAAAAATCCAGAAAATCACATTGTAGTATTTTTTATGAATTTATTTGCAAATTATGGTGGATAATAAGTATTTGGTCACCTACAAACAAGCAATATTTCTGGCTCTCACAGACCTGTAACTTCTTCTTTAAGAGGCTCCTCTGTCCTCCACTCGTTACCTGTATTAATGGCACCTGTTTGAACTTAAAAGACACCTGTCCACAACCTCAAACAGTCACACTCCGAACTCCACTATGGCCAAGACGAAAAGAGCTGTCAAAGGACACCAGAAACAAAATTGTAGACCTGCACCAGGCTGGGAAGACTGAATTTGCAATAGGTTGGTTTGAAGAAATCAACTGTGGGAGCAATTATTAGGAAATGGAAGACATACAAGACCACTGATAATGTCCCTCGATCTGGGGCTCCACGCAAGATCTCACCCCGTGGGGTCAAAATGATCACAACAACGGTAAGCAAAAATCCCAGAACCACACGGGGGGACCTAGTGAATGACCTGCAGAGAGCTGGGACCAAAGTAACAAAGCCTACCATCAGTAACACACTACGCCGCCAGGGACTCAAATCCTGCAGTGCCAGACGTGTCCCCCTGCTTAAGCCAGTACATGTCCAGGCCCGTCTGAAGTTTGCTAGAGTGCATTTGGATGATCCAGAAGAGGATTTGGAGAATGTCATATGGTCAGATGAAACCAAAATAGAACTTTTTGGTAAAAACTCAACTTGTCGTGTTTGGAGGACAAAGAATGCTGAGTTGCATCCAAAGAACACCATACCTACTGTGAAGCATGGGGGTGGAGACATCATGCTTTGGGGCTGTTTTTCTGCAAAGGGACCAGGACGACTGATCCGTGTAAAGGAAAGAATGAATGGGGCCATGTATCGTGAGATTTCATCAGCAAGGGCATTGAAGATGAAACGTGGCTGGGTCTTTCAGCATGACAATGATCCCAAACACACCGCCCGGGCAACGAAGGAGTGGCTTCGTAAGAAGCATTTCAAGGTCCTGGAGTGGCCTAGCCAGTCTCTAGATCTCAACCCCATAGAAAATCTTTGGAGGGAGTTGAAAGTCTGTGTTGCCCAGCGACAGCCCCAAAACATCACTGCTCTAGAGGAGATCTGCTTGGAGGAATGGGCCAAAATACCAGCAACAGTGTGTGAAAACCTTGTGAAGACTTACAGAAAACGTTTGACCTGTGTCATTGCCAACAAAGGGTATATAACAAAGTATTGAGAAACTTTTGTTATTGACCAAATACTTATTTTCCACCATAATTTGCAAATAAATTCATAAAAAATCCTACAATGTGATTTTCTGGAATTTTTCTCAATTTGTCTGTCATAGTTGACGTGTACCTATGATGAAAATTACAGGCCTCTCTCATTTTTTTAAGTGGGAGAACTTGCACAATTGGTGGCTGACTAAATACTTTTTTTCCCCACTGTATATATTTCATCTTGACAGTCTGAATCAGTTCGTCATTGTGTGTTTTTCTTCAACTTATCCTCAAACTTGGCTCACTAGTATGGTCCCCCCCCACCCACACCCCCTTAAATAGACCCCCAGTGGGAGGTATACATATCCCATGACGCCACAGGCCATTTGGCTCAGTTCCCCCTCTTTCCTCATCTAGAGTTGTTTGTTTTGCTTTTGTCTCTGCAAATAAGATCCTGCTGTTTTTTTAGTTCCTCCAACCTCAACCCAATACAGCGAAGGAAGGCTGGTCCAGGGAAGTGACTGTTTCCGTCATGTGTCGAGGACATTAACCAGACTGAACCCTGTGCTCATCATTGATTAATTTCACTTATGTTGAGTGCAGCATTCAGCTTGGTTTAACCAGGCTAGACGTGTAACATTTACACCAAAGCGACGTATTATTCCATGATGAACAGTGGCTGTCTATGGTCAACAATGTCTCAAAATAAGTTAAGTAATCATGGACATTGATTTGGCCATGCGACGGAAAGGGTTTTTAAATGTTTTGCAACTGAAAACCAACATTTGTGTTTCTTATTGGTCTTATAAGTCTTTGTTTTTCCTCCCTGTTTCAGTAAGTTTTTTCAATTTGGTGCCTAATGAACATGACGCATATCTTATCACGGTTATGAGGCTAAATAAACAATAATTCCAGACAAATGGAAGTGTTCGTCAGGCGTATACCCTAAAAGGTGTTCAGTACGGTTACAGACGTTTCCAAGCTCAGCCCAGCCACAGTTTTTTGTGCAGTTTGTCGTTTGGGCTAAGCACCAAGCAAAATGTTCCTTGTATACCTGTAAATGTGAGGTCCTTGTAAAAGTTCTGGCCAACCCGTAGCCAGGGTGAATCACAGTGGGGGAGAGAGTGAAGAGTTTCCTGTGTAGGGTTTGGGTGTACAAGGCTTTAAAAGTCTCTTGTTTGGATAGCGATGGTCTGGATAATAGTGATTTTGTTTGGGAAGGCAAGCCATACATTTACAGGGCTATATATAAAAACAAAACTGCTTTCTCTAGCACACTGCCAAATGCCCTGAAACAGAATTGTGCTGGGAATTTAGCTGGTATGTTATCCACTGGTATTTCACAATGACACATAGCATGCAGACCTGTGTCTGTGCTGGATTTAGTTTGCCCGGCATTGTCTTACGTCAGATGGCCGTCTGCACTGATCTGTCTGATAACTCGCAGACACTATAGATAAAAAATGTAATCTGGCTACAATACGCTGTCATAACATTATGTTACCAAGGTGACCCCCATTCATCCTCAAAGAGTCAGAGTTAATCTTACCAACAACAAAAATAACTATAAATCTGTAGCTCATTTTGAAATGTTAACTACCTAATTCTGCATCTAGCTAAGGAGTACTGTGGTTGTAGAATCAGTTTTCAGAAATGCTAAATGTGCAATCCATATGAAACGAAAGCGATGCTAACCCAACGCCAGTTCACACACACAATGCTGAATAAATACTCCCTCAAGTTATCTAGCTAGTGTAGTAAAATTCTAGCTAATATCACAATTAATAGGTTTTCATGATAAGACAGTTGCTGTTCTGGCGTGTTTAGTGCACTAAGTTCTGTAGCAGCTGAGTGCTCTCTGCGACATTATCGCGTTGGCCAAATATTACAAAGTAGTGAGTCACCACCCACTGGGCAAAAACTGCTTGAATCAATGTTGTTTCCACGTCATTTTAACTAAAAAAATCTATGTGATGATGTTGAATCAATGTGGAAAATTGATTGGATTTGTAAAAAGTCATCAACGTTAGGGCATTTCATATTTTTTTCACCAAACTTTTAACCTAAATCCAATGACATGGTGACATTTGTTGTTGATTTCACGTTGAATTCACGTTAGTTGACAACTCAACCAAATCAAAACTAGACAATGAAATGACATCTGTGCCCAGTGGATAGTGCCAGCTGTCAGTCAGATACTTAAAAAAAATTTTTTTTACCATAACTTTGGTGCAGTACAACTTCATCAGCAAGCTGGCAAACTACTGTAGCTACACTAATGGCCAATTCAAACATGCTAGCACTAAGCTGTTAACTGGGAACAAGTTTGCTCTGCTGATCGAGCATGTTTTGTCGTAGTAGCCACTAGCCAGTGAGTGTGTCAGTCTGATGAGTTCCACAATTTGCTAGACAGATGGCTCCTGGAGACGCTTGTCAGGTTAGAATGATGCCATCTGACGGAAGACAATGGTTTGCCGGGTACAATGGAACTAATGGAATAGTCCCAAAAGTGAAAAACTCCAAGCTAAATTGAGGCCACCTTCAAGTGTTTTTCAGTTGTGCTAGTGATCTAAGCACTGTGAAAGTATCTCAGAAGTCAGTTTGCAACAGAAAGTAAATTAAGGTCTCGAGGTGATATTTGTGACTTGAGCACCGTGAAATCTATGAAAGCCTTGACAACGTCTATTTTTGGGACTCCATAAAAGTATGTGTCCCTGAAACCAGAAAGGCCTTGTTTAAGACGGTATTTATCTTCCTGTCCCCTCCAGCTGAAGTGTTACCACAAGCGCTTCAGAAGCCCACAGCGGGATGTGATATTTCGGGTGCAGTTCCATACCTGCGCTGTGCACGACTTGGGAATCGTCTTTGGGAAGGATGAGCTAGACGAGACCTTCAAGGGTAAAGAAGACATTCCTAAATGTCCAGAAAACTAACATTTCCACAATAATGCATACAATATCTGTCAAACCTATTTGATGACCATATTTGCCAGTAACTTTTACATCCATAAGTTGAAATCTCCTGTCTTTGTTTTGAACATGAACACATTTTCTTATTTTCTCTCATCCTCAAACCAGATGACAGATTCCCAGATTTTGGAAAGGTGGAGTTTGTATTTTCCTTTGGGCCAGAAAAAATCCATGGTAAGCATACCTGCTTCTCTTTTTTGGCAGCCATTTTCTCCATGCAAATTAAAGCTAATTTAGAAAGATAGTTTTGAACTTGACAGACACATAACTCTTTTTGTATGAGTATAGCTTTGGCCCATGATAAAGTACAGTATGTTCTGGTAATTCTTTGTCAGAAAGAAGTTACCTTAAGTAAGATATTTGACGTCTTCTTTGAATGTGTATTTTTTTCTCCCAGGGATGGATCACTTGGAGAATGGACCCACGGTCTCAGTGGACTACAATACCCAAGATGCTCTAATCCGCTGGGACTCCTATGAGAACTTCAACCAGCATTGTGAGGACACTATGGATGGTGAGTACTACCACTTGGCATGCTTACTGGAGCTCTCCCTTTTCCCAGATGTACACTGTTTTCATGCTATGGTTGTGGTTGCCATAGCTTCAAACTCCTCTCAACCAATCAGACTATCCGTTGTACAACCGGGATACGTTCACATACATTTTGTTGATGGTCTTGCACATCAATGGTTGATGATCTTGCATAAGAACATGCACACGTTGTCTACAGCCAGGACACAAACACATGCACTAACACACACACACACTCAGAGTTGGGACCACACACCACTCCCCCTGCCTGTTGTAAAGTCTGAGTCCACGTGGTGTTAATGACTTTGGCTCTTATCGCCCCCACACTCCATGGTACCTCCTAATTTCAAATGACCAGGAGGGACATTCAGAAGTTAACCAAGCATGTATGGCCACACATACACACAAACTAACCCCACTATAATCTCAAGCATCGTACTGTTATCACACACACACATACAAAACAAAAGGCTGTTTGTGTCTACTCCTTCATAGTCTGCTGTGTGTTCTTTGGTGTTTGCTGTGTGCGAGAGAGAGAGAGAGAGAGAGAGAGAGAGAGAGAGAGAGAGAGAGAGAGAGAGAGAGAGAGAGAGAGAGAGAGAGAGAGAGAGAGAGAGAGAGAGAGAGAGAGAGAGAGAGAGAGAGAGAGAGAGAGAGAGAGAGAGAGAGAGAGAGAGAGAGAGAGAGAGAGAGAGAGAGAGAGAGAGAGAAAAGATAGATATTCTATCAAAGCCTTAATAGAGTTGAGAGACATTCACACATGTTAATCTCCCTAATCTCCAGCACTAGGCAGGTCAACCCCAGTTCACATATCACAGAGGACTTGTGTCATGCACGCCATCTATTGAAGTTATTGCCTTCCATAGAATTCAGTCTATTCTGTGAGTTCCACAATTGGACTGAGTTCAAATAGAAATGACCCTCCAACCATGAGGTTTATGTTTAGGTTACAGTTGTGTGAGATGTAGATATCTTACCTGTTGGTAAACAATGACCAGAACCAAGTTCCAAGAGTATTTTCTATCTAGTGGATTAGATAGTCTTATCCTCTCTAACCCGTGGCAATTTTTTGCTATTCTTTGCTTTCGGGGGACATTGATTAGATACAGGTAACTGCCCAAATAAAGGAAACACTTGAGTAAATGAGGGATACAAAGTATATTGGTTCCTGAGTTAATTAAGCAATTAACATCCCATCATACTTAAGGTCATGTATAAAAATGCTGGGCAGCCCATTATTTTGGCTACCGTGGCTATGCCCCCATAGGATGACAATGCCCCCATCCACATGGCTTGAGTGGTCACTGAATGGTTTCATGAGCATGAAAACAATGTAAACCAAATTGAACACTTATGGGAGATTCTGGAGATGTGCCTGAGACAGCGGTGTCCACCACCATCAACAAAACACCAAATGATGGAATTTCTCGCGGAAGAATGGTGTCGCATCCCTCTGATAGAGTTCCAGAGACTGCACTATGCCAAGGTGCAGGCATGTTGTTACCTTAAATTGCCTTGTAAACAGGCAGTCACTCTAAGGCATGGCCAGTCAAAAGTTTGGACACACCTACTCATTCCAGGGTTTTTCTTTATTTTAACTATTTTCTACATTGTAGAATAATAGTGAAGACATCAAAACTATGAAATAACACATATGGAGTCATGTAGTAACCAAATAAGTGTTAAACAAATCAAAATATATTTTATATTTGAGATTCTTCAAAGTAGCCACCCTTTGCCTTGATGACAGCTTTGCACACTATTGGCATTCTCTCAACCAGATTCATGAGGTAGTCACCTGGAATGCATTTCAGTTAACAGGTGTGCCTTGTTAAACGTTAATTTGTGGAATTTATGTCCTTCTTAATGTGTTTGAGACAATCAGTTGTGTTGTGACAAGGTAGGGGGGGGGGACATGAAGGTCAATCCGGAAAATGTGAAGAACTTTGAAAGTTTCTTCAAGTGCAGTCGCAGAAACCATCATGCCCTATGATGAAACTGGCTCTCATGAGGACCGCCACAGGAAAGGAAGACCCAGAGTTACCTCTGCTGCAGAGGATAAGTTCATTAGAGTTACCAGCCTCGGAAATTGCAGCCCAAATAAGTGCTTCACAGAGTTCAAGTAACAGACACATCTCAACATCAACTGTTCAGAGGAGACTGTGTGAATCAGGCCTGCAAAGAAACCACTACTAAAGGACAAGAAGAAGAGACTTGCTTGGGCCAAGAAACATGAGCAATGGACATTAGACCGGTGGAAATATGTCCTTTGGTCTGGAGTGCAAATTGGAGATTTTTGGTTCCAACCGCTGTGTCTTTGTGAGACGCAGTGTAGGTGAATGGACGATCTCCGCATGTGTAGTTCCCACCGTGAAGCATGGAGGAGGAGGTGTGATGGTGTGGGGGTGCTTTGCTGGTGACACTGTCTGTGATTTATTTAGAATTCAAGGCACACTTAACCA
This sequence comes from Coregonus clupeaformis, assembly GCF_020615455.1. Classification (NCBI taxonomy): domain Eukaryota; kingdom Metazoa; phylum Chordata; class Actinopteri; order Salmoniformes; family Salmonidae; genus Coregonus; species Coregonus clupeaformis. Next base: position 12,404,000 of record NC_059195.1, on the reverse strand, counting down.
GCATGGCTACCACAGCATTCTGCAGCGATCCCATCTGGTTTGGGCTTAGTGGGACAATCATTTGTTTTTCAACAGGACAATGACCCAAGACACCTCCAGGCTGTGTAAGGGCTCTTTGACCAAGAAGGAGAGTGATGGATTGCTGCATCAGATGACCTCCACAATCCCCCGACCTCAACACAATTGATAATGTTTGGGATGAGTTGGACCGCAGAGTGAAGGAAAAGCAGCCAACAAGTGCTCAGATCATGTGGGAAAGCATTCCAGGTGAAGCTAGTTGAGAGAATGACAAGAGTGTGCAAAGCTGTCATCAAGGCAAAGGGTGACTACTTTAAAGAATCTCAAATATAAAATATATTTTGACACTTATTTGGTTACTACATGATTCCATATGTGTTATTTCATAGTTTTGATGTCTTCACTATTATTCTACAATGTAGAAAATAGTAAAAATAAAGAAAAACCCTTGAATGAGTAGGTGTGTCCAAACTTTTGACTGGTACTGTATGTCTTCAGTTACATTGCACTCCTCTGGTGTTTCTGGTGGACTATGAAACAACAGGAGCACACACACACACACAGCTCTTTAGGATTCCCAGGGTGAGACATTCTGGGGTCTAGCCACAGGCTCGGACACAACATTCCTGATATTCCTGATCCTGGAGTGATGGTCACTCTCTGACCAAACTGATACTTTCACACTGCCCAAAATGGAAGTGATGCATCCCGTGGGTGTGATAGGGTTGTTGTTATTGTCTTCCTTCAGCAGTCATCGAAATAGTCTCTCACACTGTCTATTGGAGACAGAATGTGTTACTTTCCAATCGCTTGATACAAATATATGTCAATCAATCAATTAATCAATCAAGTTTGATATTAACAATTCTAGTCGTTTGTCTCTGAATTATACATTTGGATATAATACCTGTCACAGTATTACTGCTGATTCATATAGAATCATATGGAACAAAAATGCGCATGTGACAGACTGCTAAGCTATCTGTAGATTTTTATTTTTTCCTGAGCATGTGATCATCATTACTGATCATTCAAGATAACTCAGTACTGAGTTCTGAAATTGTTTTTTGTTCAGTTTTCTGGGCCTTTCTGGTAGCATCCCTACATGTTTTCTCAGGTTCCTTTTCTTGGTCCTCTGGATAGATTGAAGGGGCAGAGGTCATGCCCATGACTATCTTTTTTATAACTCTGGCCATAAAATGTCCATCCCCTCACACCCTCACATCCATCTACAGCTTTAAATAGGTGCCACAGAAATAGAAAAGGGGTCCAGCTCTCCTCTTGCGGCTTCTGTGTGTGAGTGTGTGTGTGTGTGTGTGTGTGTGTGTGTGTGTGTGCATTTGCGTGCGTGTGTCCATCTGTCCGTGCGCACGCACACACACTCATTCAGCACAATAACTCTTCATCCCGTTCTGAGGACGTAAGACATCATCTGTCTTGCCCATTGTATCCCCAATCCCATGACTTAACACTGCGAGACGGGTGTAAGGGTAGGCTATTGAAAATGAGCTCATTGACCACGTTTACATGCACACCAATATCCCGTTATTATTCGGGATACTCAAGTATTATTATTTTTAGTTGACTCATATAAACATCATATCCCATTTACAATAACCCGAAAAAGCTTGTATTCCGGTTATGAGAAACCTGGATATGATGCCTGGGATATGATGATCTAAGACGGGATACTGTGGCATGTAAACATCTAATACAACGGGTGGGTCTAATCCTGAATGCTGACTGATTAAAAGCGCATTCCAGCCGGTGTCTATTCCACAGGTTACCACCGGCTAAATCTATGATGTTAAAATGCCTATTTACTCAGTTCCATCTGACTGCACAATCCACTGTCTCATCAGCCCAGCCAGGCAAGTTATAAACTTGTTCTCCACTATAAAAAGCATCTAGACATTATCTCACATTTATTTTAGACTAACATTTAGTTTTCAGCAGCTGAGATTTGTATAAACCTTGCTGTCTGTCTCTCTGACAAACATTGTTTCAATATTCAAATTCGATCTCCAGCTGTGCCATAGTAATGAACGTAGGGGTCGGGAATCGGGACAGACAGCGTTTCTCAGCCAGTCTAAATCATCAATCAGCTGGCATCATTTTTATGGATATATACAAAGAAGTGCAGCTAGTTTGCAGTCTTTCCAGCTTCAGTTTGAAGTTATTGTGTTAGCTGTGTTGTTGGCTAGCTCCTCTGAACAACAGTGTCCTGACGAGAGAGCACATTTTCTATGCCAGGTGAAATCGCGCCTCATTAGCGCATTGTTATGGATGTATCCAAATAAATGTTACTAGAAAACAGCTTAAAATGCAAATGCAGCTACTGTTGTTATTCTGTCTGCACTGTTTGACGTGACTGTAAGTTAGCCGTAGTTCGCTAGCTAGCAAGCAAGGGATAAGAACGTTGCCAGCCAGTATGGCAATGGAACATTTAGAACGAACGACTGGGTCGCATATAGATACAGAACGACTGGGTCGCGTCTCTGGCAACCAAACCAATAGAACAAACGACCAGCCGGCTAGTTAGCAACCCTAGATTTGTGACGGGACTATATCTTGTGGAATGATGAAATAGTAGGGAAAGGGGGATACCTAGTCTGTTGTACAACTGATTGCATTCAATTGAAATGTGTCTTCCGCATTTAACCCAACCCCTCTGAATCAGAGAGGTGCGGAGGGCTGCCTTAATCGACATCCACGTCATCGGCGCCCGGGGAACAGTGGGTTAACTGCCTTGCTCAGGGTCAGAATGACAGATTTCTACCTTGTCAGCTCGGGGATTCGATCCAGCAACCTTTCGGTTACTGGCCCAACGCTCCTACCCACCAAGCTACCTGAATAAATTAATCATTATTTGAATATGTTGGTAACCCATTGTTTAAAAGTGATAATGCCCTCAAAGCCGGTGTTTGGAGGATATATTGGCATGGGCGTCTCGGGCCAAACAACACCCGTGCCAATATATCCTCCAAACACAGGCTTCGAGGGCATTATGACTTAATTATCCCGTTTACTGTTGTTCTTGCAGTTTGCGCAGGCTCAGTTTCACATATCATGGGTGTTGTGTGATGATGATGTTTTCATCTGAATGTCAAACAAATCACTTCAAAAAGTAGGCTACCTGCACAGTTCAATCCACCATAACAATTCAATAATAATTTAGCCTACTATAATTAATTTACTATAATGTACTACTGGCTACTTTCACCCCTGATCTAGACAAGTTTCTGTTTATAATTTCCGACATTTGGTAGGCCATTTGTTTTTCAACTATAGTTAAATAAATGCAGCTTCTCTTCTGTCCTAACTTGTTGCCCCAGAAGTCTAATTTTTATTTTTTATTTTTTTATGTCACTTTTATTTAACCAGGTAAACCAGTTGAGAACAAGTTCTCATTTACAACTGCGACCTGGCCAAGATAAAGCAAAGCAGTGCGATAAAAACAACAACACAGAGTTACATATGGGGTAAAACAAAACAAAGTCAAAAATACAACAGAAATACATATAATATACAGTGTGTGCAAATTTAGCAAGTTATGGAGGTAAGGCAATAAAATAGGCTATAGTGCAAAATAATTACAATTAGTATTAACACTGGAATGATAGATGTGCAAGAGATGATGTGCAAATAGAGATACTGGGGTACAAATGAGCAAAATAAATAACAATATAGGGATGAGGTAGTTGGGCGGGCTAATTTCAGATGGGCTGTGTACAGGTGCAGTGATCGGTAAGGTGCTCTGTAGTGCTCACCAGAAAAATAAAGTAGTGCTCACCAGAAAAATGGCTTACATTGATAGAATGAATGCCTTAGTAATCTAGTTAACACCGGTGAAGTTGTCTGTTTCGTTTAGGTACTGTGGACAAAACGCAATAACTCCAAAACAGTGGAAAGATTGGTCCTGTGCAAAATGTCCAAATGTTATCAGTTTGACCAGTTTAAGGAAATGAAAAGCTGAGAAAACTACGAAACACATTTCAGTTGGTCTTGGGTGCATATTGTATGTGGTTGAAATACTGTCTGCTTACATAACAGTGTCAAAGATAACACATTACATGAACATTCACATTTTCTCAAGAGATGTTTAAATAAATAAATAATATTTATCCACTCCTGTTCCCGAGACAAAATTAACATTTGTTGATAATTTCACTGCAAGAAATGTTGGTTATTTGAATCGGATGTGTAATGCTAGGGCAAAAACCAAAACGCGCACCCAGGGGGGGCCCCAGGACCGAAACTCTGTCCTAGGGGTAAAGGGTTGTCGCAACCTTGGGATAGACACATGAGGGTACAAAACGGAATAGGCTACCCAGCTAGCACATAACGTTCTGAGAACCATATGTTTCTTATAGATTGGTAAGAGCGTGGTTGTCCTATGGTTATTTTGCATACAACCTTCCCACAACGTTCTGGGAATGGTGCAGGATACTCAGGTAGCACATAACATTATGAGAACCATATGTTTCTTAGGTGGGAATTCCAGTACTTCAGAATAACATTTTCTACAGGTTTCCTCATGGTTCTATTTAGTTATGTTCTCAGAACGTTCAGAGAACCTTAAGAAACAACGTTCTTCTGTGGGAATTTCAATACTTCAGCATAACGTTTTCTGTAGGTCTTATTGAAACATGCTCTCAGAACGTTATTTAATTACCTTCAAATAACCTATAATTTCCGTTCTCAAAACGTTAATAAAACCTGCCAGGAAAACTTTCAGGGAACCATAGTAACATCTTCTCAGAACTTCCGTGCAACCTAAACATTAAAATTCCCAGAACAGGTGAAATTTTCACTTCCGTTCTCAGAAAGTTAAAAAGATGTTCAGTTTTACCGGTCAGGAAACTTATGGCTTCATTCCCAGAACCAATGGGAAAACAAAAACGGACATTCCCACAACTTCCAAGGAAACCAAATGTGCTAGCTGGGTATCAAGTCATGTCCACTGACTGACTGGCCTTGACCAGGGCTGTGTTCAATAGAGCACAACGCAGTGGATACTAATTCAGATATAAATATATTGGGTAGAACAGACATGCCTCTCTAATATGTGGAGTAAGGCATCATGTCCACTCTATTTGTGAAATTCCTATGTGAACGTGACCCTGAGCTTTAGCCAACAGGCTAGCAGCTGCTCCTCTGCTTGTTAGATGTTCCCAAGGCTAGTGTCTTCCCTCTCAGGGCCTCAACCCTGTAGGTCACATCCAAGCAGTGGTTTAACACCTAATATTTTCAACTACTTGAGTACCGGCACCTCTTATAAAATGCTGCCTCTGAAATACAAACCCCAGTACGGTAAAATAAGCACTGCAATCAATGTTGCAACGCTGCGGAACGACTTGTACTGAACGACACGTTTCCCAAAACGTTCTTGTATGTTCTTGAATAGACTTTGAGGTACGTTTGCTCCGTTCACTGGGTGTGCCGGGGTGTGGCTTGAAGCAATGACTGACTTATTTAAAAGGCAGAGCTGCATTTTGAAGCTTCAACCTAACCCCATCCCCAATTTTCAACTGGTGGTTCAGTACAGCACTGTTTCTGTTCAATTGAACGTTCCTATTACATTTGTATGTACTGAATGCAGCGCACATTACTAATTTGAGCCCCAACATCAAACTAATATCTATTCCCTCTTATCAACAGATTAATCTAAATCTGCCTTTCAATCAGTATGAAGAGATGTTTCCTATGTTCTCATGATCTTATGTGAGTGGTAGTTTGAGAAGGAGGTGATAGTTTGAGATGGGTGAGATTGATGGAGGTAAAGTGTGTCATTGTAGGATTCAGCCTTAGTCTTGTTTACTATCCAACTGTCACTCCAACTACCATATTTGGCTATTGCACAACCCACGACATTTTGTAGAATAGTTGGGGGTGAGAGGGCGATGTCTGTGTGTGTGTGTTTGTGTGTGTCCAATTCTAACTCAATCTCCTCTGTCACCAAGCACACAGTCTCACACTCCTCCACACTCCTGTGTAGCCCTTTGTGCTGTGCGTCGTAACAGGGGGAGTGAAAGAGCATGCAGAATGTGTATGTGTGTGTGTGTGATCCTGCTCAGTGCAGACAGATTAACAGGCACTGAGCTGCTGGGAGTTGGTTAGTTGTGTTACTCTCTCTTCTATTGACATCCTCATTGGTCAACACTGGACTTGTTCTACCAGATCAAAGGGCTGAACATTTGACTGTAGAGAAAAACTGTACAAACAACAACAACAAAAACAAGTGAGTAGTGACCTACATGTTTAGTTATATGGGGTATGACATGGGGGACATTGTCCTCACTTGACAGACTTTTGAGTTACTTATTGACATCAGGCTTCTTAATCGTCATTTACTTGGTGATGTTTTTGTACTAGTGAGTTTTTGGTTTAGTAGGCTATGTACTGTTTGTGTCTCTACAAGCCTGTGTGATTGACAGCTTCTTTTGAATTCCAATTTTGTCTCACATTTCTTTGAGATGGAAACACAAGTTTGTGTTTACTCCTGAGGTTGTTTTCAGACAAATATGATTCACTTGAATGCTGACTTAGCATGTTAACATAGTCATCTAACTTTGAATGTGGAATTGTTACATTTTGAACGCTACTGTTTATTTCAGACATAATTAGATTGAGACTTAGTCCAGCTGTACATAGTGCAACATCTAAACTCTAAATAAACCTTATCAGATTAAATCGAATCAAAGTAACCTTTAATTTTTTTGTCATTTAGCTCTTATCCAGAGCGACTTACAGGAGCAATTAGGGTTAAGTGCCTTGCTCAAGGGCACATCGACAGATTTTTCACCTAGTCGGCTCGTGGATTAGAACCAGCGACCTTTCGGTTACTGGCACAACGCTCTTAACCACTAAGCTACCTGCCGCCCCCAAACTTCATTGAAAGTGCATTTTAACATTACAATAAGATTGGTGTTACGTATGGTGCTTCTTCTCTCCAAAACATTGCTGGAAGAAATTCCCATCATATCACAGCTTAATGTATTTTCGCTAATGACCATTTACAGTTAATCCAGAACTTTACTTATGTTTGCTATTGTGGCAACGTGAAAGTTTCAAGTGTGTGTGCGCATGCATTTGTGAATAGTGTTACAATGTTTATTCTCTGTCTCCGGGGCTTACAGTAGCAGTGCTAGTATTACATCACCGTCTTCTGCCGAGACACTGGAGGTTGATGTAGGCTGTAGACACTGGAAGTTGATGTAGGCTGTAGACACCGGAGGTTGATGTAGGCTGTAGACACTGGAGGTTGATGTAGACACTGGAGGTTGATGTAGGCTGTAGACACTGGAGGTTGATGTAGACACCGGAGGCTGATGTAGGCTGTAGACACTGGAGGTTGATGTAGACACCGGAGGTTGATGTAGGCTGTAGACACTGGAGGTTGATGTAGGCTGTAGACACCGGAGGTTGATGTAGGCTGTAGACACCGGAGGTTGATGTAGGCTGTAGACACTGGAGGTTGATGTAGGCTGTAGACACTGGAGGTTGATGTAGGCTGTAGACACCGGAGGTTGATGTAGGCTGTAGACACTGGAGGTTGATGTAGACACTGGAGGTTGATGTAGGCTGTAGACACTGGAGGTTGATGTAGACACCGGAGGTTGATGTAGGCTGTAGACACTGGAGGTTGATGTAGACACCGGAGGTTGATGTAGGCTGTAGACACTGGAGGTTGATGTAGGCTGTAGACACCGGAGGTTGATGTAGGCTGTAGACACCGGAGGTTGATGTAGGCTGTAGACACTGGAGGTTGATGTAGGCTGTAGACACTGGAGGTTGATGTAGGCTGCAGACACTGGAGGTTGATGTAGACACCGGAGGTTGATGTAGGCTGTAGACACTGGAGGTTGATGTAGACACCGGAGGTTGATGTAGGCTGTAGACACTGGAGGTTGATGTAGACACCGGAGGTTGATGTAGGCTGTAGACACCGGAGGTTGATGTAGACACCGGAGGTTGATGTAGGCTGTAGACACCGGAGGTTGATGTAGGCTGTAGACACCGGAGGTTGATGTAGGCTGTAGACACACAGGATGTACAGTATGCTGTGTCTATGATGGAACACTGCTCCAGATGACTCATTACACACTTTAATAGCCGTGTGTGTGCGTGCGTGTACCAGCATCTCACTATGCAGAACATTGTATCCTTCATCTAAATGTGTTTAAGTCTCATTGATATGTGTGTTGTGGGGATGTAGTGTTTCTCAATCTCACAGGACAAAGAGAGGTGAACCATCTAGCCTTTTCTAGCCTTTGTATTGGAAACAGACCCAAACTAGCCCCAGTCTCAGTCAGTCTGTTTGGGGCTTTGGGGATTTCATTGCTTTGACTCCAAACCCAGACGGTTGGGCCCTTGGCGTAACACAGTTTCCCACCCAAGGTCAGTGTTCCCCCCGCACACCCTAAAAATAAATAAAAATACAATGCGTCAGCCAGACAGCCACTCACAAAGTATAGACTACTGATCGCTGTTCATGGTGCTGAAATTGCGACATGTCTATGCGGCTGTCTGTCGAATCGATGATAGGCTTTCTGTGGTGGCAGGGCATGTAGCCTATAGCTTTACTTTAGCTAATGGATAAATGTTTATTGGAAGGCCTATTTGATTGTCATTTTCTCATGTTAAGCTTAACATTTCAAGAAGCTATACATGGTGTCACAATGCTGCCATTTAGACTGCTGGCTGGTGGCAATAATGTAATTACTTGTTCAGTAATTAAAGTTGGAAATTCAAACATTACAGATTGTAAAATAAATGTTCGATGCAACAGCATACTAATCAGCAACCAATACATGTTTTTATTTATATACAACTGTCCTGTATAGCCTACCTGAGCCTGCATGACATGAGCCTGCATGTCCTCGTCCTCTCTCCCAGCTTTGATAGAAAGTTGTTATGCATAAAACCAGTCTATTAATGCCAAATAATACAATCAGTCCCCTCAAAACACTATCTTACTAGGGATTGCTTCATTATGCAGTGTAGCCTACTATCTATAGCTATATACAGTATTTAGGTGCAGTTGAAGTCGGAAGTTTACATACACCTTAGCCAAATACATTTAAACTCCTGACATTTAATCCTAGTAAAAATTCCCTGTCTTAGGTCAGTTAGGATCACCACTTTGTTTTAAGAATGTGAAATGTCAGAATAATAATAATTTCATCACATTCCCAGTGGGTCAGAAGTTTACATACACTCAATTAGTATTTGGTAGCATTGCCTTTAAATTGTTTAAACTGAGTCAAACGTTTCGGGTAGCCTTCCACAAGCATCCCACAATAAGTTGGGTGAATATTGGCCCTTTCCTCCTTATAGAGCTGGTGTAACTGAGTCAGGTTTGTAGGCCTCCTTGCTCGCACACGCTTTTTCAGTTCTGCCCACACATTTTCTATAGGATTGAGGTCAGGGCTTTGATGGCCACTCCAATACCTTGACTTTGTTGTCCTTAAGCCATTTTGCCACAACTTTGGAAGTATGCTTGGGGTCATTGTCCATTTGGAAGACCCATTTGCGACCAAGCTTTAACTTCCTGACTGATGTCTTGAGATGTTGCTTTAATATATCCACAAAATGTTCCTTCCTCATGATGCCATCTATTTTGTGAAGTGCACCAGTCCCTCCTGCAGCAAAGCACCCCCACAGCATGATGATGCCACCCCCTTGCTTCACGGTTGGGATGGTGTTCTTCGGCTTGCAAGCAACCGCCTTTTTCCTCCAAACATAACGATGGTCATTATGGCCAAACAATTCTATTTTTGTTTCATCAGACCAGAGGACATTTCTCAAAAAAGTATGATCTCTGTCCCCATGTGCAGTTACAAACCGTAGTCTGGCTTTTTTATGGTGGTTTTGGAGCAGTGGCTTCTTCCTTGCTGAGCGGACTTTCAGGTTATGCCAATATAGGACTTGTTTTACTGTGGATATAGATACTTTTGTACCTGTTTCCTCCAGCATCTTCACAAGTTCCTTTGCTGTTGTTTTTTTTATTTGCACTTTTCGCACCAAAGTACATTCATCTGTTTATACTTGCGTACTATTGTTTGTACAGATGAACGTGGTACCTTCAGGCGTTTGGAAATTGCTCCCAAGGATGAACCAGACTTGTGGAGGTCTACAAATTTTTGTCTGAGGTCTTGGCTGATTTATTTTGATTTTCCAATGATGTCAAGCAAAGAGGCACTGAGTTTGAAGGTAGGCCTTGAAATACATCCACAGGTACACCTCCAATTGACTCAAATGATGTCAATTAGCCTATCAGAAGCTTCTAAAGCCATTACATAATTTTCTGGAATTTTCCAAGCTGTTTAAAGGCACAGTCAACTTAGTGTGTGTAAACTTCTGACCCACTGGAATTGTGATACAGTGGATTATAAGTGAAATAATCTGTCTGTAAGCAATTGTTGGAAAAATTACAAACTAGATGACCTAACCGACTTGCCAAAACTATAGTTCGTTAACAAGAAACTTGTGAAGTGGTTGAAAAACGAGTTTTAATGACTCCAACCAAGTATATGTAAACTTCCGACTTCAACTGTATAAATCGTTTATAAAAAGTTACACAGCAAATAGTCTAACAATGTGGAAAAAAGTTGGCGGCTTGAGGATAAATTTAGCCACTATTTATTGTTGAACGCAGCAGATTTTGTCTGGCTAATAGCCTACACAAATGGGCTGCAATTAATGTCAATTTAAATTAAATCCAACTTGAGAGACTCCCCTGGTCTTCTGAAGTCCTCCTTGCTGCTTCTCTCTCTGTGTCTCTTTTTCTCTTTCTTTCTCTTAGAAAAAAGTATTTCTCTGTCTCTCTCTTTTTTTTCTATGTAGAGGCCTATTAGATACAGTTTGCGACAGCGTCACCTTGCATTTTTGTGTGCAAATTTGTTCACCACGGCCTTTAGGTCCAAGTTGCGGGCCTGACTGTTTTCTATACTGAGTATTGACAACCCAGACAGTCTTTCCTGAGACATTGTGCATTATATGTGCATTGCGCTGCACACAATTTAAACTTAGTCTTGAATGATGCATGCCAAGATATACCAGAGATAAGGAACTGTTGATATTGCAACCACACAACTCAAATGCCGGTTCACCAGTCTGAACAAAATCACAAACCACTTTTTTAGTTTGAGCCCTCAACAACTGTTGTCCGCTAAAGATGATAATCTGTTTTCATATGCCAATTTATTGGCTGTCCAGTATCCAGACAACCTGTCCCATAGCTTCCTATACAGTTAATTTCTTTCCATAACGTGTTGCAGAACTGCTGTTGCTTTGAAGCAACACTCCATTCTGCCCAGCTTCCCTGATGTTGCTATGGTAATCAAGCTGTTTTTAATCATCCCTGTAACTGCTGCTTTTGCGGGGAGATCGTTTTCTGAACTAAAACGCATAAAGAACTACATAAGAAGCATTAGGCTCTCGGTCTGATATGAGCTTTTGAACACCTGCGTAAGCTCCACTCATTGTGCTGGTGCCATCGTAGCCTTGACCATTGCATTTGTTCACTGATATCCCCTTACTTTCAATCAGTTCAATTATTTATTTTTCAAGGCCTGAGGCACTTTGATCAGTCACATTCTTGAAGCTCAAGTAACAAATACTTAGCTTCCTAGTACATATGGATTTGTTTTATTTTTATGAATTACTTTTTGGAGGGTTACTGTCAAAATGATTTATTCAATTTAAAAAAATAGACATCGATGACAGGTGCATGGGCCCCCCAAGTTTGTGGGCCCCCGCGGGGGCTGTGGGGGTGTCCGTACGCCAGTGGATTGGCCGTTGCGTAACAGACCAGGACATAATAATGCCCTCTAGCAGAAGACGACAGACACAAAAGCATAACAAAGTGTCTTGTGTGGTGTTCATTGTTCACATTTGTCTCTGGTTTAGGGCACAGCGATGGGGCCTGTCTACATTGATGCACATGGAGCCTGATTGGGAATAGAGGGTTTTGGACAGTTCCCAAACATAGGGTCGGACCCACTGGTGGGTTATAGCTAGGTATCCTATTCTAGGACAGTTATTTTGTACCTTTCTTTATTTTTTATAATAATAATAATAATAATATGCCATTTAGCAGACATTTTACCATTCTCCTTTGGGGATATGGTGTGGGTTTTTAGTGAGTGAGCAGTGCTGGGGGACATGCATGTCTGGAACTGTAGTGGCTAACTGAGGACCCAGGCTGGTCTTAGAGAAACAATGCTAACTGCTAGCTGACAGCCATTAGCCGTTAGCCACAGACGCTAATGTATTTAAATGACTGGTGTTGGGCACTTGCCTGACTGCTTATGGAGTGGCTACCTGGGACACTGTCTGGTCTTAGAGAAACAACGCTAGCTGTTAGCGCTGTTAGCCTGTAGCTGTTAGCCATGGGTGCTAATGTGCATGAACGACTGGTCCCTCACAGCTTGACTCCAGCTGGTGTCCAGACAGTCTCTCTCTCTCTCAGCTCACGGTATAACAGTGTTTGCCTTTGGGCTTAACTACCTCTGGGAAATGGGCGTGTGTGGAGGAGTGGAAAGGAGGACAGGAGGAGGAGGAGGAGAGGAGGATAGGACCAGCAACACACCCTGTCTTTATTAGCCACCGCTGTCTTGTTTTATTTTTACGCTCTCAGGCCTCCTCTCCCTTCATACCGTCCCACTGCACGGGTTACTTAACCTGTTGAATAGGCAACCCTCTGAGCTGGGTGTGGGTAAACACAGGGCTAAGGTTTACTGGGGAGGTTTGGTTACACATAAGAGGTATAGCTATACATACACAAACATACACACACAATCATAGATGCAGGCATGTACTGTATGTTTCATCAATGTTACACTTTAGCCCTGTTTTAACATATAGCCATATGCACACACACACACAGTGGTGTAAAGTATTAAGTAAAAATACTAGTTTTTTGGGGTATCTGTAATTTACTTTACTATTTATATTTTTTTGACAACTTTTACTTTTACTCCACTACATTCCTAAAGAAAATATGTACTTTCTACTCCCATACATTTACCCTGACCCGCAAAAGTATTCATTATATTTCGAATGCTCAGGCAGGAGGACAGCAATATGGTCCAATCACGCACCTATTAATATAATGCGTAGTCATCCCTACTGCCTCTGATCTGGCGGACTCACAAAACACAAATACTACATTTGTAAATGATGTCTGAGTGTTGGAGTGTGCCCTTGTCTATCCGTAAATGTTAAAAACAAGAAAATTGTGCCATCTAGTTTGCTTAATAGAAGGAATTTGATGTATAGCATTTACTTTTACTTTTTACTTTTACTCAAGTATGACAATTCAGTACCTTTTCCACTACTGCCATTAAACCCCTACAACTCATCCAGAATGCCGCAGCCCGTCTGGTGTTCAACCTTCCCAAGTTCTCTCACGTCACCCCGCTCCTCCGCACACTCCACTGGCTTCCAGTTGAAGCTCGCATCTGCTACAAGACCATGGTGCTTGCCTACAGAGCTGTGAGGGGAACGGCACCTCCGTACCTTCAGGCTCTGATCAGTCCCTACACCCAAACGAGGGCATTGCGTTCAACCACCTCTGGCCTGCTGGCCCCACTACCTCTGCGGAAGCACAGTTCCCACTCATCCCAGTCAAAACTGTTCGCTGCTCTGGCACCCCAATGGTGGAACAAGCTCCCTCACGATGCCAGGACAGCGGAGTCACTCACCACCTTCCGGAGACACTTGAAACCCCACCTCTTTAAGGAATACCTGGGATAGGATAAAGTAATCCTTCTACCCCCCTTTACCCCAGCCCAAACATTTGTAAAAATATACATTTGTAAGTCGCTCTGGATAAGAGCGTCTGCTAAATGACGAAAATGTAAATGTAAATGTAAAACCCGATACGTTTAGACTTGTACTCAAGTACTGTTTTACTGGGTGACTTTCATTTTCTAATAAGGTATCATTACTTTTACTCAAGTATGACAATTTAGTAATTTTTCCCAACACTGCACACACACACACATACGCGCGCGCACACGCACACGCACCCACCCACACACACACACAAACACACATACACATCCTTTGGGATCCTTGGGGGATTGCAACCCGACACTCCACTCATACTATCTTAATAGAGCCTTCGGTTATCTCGTCCTGCTCTTTCCTGTTTTCTGTCACTGGACATTATCTAACACAGATACACTTCACCAGCATGACCAAAACATCAGCGTTTTATTTTACCAGGTTACACACAGTTACAGACAATGACCAACATAAAATGTCAAACTTTTTCAAAACTTCAACACAAAAATACAGTGTAAGTATGAAGATATGGAATCCGCTTCTTGCCCCCCTAACTGAACAAGGCCAGCTAGTCTGAGCCCGAGGAATTAGTTCTAGATTAGGACAATAGAAAGTGCTGATTCACCGCCCACGCTGCACCCAGCCAACAACCTGGCAGCACACACTCACACATGCACACACACACACCGCACAACACACACAACACACACACCGTACACACACCGCACACAGCCAACAGTCTGGCATGGCCGTGTCTCCCTCTGTTTGTCAGCTTCACCGCATAGGGTCCTTTGAATTGCTTAATTGCTGTCCAATGATGTGCCTGAAGTAATGAGGCACCACAGTTGAACAGGCAGTAGCCATGGAGGAAATGGGACTTTGTTTGGTTCTTTTCATGAGGAAGTCGTCCTATTTTGTGGCATTCTGGAGTAGATAGTCTGTAACTTGGTTCTCTAGACTGTGTGTGTGAATGGACTCAATGACTGCAAAGTTCAAAGTACTCTATTGGGCCCCATCAGTATTACACAGACCTATTTCAAGAGTAACTATAATGGAATAAGCTATGTGTATGGAAATGAGGCCTTTCGAAAGAGGTTACAGTGGGGAAAAAATGTATTTAGTCAGCCACCAATTGTGCAAGTTCTCCCACTTAAAAAGATGAGAGAGGCCTGTAATTTTCATCATAGGTACACGTCAACTATGACAGACAAAATGAGCATTTTTTTCTCCAGAAAATCACATTGTAGGATTTTTTATGAATTTATTTGCAAATTATGGTGGAAAATAAGTATTTGGTCAATAACAAAAGTTTCTCAATACTTTGTTATATACCCTTTGTTGGCAATGACACAGGTCAAACGTTTTCTGTAAGTCTTCACAAGGTTTTCACACACTGTTGCTGGTATTTTGGCCCATTCCTCCATGCAGATCTCCTCTAGAGCAGTGATGTTTTCGGGCTGTCGCTGGGCAACACAGACTTTCAACTCCCTCCAAAGATTTTCTATGGGGTTGAGATCTGGAGACTGGCTAGGCCACTCCAGGAACTTGAAATGCTCCTTACGAAGCCACTCCTTCGTTGCCCAGGCGGTGTGTTTGTGATCATTGTCATGCTGAAAGACCCAGCCACATTTCATCTTCAATGCCCTTGCTGATGGAAGGAGGTTTTCACTCAAAATCTCACGATACATGGCCCCATTCATTCTTTCCTTTACATGGATCAGTCGTCCTGGTCCCTTTGCAGAAAAACAGCCCCAAAGCATGATGTTTCCACCCCCATGCTTCACAGTAGGTATGGTGTTCTTTGGATGCAACTCAGCATTCTTTGTCCTCCAAACACGACGAGTTGAGTTTTTATACCAAAAAGTTATATATGGTTTCATCTGACCATATGACATTCTCCCAATCCTCTTCTGGATCATCCAAATGCACTCTAGCAAACTTCAGACGGGCCTGGACATGTACTGGCTTAAGCAGGGGGACACGTCTGGCACTGCAGGATTTGAGTCCCTGGCGGCGTAGTGTGTTACTGATGGTAGGCTTTGTTACTTTGGTCCCAGCTCTCTGCAGGTCATTCACTAGGTCCCCCCGTGTGGTTCTGGGATTTTTGCATGGAGATCTTGCATGGAGCCCCAGATCGAGGGAGATTATCAGTGGTCTTGTATGTCTTCCATTTCCTAATAATTGCTCCCACAGTTTATTTCTTCAAACCAAGCTGCTTACCTATTGCAGATTCAGTCTTCCCATTCTGGTGCAGGTCTACAATTTTGTTTCTGGTGTCCTTTGACAGCTCTTTGGTCTTGGCCATAGTGGTGTTTGGAGTGTGACTGTTTGAGGTTGTGGACAGGTGTCTTTTATACTGATAACAAGTTCAAACAGGTGCCATTAATACAGGTAACGAGTGGAGGACAGAGGAGCCTCTTAAAGAAGAAGTTACAGGTCTGTGAGAGCCAGAAATCTTGCTTGTTTTTAGGTGACCAAATACTTATTATCCACCATAATTTGCAAATAAATTCATTAAAAATCCTACAATGTGATTTTCTGGAGAAAAAAATTCTCAATTTGTCTGTCATAGTTGACGTGTACCTATGATGAAAATTACAGGCCTCTCTCATCTTTTTAAGTGGGAGAACTTGCACAATTGGTGGCTGACTAAATACTTTTTTCCCCCACTGTATGTTGACCAAGTGTACACTCATTGTTAGAGAATGAAGTTGATTTGAACAGCACTTAATGTGTCTGATGGCTTTGAGTAGGGATTATCCTGTCTGCTTCTAGCCAGTAGATGTGGAATGAGTGGCTGCTCATCCTCCTTGGGTCCTCTCCAGACCACAGCCCCAGCCATGGCGAGCCGATCAAAGCATCACCTCAAATGGGCCTCAGGATTTTCCCATGCAGCGCTATGAGTTGAGCAGAGCTTGATTGCTTTTCCTTAGACAAAAACTTCATCCAGAGTGAAACCTTAGCTCTACATAGAGAGAGACTGTGGCTGTGACACATGATTGTGTACAAGTGTGTGTGTGTGCGTGTGCGTGTGTGTGTATGTGTGTGTGTGTGTGGGGGGCAGATGAATATAGCAGATGAATACTGACTGAAGGTATCTGACCATTCTATATGAAACCCATTTGTAAAGATCTTGTCTTTCCAAACCCCAAACACTTTCTCCATGTAGTGCTGTCTCATAGATCTAGAAGGTGAGCCATCATTGATGTATTTTAAATGTCCTCCACTTTTAAATAAAGCCTCCATTAGCACAGAGTGGGCTTCTTTGCTGACAGTATAGTAAGTGTTTGGGGGAGATACAGCAAGGCTTTAGATGGAGGCAAGGGCATGGTGCTCCGGGGACTTACTCAGCAGAAATCAGCTCCAGTTTTGCAAAGGCATCTGATTCACACAGGCTTCTGTCCTAACTTAAACTGACTGGATTTCATCTACTGTGCGTTCAAAGCCAAATCTGTTCCTTACTCTGTTACCGTATCGTCCTCCCTCTGTATCTGCCCTCGTGCCTTTACAGTTACAGCAGCGTTTCACAAAAAACCTGCTGATGGCCACTGAAGGACCAGTCAATAGTTTAGCCATTAACTCTGTCCAAATATGGCCTGTGCCAAAAACATCTCCATGTACAGATAGGGATCTAAGTAGCCTGCTCTCCAGGGGGCTTGGAATGGATTGGCTCGATGCCAAACTCTAAACTCCCTTGATTGATTCCATTAGTGCCCAAGGTTATGTTCTCACTGAACGCAGTCATCATCACAGCTTTGTTTTCAATGTAGCACTTGTGGCCAGTGGACCGTCAACCCCCCACGATAGTTCTGGTTTCTTTGGAATTTGAAATGTACTTGCACACACACACATACACACACACACACACCGGGGTCAAAGGTAACACTGGGGGAGCATCTGGAAGACAGAACCTCTAAACATAAAAAAAGTGGAATTTTGGTTGGTTTTAATTCACATCCAAGTCAAAACAGGACATTAGATTATTAGCTAAGTATATCATAGCCTCTTCGCTCCGGGAAACCTGTAACGTTACATATTGATCCGGAATGCCTTACCAGTTGTTTTGGCTATACAATGTGTGAAAAGAAACGTTTATATCCAACTTTTCCTGAGTTGACCGAATTCACACCATATCGCCCTAAAGTTGCGCTGCCATCTGGGATCATGTGGTAATCTCGCTTGGCAACCACTACGTAGGATGTGGGGGACTAGTGAGTGAGCTTCGGAAAATGTACATTTAAACGTTTATTTTTACCATAGTTCACACATTGTGTAGCCCGAAACAACTGGTAAGGCATTCCGGATTATAGATTTGCGTTCGGTGATGGTTTCTCACAAATAGGTAAACTAGAGGGCTGGTAAATATATACGGGATGTCGCCTTCAGTGATGGGAGATCTGTGTAAAGGTCTCCCGGAGTGAAGAGGCTAAGTAGATAATAGTGAACTTCCAGTAGTTTGAGATGTGATCTCTGAGAACTGTACAGCTCACTCGCTCCAAGGGGAGCATGATATCAAAGACACACACACACATCATGTGGTGACAAATAGTTTGAGACAGACAGGGCAAATGCCATGGTACGATCTCCCTGCTGGGCAATTAGGCAGGGCAAGGTGTCAGGAATGATGACAGGTCCCCTGACAACTGTGGGTATGATCACACAGAAAGGCATTTGCCTCCTGGAGCGAGTGAGTCAAGAAAACACAGAGACAGAAATAGCGGGGCCGTTGTAAAACGCTGCAAAGGCATTAGATGTTCTATCTCTGTTCGGTATCTGACCTCCCCTCCTGCTACTGTGACTATCCTAAATGTAAGACCCTTAAGATACAACTTGAGGAGGGAGAACTAAAGCATGGCTAAATCTGACATGTGAGCGTCTCAGCCTAGAATAATCTTCAGCACTTACTTTATAGCTTAGAATAGTCTGCCATCATCATTATTAACTCTGAGTTGACTGAGCAGCACAGAGCTGTACAAAGAGGATGAATGATGATGATGATGCTGATGATGAGAGAGTGGAAGAGAGAGAAAATTGGACTCAAAGGAGGGAGACCAAGAGAGGGGGACTGTCTTGATTATGATTTTACATTATGTTGTGTACCTCGTGTTCGGTTGCTGCTGAATTTGCTGTGTTGGCGTATCAAGGTTTATCAGCACATGAACTAGTGTGTTGGCTATTTATGCTTACTGCTCCGTCTAGTCTTAGTTTCATGTGTGTTATCAGATTGGAAGAGAGAAGCAGAATGTTTGTTCTCTGTTGTTCCACAATAAATCCACTGTGATATGCCTAAGAGATGGCTAAGTAAAATGGACCTCAATGGACGCTCAAACAGAAGAGTTTGAGCTTAGTACGGAAAATATCAGTGCACTTTACATTGTGTATATGTAACAAGACTAGAATGTGCAGATGCAAAGGTAGTGTGTGTGTATGTGCGTACGTGTGTGCGTGTGTGTGCATGTATCTGCGTGTATGTAATCTCATTAGTACCCTGCTCCAGATCAGATACTATTGAGCACGTCTTACTATCACCTTAATCTCTCTTCTCTGGTTCTTTCTCATCACCTTTTCCTTGCTCTTTCATTTCCTTCTCATTATTTCCTCCCATCCCAATACAGGGTGTGGTTCTTTCTTTCACAGGAACAGCTTGTTTCTTTCCCTAGTGCTGGCTCAGATAGCTAGTAAAATGTCAGTCATTGGACTTAGTGGCTCTTTTCCATTGCAGGAACGTTTGCGACAGGAGCCAACATAAGGAGTGGCTCATTTCTTTGTGTGGGTGGGTGGGAGGTGTACAGTATTGTGTGTGTGTTGGGGGGGGTCTGTGTGTTTCTGTGTGTGTTGAATGTGGATCGGTTCTTCCTTGTGTGTGTGTGAGAGAGGAAAACAGAGGGAGAGAGAGAAGTGATGTCACTCAGTCAAACACATACTGTGGTGTGTGTGGCTGCCCCTCTCCCCAAACAGACACACAGAGACTGTTGTAAGAGTTCATGGGACTTCACAGCAGTAGCTCACTCAGAGTAGCTTAGACAGGCAGCCAGTCAACACTAGTCCACAACAGCAGCGGCTCTCACAACACGATTAGCCTTCTGAGCCAAGACAACCCCCCCCATTCAGCTCCGCAATGTTCTGCTCCGGGGGCTCCGCTTTGGGGTAGCACTAGGGCTTTTCCCATATTCCTCTGGACTGTACCAACGGCCGCTTTCACACAGGTAGGGGAGCTCCTTTCGCGCTTTATCTGTTGTGCTTTTGGAATACCTTCAATTATATAAGATCGGAAACTTATTGAAAGTAAGATCCAGAACCTACAAGTAGCTTCCTTTCCAAGTGCTTTGCCATGTGTGTCTGTCTTCACTATTAATACTGGGTATTCAGGGATGATGTGTTGAGCTGCACCGGATGATTTACTATCGGTTGGCGGTTATGTATCACATTTGGATCTGTTGCCAGTTGTGTCACATTTGGCCGTAAGCAGGTGATTAAAAAGGTGCTAAAACAGATAGAAAAAGAGCTGCTCATCTTTCAGGACATCTATGTCTGTAGGATTTATAAGTATGTGTGCGTACCCCATTTAATGTGGTCATTTGACCCTTAGAAGTGACACTAAGAGGTAAATAAAGACATGATGATGACGCCTTTCTTTGGTTTTACACCACAGTCTATGGGTTGAACTCTTCAGTCAGGGTCAGACGTCTGGGTTGAAGTTGAAATTGGAGCTCAAGTTTTGGGAGACTTCACTGTGACATTGGTGTGTGCTACTCTTCTGTTTGCATCTGTCGGAGGGACAACAAAGGTATTTATGCGCCATTCAGAGTGCAATATCAGTGACTTTCTTTGTGTGGTAGAAGATGTTATGTCTGTATTGTTTTGAAGTTATTTCTCTAGAACCTTCCAGACTCTCAGTAAAGGAAGATGTTGTCCACGGCAACAGAGTAGATGAAGGGGAAAATAATCACTTTTTCCAAGCAATGCTGTTCTTAAAGGAAGTCCTGGACTGTGACCTAGGCCAGTGAAAGGAAAGAAACAGGCTGTCGAGACATCAGCCTAAGCCTTGAAAGGAGACTTAAGCTTATTTAGTGCAGTTTCGAGGGTCCTTGTGTTTAATGTTGTTTAATGTTGTTCAGCAAAACATCAACCCCATTTATTACGAATTGAAATGACCATTGAAGAGATTCTCAGATCCCAGATTCAGATTGTACCTTAAAGGGCAATTCCTCCACTTTTCAACATCATATCAATTTTCTCCAGCACCATACCAGTGTCTACATATATGAAAATGGCGCCTTTCTATAATCTGTGGTTAAAAATATAAGAAAGGTCCTAAGAAATGCTTCTCTGTGACATCACACAGTAGGATTAAAAGTAAGAAAAACTGTTACTTTCAAAAGCAGCAATACATTTCTAGCCATAGGGAGGGTGTTTTCTTGCTCCCCAAGTAACTTTTCATGATGTCATCGGGCAGAACTTTTTTAATTCTACAACATATGTAGACACTGGTATTGTGCTGGAGATAATGAAAATTAGTTTGAAAAGTGGTTGAATTGCCCTTTAAAGACAGGGGAATTAATAACATAGGACTCTGGGCTCTATTTTCGGCTGGCGTTATGGCGGCGCTAGTGTCAAACGCATGTTCGTTTGCAATTTCGTCATGTAAAAACTGGCGCACTGGCATTTTCCAGCCCTAACACCAGTTTCAGCAATTTACCTGTCTTATATCAGCTTGCTTGCGCTCAGATGGGCAGGGTGAAAATATTTGAGGTATGTCCTTAAAAACATTATCTAAATTGCTAATTTCAGGCAGCGCTGATAAAGAAATTGAAGACCAACCAAAAGCTAGTTTTAGCGGTAACGCAGTTGGTTATGGCATGAATTTTGACAGCAGAAAGGCAGCCTATCCAGCCGTGACTCACACTGCCCAAATGCGCATGGAACAAGAGTAGCCTAATGTGCTTTGGTGCCTGTATACTTCGTATTTAAAACAAGTTGTTTCGTTTTGTTTAGAATTTGATTAGAATGATTTGTTCTCTTTTTAGGCCTTATCAATAATGAATTTAATCTTGCTTATTGACAATGTTTGGCATGTCCATGCTCAGCCATAATGCAATTTACAGTAGGCCTATCCCCTATATCAGTGTGAATGCTATTGAAGCCATGCAATTACTTAGAACAATGTGGACTGCAAATAGGTATATTTTAACCTATTTAGCAAATAGGATAGGTCTACATTTTGTTATTTCATTTCTGTAAGCCATTTAACAAACTATAACGGACTAACATTGGAATTGGAGTTGAATCAAAGGCAATTTATAAAAGGCTGTAAATACACAACCTGAAGCAACCACATATTTTGCCATGGAGCACGTTCTGATTGGCCAGCGAGGGGCCAAGCCTCGACACACTCATAACTTGTTTATTCATCAAAACCCAGCCCTTTCGCTCCAATGCCAGCAAGTGCGCAGATAACTTTGATAGTGAAAATAGCTAAGATATTTCGGAAACACCCCTGAACCTATAACGTTACTGACTGCGCTTAGATTGACCATTACGTTAGGTTCGTTAAAATAGAGCCCTTAGTCTGGTATAATAGATGGAAAAAGTGTGACCTTGCAGTGATTTATGGGCAACCCTGCAGAGAGGGGTGGGTCAACCTACAGAGACAGGTTCAAAGTTCATACCAGGGCATTATGGTCCTCACCAGGTGACCTGTAGCATCTGGCAGGAAGTGGCTTCAGGGGTCAAAAGGTCAAAGGTCACATCACAAGAGTAGGTAGAATTTGCCCTTAACCACTGATACAGGGTGAGATGTTTCCTCATACCTCTCATGTTTATGGTTACGATTGGGAATAGGATAATCTGACCCTATATCTGTTAAAGGAAACGTTACAGAACCTCATAGATCAGCTAAACAACAACAACAGTGCTGGTCTATGGACTTTTGCATTCACAGAGAAGCATTCACAAAGTTTTCTGAAGGCTTGTGATGTTTGCACTGGGTTTTTTAGGATGGCACGCTCTGTTTGTGCATTGCTGTTCCCAGCTGTACAATCTGATTTGTATATCAGGAGATATCTCAGAAAACATACACACTCTGTCTCACACAAGACACACACACACATACACACACACACACACACTGCTGTTTCATCCATACAGGCTTTGCTGTAACGCTAGCCTGTAAAGCTTCATGGGAACTGTGTGGGGTGAGGAGCTGGAAGCTTAATTAGATATAACTTTTCGTCAATGCTCACTTCATGCCCTCTGATGGAGGCTGGAATGCTGAAATGTGCTGCTTTTTAATGATATGTTGTAATAAGGAGCATTCTTCGTTCAACTTCCATTGTCCTCCTCCAAGAGTGGCAAAATATAAATCTTTGTATAGCACTGTGGGCATTGTGGTTTCCAATGTGAGCTTGCATGGCAGGGCAGTTTAAATGTCATGCTGCATAGAGCCAGCTGCTAAGTGGGCATTGTGAATAGCAGTTTGCCACTGGTGGTTTAGGTGGTCATCCCCTTCACTGATGTATTGTGACAGGACCTGACCACAAGGAATCAATGGGAATAGTGTAGGGCGTGTGTGTGTGTGTGTGGGTCTGTGTGCGTGTCTGCACTTGTGTACGTGTGTGTGTGTGCATTGCGTGCATTTGTGCACGTACAGTATGTGTTTGTCCAGTGAATTGCGTACGTGTGATTTAGCATTTTGTGTCTTTCTCTGTGTGTTTTTTGTCTGTGGTAGGACATGTTTTGCTTCTATTCCAAGGGGGCAGGAAAGGCCTTCAGGGTTTACTTACTTACTTAGTGAGGCAGTTTTTCCACCATGACTCAGTGCTTCTGGATGGGGCTCCCTCTACCTCTTGGGAGGTCCCCTGGACAGGGAGTGGGGCTGCCCTGTGTATGTGCTTGTGTGTGTGTGTGTGTGTGTGTGTGTGTGTGTGTGCATGAGTGTGCATGTGTGTGTGTGTGTGCGTGAATATTTAAGTGTAGTTGTGTGTTCCAGGATGATGTACCAATGATCCATTGCTTTGCTCTGAGCTCATTCTGTAAAATACCTCAATTGCCAGTTTTATTCCATCAGAACCGGGTGATGTGCATTAACATAGATAATACATAATATACTCTGTATACAAACACATAAACTATTTTCCAATGCATTTCAGGTGGCTGTGATTTGTGGTATTGGCTTGAGAAAGTGCAAGCCAGGCTTCTGTGATTTCATCCTATTTTCCACAGCGCATGCCACAGCCCCATTCTCATTTCCTGTCAGAGAGAGGCTGGTAAAATAGGCAGAAGTGGGCCAGTATTCAGTTTAACTGCAGCTGTTTTGGCATCGCCTGCACACTGACAAATTACACTTTCCCCACCTACTCCTCTTTTGTCCTTTCCCTGCTCTTTCCCTCCTCCCTCTTGCACTTTCTCTCTTTCTCAATTATACTGGATTTAGTTGCTTTATCGGTATTACAGGTCTGTGTTGCTGAAAAGTAATGATATTCAGTATACCAAATGTCCACAAACCTTTGAATGATATACATTGAATGATGACATTTTTGTGTGTACTGGCTCTTCATCTTGATTCATATGAATTGAATGATGACCATTGTACGTAATATACTGTACAGTGAAATTTCCCTCTTTGTAAACACCCTCTTTCCATCTTTTTCTCTCTCCAGACGTCATACACACACAGGGCCCTCTTGACGGCAGCCTCTACGCTAAAGTTCGCAAGAAGGAGTCCATCGAGGGCACGGTCACTGCCAACGGCCTCTCACCTGCCGCCACCGAACACGTCCTGCCTGCAGTCGACCAAGCCCTGTCGGTGAGCAGCGACTCTGGCAACTCCACCGCCTCTATCAAGACTGACCGCACCGATGAGCCAGCCCCGGCAGCAGCAGCCCAAGTCCCCCAGGCAGCCCTCCCAGTGAGCCAGCCACCAGCGACCCAGGAAGAGGTCCCAGACTCAGGCACAGTCCCGGCCGTCCAGCCCATCAGTCCCCAGGAGAAGCAGGAGCTGGAGCAGCTGCTCAGCGGCCTGGAGGGCCCCATGCACTGCCAGGGCTACCTGTCCTCCCCATCAGGTGGAGGGACGGAGATAGGACTAGGAGGAGGAGGAGTTGGAGGGGGAATACTTCACCTGGTGCCCGCCCAAGTTCACGTGAACGGCCACAACAGTAGAATGGACAGGGAAACGGATATTCTGGATGACGAGGTGGAGCTGCCCACCAGCCAGGAGGGCAACAGCGTGGATAGCCTGGGCACTCTGTCGTCCCTGGAAGGGAGAGCTACACCTGCAGACCTCTACTATCAGGCTGAGACGGTCATCAACGGGCAGGACGAGGTTCCCTATCTGGAGAGGAGCATCCCCCCCGAAGATACTGTCATCAATATCGCCATTCGCTCACAGGATGTGGCCGCTCAGGTTCCCGTCACCTTGGTGCGAAGCCTCTCCTCAGCTCAGGACGGGACAGACGAGTCCGTCCCCCCGTCGAGCAATTACATTTTCAGCCAAAACGGGAACCTGTATCGCTCGCAGTCGTTTGGTGCAGAGCAGAAACCCCTCCCCAGAGCGCCAGCACGTACCACCAGTAGTCGTGATGCCGTCCAACGGGGGCTCAACGTGTGGCAGCAATATGGCGTCCCAGAGGAGCCGGTGACGGACAGCGTCCATTTTGGCTCTCCTCCACCCTCCATGCCTCTACAGAGCCACCACAGCCTGCCCCAGTTCCCCCACCACCAGACCGCCTCGCAGCAGGAGATTGAGCAGTCCATCGAGGCCCTCAACCTGCTGATGCTGGACCTGGACCCAGGCTGTCCTTTGGGGCAGGTGCCCAAGTCCCAGAGCGCTCCCCCGGGGGATAATGCAGTTGTGGTGACCACGCAACCGTCCTTCTCCCAGACCCAGGCAAGACCCTCCTACCAGGCCGACTCAGCTATCTCGGGAAGCCATGCGCACCGCCTAGCCAAGGTCACGCTGAGTTCCTCCCCCATCCAGCCGTCCACGTCACCAGAGCCCTCTGCCGTCCAGAGACCCACAGCCATCTACCAGCCTGGTCCCACTGTAGTCTCCATCCCTGGCTTCCTCACAGAACCTTCCAGCCAAGGGGACGCCTGGACCAGCTCTCCCACCCAGGTCCCCACTACTGTTGGCCAGCTGCAGCTGAAGCCGATTAACACGTACCCCCCAAGCAAAATGTCCTCGTCCCTGTCCCCAGAGCTCCAGCAGAGTCTCAGTGCCGAGCCTGATGAAGTATTCAATGTGGAGGGCCTAGTAGCCCAGCGCGTGGCAGGTAAGACTGCAGATCTCATGTGTTGTCATTGGCATAAAAGTGTGATTTAATATACAAAGGAAACAGGAAGGTGATACTCAAGGCGAGGACACATTAGGATGTTAAAAGTGATAACTGTCATGAAAATGTATGAAATGCAAACAGAGAACATATTGATAGTTTTCTCCTAAAACAGAGAATTTATTACATTTTCTTTCCTAAATGTCGTTTTTTAACATTTTGTTTACTGCACAAAGAGATGAACAGCCCACACAGAAAACATATTTCAGTACAACATGGAACTGTAAAACCCCCGGAGTAACAAAAGTAATCCTCAGAATATCCATTGTGAGCCCAGCTTGACTTTTCCTGGCTCTAAGCTCTGCCCTTTTGATGGGCTACGTTGGCGTTGATATGAGCCCTGTGAGGTCACAATGAAGCCATTGTACACACAGTGCTACAGCTTGACGTTCCCCTGTAAGACCCTGCACTGCACTGTATTAAGCACTGAGGCTTCCCAGAACTGACTGCTCCCAAGATGGAGGACACACCTAATAGTACATCTGGCTCATTGCTTAGAGCTTCTAGCACCCTACTAAAATAATGTTGTTTTTCATGTAAATAGTGCTAAGAGAACTGAGCCTATGTCCAATAGGGCGATAGCTTGTTATGTGAAGCTAAAAGGACTTTACACGGCAAATGGCTCTTAATAAGGCCACACAAACATTTTTATGAGTAGTGATGCAAAAGAATGCCAACAAGCACACATTGACAAGGTTACACTGTCAGTGACATCATGAAACTGTCAGCAGTGTGGAAACCTGTCATAAAACCTAAGAGTAGTGATACGGAAACACATTGGAAAGCTGTGAAGGGACATCTCTGAAAACAAGTCCAAGAAAGATACTCTCACAGTAATGGAGTTGAATAGAATAAAAACCTTAATGCATCTTCTTGATTCTAAAATGATGAGTTTCAGTGAAACACCATTATGGCCAGACAGTGAAAGTGTTGTTATTGTGGTTTTATACACAAATCAAATCAAATCAAATCAAATCAAACTTCATTTAAAGTGCATTTAAAATTGCAACACACTTTACAGTAAAACAACAACATAAAGGAGATAAAAGAAAAACAAGCAGGAAGAATAAAAAGCAGGAAGAATATAAATGAACAGGGAGAACCTCCTTCTGTCCTTGTTAGTTACTTGTCACACAACCACTTTGCTTCTCTGTCTGGACAGCTCAAGGCAACTGATAGTAGACTTTCCTTATCACATGATTGTGGTTGTCAGGAGATACAAGCCCACTTTGTCCACATGTACAGGCAGCTGTCCACTGAAACATATGTGACATGTCCACTTGGTTGGTTATATTTCTGATAGATTCACTGATGTTCACTGATCATGCCAGTCATTTTTATCATAGATGTTTGACATTTCCATTGTACTGTAAGCAATTATGATTTAGTTTTAATAAACTAGCAAATAACGTATCTTCTGTGGACCATCTCTTTATCGCTCTACCTCTCCATCATTCTCTCTCCTCTTCATCATCTCCATCCTCCTCCTCCTCATTCTCCTGCCAACTCCAATCATGCCCCTACTCTACCTACCCAGAGTACTCAGCCAGAATGCGAGGCCAGTCTGAGCACCGTCGCTCCCTCTCCCTCTCTGGTTCGTTCCCCTCCTCTCCTTCCCTGTTTCCCCTGCCACTTGACTCCTCTTCGAAACTAACCTTTCTGACTATCTTTCCATGGCACTGCCTGCCAGTTTGAGTTTGCTGTTTGCATTTGTTGCTTCCTGTTTATTCCCTTTCTTTCCATTTCTACCTTACTCTCTTTTTTTCTCATGATCTATCTTTCTTTTTTTCTGTCTCTCTCTCACTCTTTTTCTGTCTCTCTCCCTCTGGCTGTCTCTTTCGCTATGTCATAGAACTAACAATGTCCTCTAATGTCCAGTTTTTCCAATACACCATCCTTCATCTGTGATTGATGGAGGGGACAGTTTGATATTTATTTTTTAAGGTTAAGGAATCGACCCAACCCAAAAAAAACATTTGGGTTAATGTTTACGTTTTACAAGAACGAGATGAGGAAGCACAAAGATGGCTCTGTGCGGACTCGCAGCAGAGTGCATGTCACAAGATATCGTTTGCCAAAGCCAGGGAACAATACCCAAGGCCAGGAGACACTGGCCTCTTTCAAAGCTGCTCTTTTCCCCCTTCTGTTTTTAACATTATCATCGCAGACAAAGGGCACTAAATCTAGGGGGAAGACCGCTTTAGACCGCCTTTTTGAAATATTCTGAAGGCCTTATCTGTCCATTGGGAGAGATAGACTAGGACGCAGACTGTATTGTTCTTTCAGGGGACTGGAATGATGTCCGGACTGCAGTACTGCACTGTACTCCCCAAAGCCAGAGTAGTCCTTGGAGTCCAAGGACTGTAATGAATGACCACAATGACATCTATTCTATTAACATGGCTTCTTACAGCTCAGGGCTTGGAGCAAAGATGGAGCATGAGTAGACCAGACATTCCCGGTGTAGACAGTTTAGAATGGGGTCTGACCTGATCTACTGGAAGAAAAACACTCTATTTGGGTATTTATATACATACGTAGAGCTGTTTCTAATCTATTCAGTACATTTATTTTAAGGGAATTCCGATGAATTTCACCCCAGATAACCCTTCCGCGCCATAAGATAGTCCCTCACAGGAGCGATGGGTGCAGATGAAGAGAGCGATAGCCCTTTCTTCATAAAATAGGAAATATTATCAAATTTCCTAAGTTTAAAAAAATCATACAATATTTGTATTTATATGCTTGAAAAACAAGAGGGGGAAACAAAACAATTCCCCAGATATGTCAGTCAAGGGAATCTCTGCTGTAACAGCTGGAAGCTATTAGCCATCGCCAGGGCAACAATACAGTGTTTGACAGGCGCCACTGTAGAGCAGTGCATCCTGGGTCCATCTGTTTTGCGGTATCCCAGGACCATTGCTATTCAAGTGCCAGCGCTTAGAATTTATTGAACATTGCCCCTCTTCGATCCACAAATCAAAATAGAGCCCAGCCTAGACATGTGACACGACTGAAGCAGCGCCATTGGAGGCAAATCAAGAATTTAAAAAGATGGGCATATGAATGGCATGTGTGCAGGTTTGGCGTTTTAGGCCTACACTTAGATCTTGCCATGGTACTGTTTCGTTATGCTGTAAATTGGGTTCGAACAAAGCACACTTGGTGACACTAGATTTCTGTTGATATACAGTATATACACTGTTGTGCACTAGACAGACAGGAAGTTAGTTGGCGTCTTAGAAGGCTGCAATCCTTTAATACCATTTTTTCCCTCTAAAACCCTTGTAGTTTTTACATTCAGTTTAAGGGTTGTGGAAAATGGATATGCTTCCTCACAGTCATGGATATGATTTGGAGTAAACACATAAGGCATGTCTGACTCTTGTGTGACCAAAGAGGCCATCTCCATTCTGACAGTAACTATTAGCCTCTTAGTTTCCCGCAGCTGCATGCTAATGCTATCTCTAACTCTCCCCCTTTGGCAGGTTTATCCTGCCAAAAGAGGCTGAGCTAGGACTCGTAAATATTTTTCACGGTTTCTATAACGTTCGACTCTCGCGCTAGGGTGTGTTTGCATGCTTGTCCATCTTTGGGAGGGTATGTCAGAACTTCAGGCATGGAGAATACATGAATCAGATGAATAGTTAGTTTTTGCAGACAGTCAGCACTAGCTTCAGAGTACATTGCGTAAACCCTGCATGAAAAAGCAAAAGGGAGGTGTTTATGCGCAATTAAAAAAAAAAAGTCAAACATTTTCTAAAACATACCATGCAGTAACTAAAACATTAAGATCTTACACAAATCATTTTTGTTTTACACTGGCAGTGGCAGCTCTCTCTCTTTCCCTCCAAACCCACTCATGAGCTTACTGGGCCTTTTGAAGTTCATTCAAAACGTTAGCTACCGCGACAGAGTATTACCCAGATAACAATAATTACAAATTTAGACTGTTTCACTGATGTACCGGCGAGTTCCTGATAATCTTGTGGCGTTCAACAAGAACATTGATCCCTACTGTTCCTCTCCAAACAACTCAGAGCTCTTATAAACAGTGCCTGATTTTAATGAGAAACGTTCTGGTCCGAGTGTTCAACATCAAGTAGCATGTTGAAAGGTCAGCTTTGCCGTTTCTTACTGCTCACTTTTGAACACTTTGTGACTGTTATGCTGATGTTTCTGTGGATTAATGGCTGTGCAAGACATTGCTGGTTTGAAGTGAAAAATTGTGTTCCAAAGAGCATGATACTGATACGTGTTTGCATTTAATTTTTTTACTAAACACTGTTCTGATAGAATGTGACCCCCGTATGATCTGGACAGGTGTCCAGTCCAATGGGATGTCATTGGATGAGACATTGGCCATGCCCCGTCACCGCACCACCAGCGAAGGACAATGTCTCAACGGCCACAACGAAAACTTCTCTTACGAACCCCCAGTCCGCTCCCCCATTCGCTGCGTCTCGCCGGAGTTCGTCAACACCATAAATCTGAATCCCGGGGGGCGGCCCAAGGAGGTAGAATGCTCTGCCCTCAGCCTTAACCTTCTCTAGTGTGTCTCACATAGGATGATATATGATTATGATGACCATAATGAATACTAATGAATTTGTGTGTGTGTGCGCGAATGTGTGTGTCTCCTTGTCTTCTATCCCTTCAGAGACACATGCACAGCTACAGAGAGGCCTTTGAGGAGATGGAAGGGGGCTCAGTCAGCCCCACGCCCACTGTTGGTGGTGAGGTGTTCCCCCAAACCCCTGCCTTCCCTGTCTCGCCGCAAACCCCTTACTTCAACCTGTGTAAGTCTCCCATCTGGCTGGCTGTGGGCGCTGTGGAACTCAGGGGAATGTAGGCTTTTACCATAGAACAAATCGAAAGAAATTTATCCAAGAAGGAAGTAGGATGTTATTTCTAGGAATAATTACCATATGACTTGATCAGGAAAACCTCAAAAGTTTAACTGTATAGGATATTATAGGACATGAGAATAGCATGTTTTATTCAGGCATGTACAAGTTCAGAATGTAGAAACTATACAACTGATATTATGGTCAATAACGTAAGGGTGGCATTAGTCTAGCTCTGTCTGGTTGGTTTTAATTCTTGGACCATAACATTTTTCTTCTTCTTCTTCTTCTCAAAAAAAGAATAGACTACATCTTCTATTCCCGAGCATTCTACCCCATTTCGATGTAGGGCAATAAACTACATTTCCCACATTACAAAATCCATTTCAAACTCATTCAGACAGATTTGTAGGAAGTGCAGGATAGATCCTAATAACTGCAGAGGCCACACTGTCTGAGAGGCCACACTGTTTGCAATCGTGTCGGCTCATAGAAAAGCCTGAGTCATCAAATCAGACAAGAATCCCACTTCTCTCCTGCCTTCCAGGCAGTAATTCAGTGGGTTTAGAGAATGTGCTGCCATCCACAGATCAACATATCCTGGGATCCCACCAGTCTTCTGATGTATTTAGTAGGCACATATTTTATAAGAAAGATAGGCACTGTCTAATTTCTTGATTTAATTTGGTGCATATCTTCCGCGTTCATTTTGGTTAAGGCATTGAGCTGGATCTACACACAAACAATAGCGTGAGTTGTGTATTCAAACGTTTGACAAATTATGGAGTGAACTATCCCTTCAAATACCATGTCAGTTGCCAGCTCTACTAGTTACCTCATCTCCCCCTGGGCAAAGCCCTAAAAACACCCAGAAAAAGCCCATAGCATTTTTATCGCACTCAAAGGTGTTATACCCCCCAAAATAAATTCCCATGCAAAGCGGAAACGCAGTGAGTACTTATTTTTCCTGGCTAAACCATGATGATTTATGATATCTCTTTCCATGTAAGAAGATTCTAGTCAAGTATGCATCCACTTACATGCATCTACCAGTATTTAGGGATCTACTAGTAGTATGCTACTACTCAAGTATGCATCCCACTTTCAATATGCTTCAACTTCAATTTACACTTAATGTCTTGAAGAGAAACTGAAACAGATACTTTGATAGATTGGTGGGGCCCTGGATATGTCTGTCCCTGTCTATCCCTGCCGTTCCAGCCCCTAACCCTAACCATTACTGCGAGGCAGGAGGCAGTGTTGGTTTTCTCTCTATGGAGCTAGTGGTGTCGTTGACTGTTGCCCTGCAAGCCTGGTCTTCTATCAGTTTGGTATCATCACTCCCATTGGTAATGTTTGGATTCAGGGTATGGAAAGCTGATGTTGGACCAGCGCTTAGGGCTACCCAGATCCCAATCACCGGCACATCCACGGACCCCTCTCAGCTCTAGACCTTTAGAGCGTCCCTCCATGATAGCCATTTGCCCAACACGATCCACCACATTGTAAGGCATTTAGGTTGCCAAACAGAACAAAGAATTGATTGGGATTCTTTGGTAAGTGGAGGATGATGCACGTCCCTAGTCCCACTGTTGACCGTGTTGGCCATCTTGGCCGAGACTCAGTGACCCTGAAGTGACCTCCAGCTCTCCCCTTCTGCCTATCATATCCCCCCGCACGGTTTTCCCCAGCATGCCACTGGAGAGCAGTACCTCTTAAGACATAAGAGCCCCTTCTGGACTTGAGATCCACACTAGATTGCTCATATAAAGGAAACACACTTTTTCACTCACGCTCATTCACACACATACGCACACACACACACATGTGCGCATATACAAATATTTCAAAATAACTAAGCCTCACTCTCCTAAGGTACTGCTCTCCATGTGACTGTTGTCATTTGTGTATTCCTTTTGTCATTACTCTGTTGTTTTGTTACGCACCAACTTCTCCCAAGTATCTTTATTTGTTAAACCATATACAGTGCCTTGCAAAAGTATTCATCCCCCTTGGCGTTTTTCCTATTTTGTTGCATTACAACCTGTCATTTAAATTGATTTTTATTTGGATTTCATGTAATGGACATACACAAAATAGTCCAAATTGGTGAAGTGTAATGAAAAAAATTACTTTTTTCAAAACGTCAAAATAATAAAT
Organism: Coregonus clupeaformis; assembly: GCF_020615455.1. NCBI lineage: Eukaryota > Metazoa > Chordata > Actinopteri > Salmoniformes > Salmonidae > Coregonus > Coregonus clupeaformis. The sequence goes on along the minus strand of NC_059195.1, from coordinate 12,370,849 downwards.
AACGGAAAAGTGGTGCGTGCATAGGTATTCACCCCCTTTGCTATGAAGCCCCTAAATAAGGTCTGGTACAACCAATTACCTTCAGGTCACATACTTAGTTAAATAAAGTCCACCTGTGTGCAATCTAAGTGTCACATGATCTGTCACATGATCTCAGTATAAATACACCTGTTCTGAAAGGCCCCAGAGTCTGCAACACCACTAAGCAAGGGGCACCACCAAGCAAGTGGCACCATGAAGACCAAGGAGCTCTCCAAACAGGTCAGGAACAAAGTTGTGGAGAAGTACAGAGCAGGGTTGGATTTTTAAAAAATATCAGAAACTTTGAACATCCCACGGAGCACCATTAAATACATTATAAAAAAATGGAAAGAGTATGGCACCACAACAAACCTGCCAAGAGAGGGCCACCCACCAAAACTCACGGACCAGGCAAGGAGGGCATTAATCAGAGATGCAACAAAGAGACAAAAGATAACCCTGAAGGAGTTGCAAAGCTCCACAGAGGAGATTGGAGTATCTGTCCATAGGACCACTATACATGCCACAGAGTGTGGCCAGAAAAAAGTAGTTATGCACACTCATGTTTTCTTTTCTTTTTTTGTCTTATTTCTTGTTTGTTTCACAAAAATAAATATATTTCATCTTCAAAGTGGTAGGCATGTTGTGTAAATCAAATGATACAAATCCCCCAAAAATCCATTTTAATTCCAGGTTGTAAGGCAACAAAATAGGAAAAATGCCAAGGGGGTGAATACTTTCACAAGCCACTGTATGGCTAGTCTTTTATACACATGTCAGTGAGTTACTGTTGTTATTTCTTTGATCAGTGTTGTCGTGCTTCAGTGGCTAGTTGTGCCACTGTACATTTGTGTGCATGGCGCACCTTTGCTTACATCCTGCCATGTTTATTGTGACAGTGTCGCTCAGAGGCTGATCCCAGTGTGATACGTTACCTGCATGGTCATCCCACAGAGCATGAGGCATGGACACACCCCTCCCACGTCTAGCTGTGTCCGTCATGATATCACCAATGTTTTTCTGTGTCACTGTGTCACATTCTGTTGTTATGATGTCTTGACAGCTCAGCACCTGTATGTACCATATGTATACACACACACTTGGTAGCCTAGTTCTGGACTAAAAATAACTTTCAAACAATATTCTCCATTGAGCATATTTTTTATTCCAGGACTAGTGTTATTCTAGGTCCTGGAAACCAGTATTTTATGTTCCCATGCTACACATGTCAGTCAGTCCTATTTATGAGGCATCTGATGAGCTCATAGAACACGTGCAGCAATGAGCAACCTGTCTTGGAATTCAGGAATCTAAAAATTACCCTATCAAGTGAATACATGTACATACCTTACATAGACCCAAACCAGCAAACACACACACACACACACACACACAGAGGTACAACATGAACAGCACAGGTGTTTGCTGTTAAGACTGTTGTAGTGAGGCATGCTAAATGCTAAGTCATGTTGTTCTCTTTTCCTGCTAGGCCAAGCTCGTTCCCCTCCAGGCCTGATGAAGACTCCTCTCTCTGCCCTGGGCCTCAAACCCCACAACCCAGCCGAGATCCACCTCAACCAGAGTGGCTCAGGTGAGCTAGCACTACTTAGCGTGTTAGCCATTGTGCTCCATTCATGGGCATGAAAAGACTGTAAGCATAGAATAATGTAGCCTCTATAGCATGTTAGCATATTCTTACAGTGCTATGTTCACTTTATCTAGTTTGTATATTGTATGTAAACTTTGTGTAAATTTGTCTGTCTGTAGTCTGTCTCAATATGTTGTCTTTTGCTAGCAGCACCATATCACCAAGTAAAATTCTGGGTATGTGTAAATGTACTTGGCAAATATAATATATATATATATATATACTGAGCAAAAATATAAATGCAACATGTAAAGTGTTGGTCCCATGTTTCATGAGCTGAAATAAAAGATCCCCAAAATTTTTCATACGCACCAAAAGCTTATTTATTTTAAATGTTGTGCACAAATTGGTTTACATCCCTTTTAGTGAGCATTTCTTCTTTACCAAGATAATCCATCCACCTGACAGCTGTGGAATATCAAGAAGCTGATTTAAACAGCATGATCATTACACAGGTGCACCTTGTGCTGGGGACAATAAACAGGCCACTCTAAAATGTGCAGTTTTCTCACACAACACAATGCCACAGATGTCTCATGTTTTGAGGGAGCATGCAATTGGCATGCTAATTGCAGGAATATCCCCCAGAGCTGTTGCCAAATAATTGAATGTTCATTTCGCTACTATAAGCCGCCTCCAACGTTGTTTTAGAGAATTTGGCATTATTTCCAACCGGCCTTACAACCGCAGACCACGTGTAACCACGCCAACCCAGGACCTCCACATCCGACTTCTTCAGCTGCGGGATCATCTGAGACTAGCCCCCCGGACAGCTGATGAAACTGTGGGTTTCCACAACCGAATAATTTCTGCACAAGCTGTCAGAAACCGTCTCAGGGAAGCTCATCTGCGTGCTCGTCGTCCTCACCAGCGTCATAACCAACTTCAGTGGGCAAATGCTCACCTTCAATGGCCACTGGCACACTGGAGAACTGTGCTCTTCATGGATGAATCCCGGTTTCAACTGTACCTGGTACATGGCAGACAGCGTGTATGACGTCATGTGGGCGAGCGGTTTGCTGATGTCAACGTTGTGAACAGAGTGCCCCATGGTGGCGGTGGGGTTATGGTATGGGCAGGCATAAGCTAAGGACAACGAACGGAATAGCATTTTAACGATACCGTGACGAGATCCTGAGGCACATTGTCGTGCCATTCATCCGCCACCATCACCTCATGTTTCAGCATGATAATGCATGGCCCCTTGTCGCAAAGATCTGTGCACAATTCCTGAAAGCTGAAAATGTCCCAGTTCTTCCATGGCTTGCATACTCACCAGTCATGTCATCCATTGAGCATGTTCAGGATGCTCTGGATCTATGTGTACGACAGTGTGTTCCAGTTCCTGCCAATATCCAGCAACTTCTCACAGTCATTGAAGACGACTGGGACAACATTCCACAGGCCATAATCAACTGCCTGATCTACTCTATGCGAAGGAGATGTGTTGCGCTGCATGAGGCAAATGGTGGTCACACCGGATACTGACTGGTTTTCTGATCCACACCCCTACCTTTTTTTAAGGTATCTGTGACCAAGAGATTCATATCTGTATTTCAATTCATGTTAAATGCATAGATTAGGGCCTAATGAATTTACTGATTTCCTTATATGAACTAGTAAAATCTTTGAAATTGTTGCGTTTATATTTTTATTCAGTGTATAATAATAATAATAATATATATGCCATTTAGCAGACGCTTTTATCCAACGTGTATATAAGAATAAAGGTTTTTCTGATTGCATTGTGCTACAGTTGAAGTCGGAAGTTTACATACACCTTAGCCAAATACATTTAAACTCAGTTTTTCACAATTCCTGGCATTTAATCCTAGTACAGATTCCCTCTCTTAGGTGAGTTAGGATCACCACTTTATTTTAAGAATGTGAAATGTCAGAATAATAGTAGAGAGAATGATTTATTTCAGCTTTTATTTCTTTCATCACATTCCCAGTGGGTCAGAAGTTTACATACACTCAATTAGTTATTGGTAGCATTGCCTTTAAATTGTAGCCTTGCACAAGCTTCCCACAATAAGTTGGGTGAATTTTGGCCCATTCCTCCTGACAGAGCTGGTGTAACTGAGTCAAGTTTGTAGGCCTCCTTGCTCACACACACTTTTTCAGTTCTGCCCACACATTTTCTATAGGATTGAGGTCAGGGCTTTGTGATGGCCACTCCAATACCTTGACTTTGTTGTCCTTAAGCCATTTTGCCACAACTTTGGAAGTATGCTTGGGGTCATTGTCCATTTGGAAGACCCATTTGTGACCAAGCTTTAACTTCCTGACTGATGTCTTGAGATGTTGCTTCAATATATCCACATAATTTTCCTTCCTCATGATGCCATCTATTTAGTGAAGTGCACCAGTCCCTCCAGCAGTAAAGCACCCCCACAGCATGATGCTGCCACCCCTGTGCGTCACAGTTGGGATGGTGTTCTTTGTCCTCCAAACATAACGATGGTCATTATGGCCAAACAGTTCTATTTTTGTTTCATCCGACCAGAGAACATTTCTCCAAAAAGTATGATCTTTGTCCCCATGTGCAGTTGCAAACCGTAGTATGGCTTTTTTATGGCGGTTTTGGAGTAGTGGCTTCTTCCTTGCTGAGCGGCCTTTCAGGTTATGTCGATATAGGACTCGTTTTACTGTGGATATAGATACTTTTGTACCTGTTTCCTCCAGCATCTTCACAAGGTCCTTTGCTGTTGTTCTGGGATTGATTTGCACTTTTCACACTAAAGTAAGTTCATCTCTAGGAGACAGAACGCGTCTCCTTCCTGAGCAGTATGATGGCTGCGTCGTCCCATGGTGTTTGTACTTGCGTACTATTGTTTGTACAGATGAACGTGGTACCTTCAGGCATTTGGAAATTGCTCCCAAGGATGAACCAGACTTGTAGAGGTCTACCTTTTTTTTTCTGAGGTCTTGGCTGATTTCTTTTGATTTCCCCATGATGTCAAGCAAAGACGGACTGAGTTTGAAGGTAGGCCTTGAAATACATCCACAGGTACACCTCCAATTGACTCAAATGATGTCAATTAGCCTATCAGAAGCTTCTAAAGCCATTACATAATTTTCTGGAATTTTCCAAGCTGTTTAAAGGCAAAGTCAACTTAGTGTTAAACTTCTGACCCACTGGAATTGTGATACAGTGAATTATAAGTGAAATAATCTGTCAGTAAACAATTGTTGGAGAAATTACTTGTGTCATGCACAAAGTAGATGTCCTAACCGACTTGCCAAAACTATAGTTTGTTAACAAGAAATTTGTGGAGTGGTTGAAAAACGAGTTTTAATGACTCCAACCTAAGTGTATGTAAACTTCCGACTTCAACTGTACATACTGTACAGTACCAGTCAAAAGTTGACACACCTACTCATTCCAGGGTTTTTCATAATTTTTACTATTTTCTATATTGTAGAATAATAGTGAAGACATCAAAACTATGAAATAACACATATGGAATCATGTAGTAACCAAAAAATTGTTAAACAAATCAAAATATATTTTATATTTGAGATTCTTCAAATAGCCTTGATGACAGCTTTGCGCATGGTTATCTTAGGCTTGTGTGTGGCTGCTTGGCCATGGAAACCCATTTCATGAAGCTCCCAACGAACAGTTATTGTGCTGACGTTGCTTCCAGAGGCATTTTGGAACTCGATAGTGAGTGTTGCAACCGAGGACAGACGATTTTAATGTGTGGCCTACCACTTCGCGGTTGAGCTGTTGTTACTCCTAGACGTTTCCACTTCACAATAACAGCACTGACAGTTGACCGGGGAAGCTCTAGCAGGGCAGAAAATTGACAAACTGACTTGTTGGAAAGGTGGCATCCTATGACGGTGCCACGTTGAAAGTCACTGAGCTCTTCAGTAAGGCCATTCTACTGCCAATGTTTGTCTATGGAGATGGCATGGCTGTGTGCTCGATGTTATACACCTGTCAGCAACGGTGTGGCTGAAATAGCTGAAACCACTAATGTGAAGGGGTGTCCACATACTTTTGTATGTATAGTGTAGCATAGTGCTAACATGTTAGCATCTACTAGCATAGTGCTACACCCTTGAGGCCTCAACGATTGTTAGCATAGGGCTAAATCTAGAGAGGTGTGTGGCTAGCTAGCACCATTCCCTTGAGGGCTAGAAAAGCTAGCATAACAACCTAGCTTTAGCTTGAGGCACTATAATCAATGTAGCAACATTCTCTGTGAAACAGTTCACCAGTGCTTGTAAATTGAGCAGTGTTTTTGTATCATATGTGGTTATATTGGGGTTGATTTCAGTGACCGAGGAATGTGAATGAAAGCTTGATTTATGGCCCACCTTCATAGGGTTGCATGTTAGTCCAGTCTTCAAAGCGACGAGTCCCATATTTACACAGCCGACAGGCTAAATGTGAGAGAGCCCCCAGAAATATAATTTTAACAAATGACTCCTTTGAACATGTGCTCTTTTTTATTGTCTTCTCTAAGCCTTTATGGAGTGTTTGGTTCTAGCAGAGGCAGGAGCAATAATATCTCATTACTGGATGAGGTGCTTGGGTTCTCGGAGGGATGTTTGACTTGGCTCACGAGATGTGGACCCTTCTGCTCAGTAGTTCCTCCTCCGCTGACTGTTCCAACGCTGACATGCACACAAATATACACGCATGCACGCGCACACAAACACACTATCACTGCCTTCTAGCAAATGGAGTTAAACTACAGATGCTTGAATATAACTTTGATTTAACTCAGACATCATATTGTGTCTTCTTTGCCTCTTCTTTCTTTCATTCGTTCTTTCTTTCTTTCTTCCACGAACCTCTTTTCCTCCCCTCCCTACACTACTTCTCATCCTCTTCCTCCCATTCTTTTCTTCCCTCTCTCTCTTGTTCTTGACTCCTTGTTTCACTTTGAATTCTGTCCGTCACGGCGCCTCAGAAAATAGTGAGGGCGAGGAAGGTAAGAAGATCGCCCAATCATCAAGCATTTTTTTTACTTCCCCAGAGAACCCTTGTCATAGACAACCGCAAAGCCTTTTTTCTCACTTCTTTCCCTCATCTCCCATCCAACTTTCATCCACCCATTTCAGGTGTTACTTCATTTACATTTTTTGTCATTTAGCAGACGCTCTTATCCAGAGCAATTAGGGTTAAGTGCCTTGCTCAAGGGCACATCGACAGATTGTTCACCTAGTCGGCTAGGGGATTAGAACCAGCGATCTTTCGGTTACTGGCACAACGCTCTTAACCACTAAGCTACCTGCCGCCCCCTTCACAATTGAGACTTCACAATTCCTTACAATTATGCACTTTTTCTCAATTTCTTTATGTTCCATATTGTGTTTACTCTAATGGTCACCATCCCTCTTGTTCCATTCAGTCATTGTATGTGCCATGGAGTCATTATTGTGGGTAATACTCTGTTCCCTCCAGAATAATTTATAGTCTTTGCGATTCTAGTCTAGCGTGGGTTTGAGAGCTAGCAGACTGTGATTTTGCTAGGCTCTTGTAAACATCATTGGAATGTCGAGGGGGCAATAGAACATGTCTCTCAGTATATACAAGCAGGTCTGTTTCACTAACACATTGTTGACAAGCTCCTGATGGGGAAACGGTGAAGATGCTGCAGTATGGACTCAGTTTGGTTGATGGGCTACAGCTGATGACTTGAATATGATGAATTCAGTGAATGAGGAATAATTGAACGACAGCCTAAAGCGCATTGTTGCTTCTTAGGGTCTCTGGACTGCTAAACTCTGTAGTCCCATTTGGAGGAGTTTAAAGATTATATTAAAGATAGATTGTTTACCCAAAGTACAGTAAATCTTGTTTTCCAAACAACTCACTAATACTGACTTCAGTGAAGAAAACGAAGAACGTTAGAAATGGAAAATGAAAATGATAATTTATGGCATGTTCACAAGAACAGAATTGTCACTGTTTAGTGCATCCTTCCTGTGAAGACAACATCACCTTCACGACAGTACACACTGAAATTAAATCACACTTAATGGCCAACTCTGTATCTCTTCAGAGCCGCGGAGCTATGTGGAGTCGGTGGCCAGATCAGCGGTGGCCGGCGGGGGACCACCAGAGTCACCTGTGACCCTCACCCCTCCAGGAGAGACCTTGGTCAGACAGACGACGTCTAGCAGCAGCCCAATCCACAGCTCAGAGGGGTGAGTACAAAGCAAACAACATTAATACATACATTCAGGGGCCAGTTTACGAAAATGGTTCGCTCCTACAGACAGTGAGGCTTGCTACATAAAGCAGGGAGACAGGCATCAAGGCATTCAGATACTGTTCGATTGAACATTAGAATGGGCCAAACGAGTGAACTAAGTGACTTTGAACGTGGTATGATCGTCGGTGCCAGCTGCGCCGGTTCCAGTATCTCAGAAACGGCCGGCCTCCTGGGCTTTTCACGCACAACAGTGTCTAGAGTTTACAGAGAAAGGTGCGACAAACAAAAAACATCCAGTCAGCCGCAGTCCTGTGGGCGAAGACAGCTTGTTGATGAGTTTGATAGAGAATGGCAAGAATCGTGCAAGCTAACAGGCGGGCCACAAACAGGCAAATAACTGCGCAGTACAACAGTGGTGTGCAGAACGGCACCTCGGAATGCAGCAGACGACCACACCAGGTTCCACTCAGCTAAAAACAAGAAGAAGCGACTCCAGTGGGCTCTCTATCACCAACACTGGACAATTAAGGAGTGGAAAAACAATGCCTGGTCCGACGAATCCCGGTTCCTGTTGCGTCATGCTGATGGGAGAGTCAGGATTTGGCGTAAGCAGCATGAGGCTATGACCCTATCCTGCCTGGAGTCAACGCTACAGGCTGGTGGCGGTGGTGTAATGGTGTGGAGTATGTTTTCCTGGCACACGTTAGCGCCCTTTAAACCAATTGAGCAACATTTCCAATCCCCGAAGAATTCAGGCTGTTCTGGAGGCAAAGGGGGGTCCGACCCGTACTGCATGGGTGTACCTAATAAATTGTAGATTAAATTACATTAAACATACACTGGTTACACTACATGACATTGGTAAGGAACCAGTATTCCTGAAATATACTACATGTTTACAAATATTAAGGGACCCATAGGTGTTAATACTGCATTTAGTTAATTCTACTGTGGTCGTCTTTCCATACACTGTGTTTGAGTGTCTCTATCTCTCTTTCTCCCTCAGAGAGCACCCATTGGCTGACAGCAGTACAAACATCCCCTCGGAAGTGGCCAGTGACTCCGGCTTCCGTTCCCAGCCTTCTGAGGGCGTGTCCCCCACCCCCACCCCTGCCTCCATCGCCACTCCCAAGCCCTACCTCCAGGCCCTGGGTACCCCATCTCCCTTCCTTCAAGCCCAGGTTACCCCTACCCCCTCCTACCTGAGCTCCAACTCCCCCACCCTGTCCTACCTGTGCTCCCCCACCACCACGTCCTCCTACCTGGGTCCCAGAGGTGTAATGGGGAGCTACATCTCCAACGACCCCAGCCCTCCCCAGGCCCAGCCGGAGGTACCCACCCAGGAAAGCCCTGTGGCCGTCCACCCCTCGTCAGGATCAGGAAGTCTCCACACACTGTATCGCGACTCCAACAGCCCCTCTCTCCAACATCGGCACCAGCCCACCAATCACGGCAGCCCTGTCATGGGCCACCAGCCCTCTCCTGCCAATGGCTTTGTGGAGTTTGGGATCCCTGGGATGGTAATGGCGGGAAGTCCCGTGTTGGGCCGCCACCACTATAACCCATGTGTGTCCCAGGGGACACAGTCCAGCCCAGTGCTGAGTCGACAGCCCTCCATGGCCCAGAGGAGCCCTGTCCTGAGCCGACAACCGTCCCTGATGCAGGCCTCCCAGGGCAGCCCCGTGCTCAGCCGCCAGCCCTCCCTCACCTACAGCCAGCCTATCCAGAGCAGTTTCCAGAGCAGTCCGGTGCTGAGTCGACAGCCGTCCCTCACCCACCAGCAGGGCAGTGGTAATAGTCCGGTGCTGGACCACCACCTGTCCCTCGGCCAGATGTCACAACGCAGTCCGAGTCTGGACCGACACCCCATGTTGCATAGTAGCGGCTACACCACCCCGGATGAGAAGCACGGCACCCTGTCCCGACAGAGCAGCTCCTCAGGATACCATCCGCCCTCAACGCCCTCCTTCCCCCTCTCCCCTGCGGGCTACCTGGACGGGGGGATGATGATGGGGATGGGGCTAAGGCAGGGCAGCCCGGCCCCCCAGGCGCAGGCTCAGCCCCAGTTGCCGGAGAAGAGGCGCATGTCGAGCGGGGAGAGGCCCAACGGGGGGCTCTCTTACGGGACGCTGAACGAGAAAATGTCCTCACCCATGTCGAGTGGAGGGAGCACACCCAGCACCAGCTACTTTCAAACACTGCCAGACTTCTCCAAGTTTAACATGTCTGGTAAGACCGCCTTGAAAACCCTCTTAAAACGTAGCTACTGATGTAGCAAAGAGCACCCCAACTAGTACTGACATCCCCAGTGAAACAGGAAGTGAAGATCAGTGTATTCTCAAGGATGATACAGTGCCCGTCGTAATTATTGGGACAGTAAGGCATTATTTTCTACTTTTGACTCCCAAACTCCACATACAAAATGCTTCACAGTCCCAACAATTACGGAGGGCACTGTATGTTCTTTAAAGTGGAAAATCAACGTGAAACTACATGATAATAACAACTTAATAAGCTGATTTTACCTTCTCAGTAACTATATTTATAGGGTAAATGTATGATATGTGTTTAGCCACAATATTATTTTTTTTACAAATACAATGCTTGTGAAAATTACACAAACTGGTATATTCTTTGCCAGTATGTAACAATGCATACCTAAACTATAATTGCACAAGTACAGTTTAGTCATTTAGCAGATGCTCTTATCCAGAGCGACTTACAGTTAGTGAGTGCATATATTTTCATACTGGCCCCCCGTGGGAAACGAACCCACAACCCTAGCGTTGCAAGCGCCATGCTCTACCAACTGAGCTACAGGGGACTTAACAAAGTACCTAACTATATAACTACAATGTAAATACATCTGTTTTCGTACACACATTTTTCAGTGAAACCAGACGAAGTGAGTAGAGCCAGTAAAGTATAGTGAAGTAAAGTGAATGTGGTCTTACTCGCATGGTTTTAGCTGAGCAGGCGGTTTATAAGTTGGACACACTTACTTTCTCTGTAAACACATTGCAGAGCAGATGAAGGAATTAATGCATCTCCCAGGCAGCCCCAGATGCTAGGTTGAGATAGAACTGGCATCCGGCCCAGAGCCTTGGTTGGCAACCAGTTCTGTGTCTGCAGCGATTTCAAAGCTCCATTCTGGGTTATACTGAGTATACTGAGAGCAGAGTCAAAACAGCAACTACTAATATGGTCACAGATACAGATACTGGCATATTTGCAAGAGTTGGCGCTAGGAGCTAACACGCTAATAGCGCAGATTCACTAATCTCTACACAATAAGGAGCTGTTAATGTACTGTTGTTTGGAAGTCCAGTTGATTTGTAGATCAGATTATCTGCGCAGGGTCTTGGTCAGGATGACCCTCATGAAGCATCACTGCTGGTATCTTCGTCCAGGTGTTTTTTGGGGGGGGATTTTTATATCAACGAGACTAACCTGGTTAAATAAAGGTTAAAAATAAAAGAAAACAATAAGAGTACAGAGACTTTGGACTCGATTCAATGTAATGTGACATGCAGCATTTACCAGTATCATACCTCTTTTCACATGGTGAAATGGCTAAATGGTTTTGGGTAAATCTACACATCATGGTTTCAACACAACTTGTCCTTTCTTCTCTTAGACGGGAGTCCCGAGACCAGGCTGAATGTAAAGTTTGTTCAGGACACTTCCAAGTTCTGGTACAAGCCTGACATCTCCCGTGATCAAGGTAAGTGTGCCTGTTGTCATAGAGGGAAGAGATTAAAGGTAACACATACAGTAGGAATGATGATAATTCAGTTTTCCAAGAAAATGCGAAGAAATGAGAGTATTCAAGTAGTAAGTGCTGCGTAATGGTGTGTACTACACTTTTTGGTTTCAGGTAGAACCCTTTTTGGTTTCAGGTAGAACCCTTTTGGGTTCCATGTAGAACCTTCTGTGGAAAGGGTTTTATCTGGAACCAAAACTGGTTCTTCAAAGGGTTCTCCTATGGAGACAGCCAAATAACCCTTTTAGGTTCTAGATAGCAACTTTTTTTAAGAGTGTACTTACTAGCTTGTCACAGAACAGTTACCTTAGTTAACCCACTAGTTGTTCCTCTAGCTAGCATAAGACCTATCTAAGGTAAAATGTTGCCGAGAATGTTATTTATTTAGTAACCAGAAGAGAGTTAGGATGTGTGTCTGATGTAAACCCTGTTGGATTCTCCTGACACATCCTCTCCACACACATATGTCCTAAATGACCCTATTCTGTTCTCTGCTGCTGTGTGTTTCACTGTGAGGTCACTGCTGTTGGCTCCCACATCTGCTTCTGCTCACACTCTCTTATTGGATTAGATCATCTGAGATGGAGCGTCTGCTAAATGACTAAAATGTCAATGGAGACGAACACACTCACACACACGCACACACAACATATGTACTCCATTAATCCAAGTGGCTAGGGAACATCTGCATGTACTGTATATCTATCTTACTTACATAGTGTATGAAATGTCATATTTGGACAGATAGGGATACATAGAATTGCATGTTAGAGATGCATTAAATGTTGTTTTGTTGAACAAGACAACAGTTAATAACTATCCCCTGTAGTTACATTGAAATGTGGGATCACAAAAGGTCTTTGTTACTTCTTTCCAAGGAAAGTTTCCTCCTCATCCCCTTCGGACTCCCCCTCTCCTCATCTTCCATATCTATCCTACCTATCCCTTTCTTTCTCCTCGTCCTCCAATCCTCCCCATTTCACCTCTTCTGAATCATTGCACACCCCCTCCCTCTCTCACCCCGAACACCTCACCCTCTTCCTTCTCCTTGTTTCTTCTCCTCTCTGTGTTATATCCAAAGGAATGTATGATCTGGCAATACTTTCTTACTTTCCCCTGAGGGGATACATAAAGTGGTATTTTATTGAATCATGTATTATTGTCTATTGCAGCCATTAGCCTGCTGAGAGAGAGGGAGCCAGGGGCCTTTATCATTCGGGACAGTCACTCCTTCCGAGGGGCCTATGGCCTGGCCATGAAAGTGGCCTCTCCTCCTCCCACTGTACAGCAGACCAAGAAAGGTACTTCTAAGTTTCCCACTTTTTATGAACGCAATTGTGTGATATGTGATTATCTCACCTAGCTGTCTCAAGATGAATGCACTAACTTTAAATACCTCTGGATAAGAGCGTCTGCTAAATGACTAAAATGTACTGGATCGCCAACTGGGTTCCACCTTTCATATACTGTACCTGTAACTGCTGAAAATGATATGAGCCCTGTACACCTCTGTGATGTTGTGTTATCTTGTGGCCCTACATATAAGGAGACACGCACACACACAATCTACAGTGAAATCATACAAAGAACAACCACATTTTGTATGACGCTCACATACACTCACGTATTAAAACAATCAATCAACAAACTCTGAAGTGGATCATGTGTTTTTGATGGGCCCGATGAAAGCATATCGTTACTCCAGCAGAGCCTGGCTGTACAGTCGATCAGCACTACTAAACAGATACCCTGGGTCTTAATACTGTCATTAAGGTATGAGGTGCCTGTGATGTTTCCAATAACACCTAGAAGAGCAGGGATCACTGGGAGTGGATTGAAATGTCTCCTCTACACAGACGTGGACGCCTGCTCACGTCTGCCTGTGCACACACACACATACACACACACACACACACAAACATAATGGTTCTTAATAGTACCAGATAGGGGTTCTTTGGCTTGTAACCATAGCAGAACCCTTTTTGGTGCTATATAGAACACTTTTCTGAAGGTTCAATAATGAACCATGCTCATAAGGTTCCAAATGGAACCAGTATGGTGCTATAAAGAACCCTTTCCTAAGGTTCTATAAAGAACAATTAAAAAAGGTTCTACATAGCACCAAACAAGTGTTCTGCTATAGTTACATACAGTTGAAGTCGGAAGTTTACATACACTTATGCCTCTGGAAGCAACGTCAGCACAATAACTGTTCGTTGGGAGCTTCATGAAATGGGTTTCCATGGCCAAGCAGCCACACACAAGCCTAAGATAACCATGCGCAAAGCTGTCATCAAGGCTATTTGAAGAATCTCAAATATCAAATATATTTTGATTTGTTTAACAATTTTTTGGTTACTACATGATTCCATATGTGTTATTTCATAGTTTTGATGTCTTCACTGTTATTCTACAATGTAGAAAATAGTAAAAATTATGAAAAACCCTGGAATGAGTAGGTGTGTCAACTTTTGACTGGTACTGTACAGTATGTACAGTTGAAGTCGGAAGTTTACATACACTTAGGTTGGAGTCATTAAAACTCGTTTTTCAACCACTCCACAAATTTCTTGTTAACAAACTATAGTTTTGGCAAGTCGGTTAGGACATCTACTTTGTGCATGACACAAGTAATTTTTCCAACAATTGTTTACAGACAGATTCTTTCACTTATAATTCACTGTATCACAATTCCAGTGGGTCAGACGTTTACATACACTAAGTTGACTGTGACTTTAAACAGCTTGGAAAATTCCAGAAAATGATGTCATGGCTTTAGAAGCTTCTGATAGGCTAATTGACATAATTTGAGTCAATTGGAGGTGTACCTGTGGATGTATTTCAAGGCCTATCTTCAAACTCAGTGCCTCTTTGCTTGACATCATGGGAAAATCAAAAGAAATCAGCCAAGACCTCCGAAAAAAAATGTAGACCTCCACAAATCAGGTTCATCCTTGGGAGCAATTTCCAAACACCTGAAGGTACCGCGTTCATCTGTTCAAACAATAGTATGCAAGTATAAACACCATGGGACCACGCAGCCGTCATACCGCTCAGGAAGGAGACGCGTTCTGTCTCCTAGAGATGAACATACTTTGGTGCGAAAAGTGCAAATCAATCCCAGAACAACAGCAAATGACCTTGTGAAGATGCTGGAGGAAACAGGTACAAAAGTATCTATATCCACAGTAAAACAAGCCCTATATCGACATAACCTGAAAGGCCGCTCAGCAAGGAAGAAGCCACTGCTCCAAAACCGCCATAAAAAAGGCCAGACTACGGTTTGCAACTGCACATGGGGACAAAGATCTTACTTTTTGGAGAAATGTCCTCTGGTCTGATGAAACTAAAATAGAAGTGTTTGGCCATAATGACCATCGTTATGTTTGGAGGAAAAAGGGGAAAGCTTGTAAGCCGAAGAACACCATCCAAACCGTGAAGCACGGGGTGGCAGCATCATGCTGTGGGGGTGCTTTGCTGCAGGAGGGACTGGTGCACTTCACAAAATAGATGGCATCATGAGGAAGGAAAATTTATGTGGATATATTGAAGCAACATCTCAAGACATCAGTCAGGAAGTTAAATCTTGGTCACAAATGGGTCTTCCAAATGGACAATGACCCCAAGCATACTTCCAAAGTTGTGGCAAAATGGCTTAAGGACAACAAAGTCAAGGTATTGGAGTGGCCATCACAAAGCCCTGACCTTAATCCTATAGACAATTTGTGGGCAGAACTGAAAAAGTGTGTGCGAGCAAGGAGGCCTACAAACCTGACTCAGTTACACCAGCTCTGTCAGGAGGAATGGTCCAAAATTCACCCAACGTATTGTGGGAAGCTTGTGGAAAGCTACCCGAAACGTTTGACCCAAGTTAAACAATTTAAAGGCAATGCTACCAAATACGAATTGAGTGTATGTAAACTTCTGACCCACTGGGAAGGTGATGAAAGAAATAAAAGCTGACATAAATCATTCTCTCTACTATTATTCTGACATTTCACATTCTTAAAATAAAGTGGTGATCCTAACTGATCTAAGACAGGGAATTTTTACTAGGATAAAATGTCAGGAATTGTGAAAAACTGAGTTGAAATGTATTTGGCTAAGGCGTATGTAAACTTCCGACTTCAACTGTACATATAGAACCCTTTTTTATGGTTCTTTATAGAACCTTTATGGAGAATGGTTCTTTAAAGAACCTTTCTCAATCTGAAAAGTTTGTTGTAGATCCTTTTGAAGAACCATACAGGGTTTTTCATTCTGGTCAGCCATATTATATTGTTAAAATTCCATAGGTGTTCTTTTTGTGTTAATTGACACATTGAATCAAGTGAGCTACCTCTGGAACAGCTGGGGGTCCTTGAGAGAAATGAGCACCACTGACTGATTGATTGATTTAGTGTACCATTCTCAACTGACACAAGGCCATATGTGAGTCTTTCACAAGACACTGTCACTGGCCATTGTCATATATGATATATAATGGCACAACACATTAGGTAAACTGGAATGACACTCTCACGCATGGTTGCGCAAAAAGGGCTGTGCGCAAACCATGCCCCAAAATATTCGAATGAGCCACCTCCCCATTTTTTTTATTATCACTAAAAGAGCAAAGAACCCTTTTGTGAACTGTAACGAACCATTGATGAGCTCAAGTCATTATGGTTCCACGTAGAACCATCACCCTTCCCAAAGAACCCTTGAGTAATCCTCATTTTTTTGTGTACACACAAAGGGAGGAGAATGTTCTAGGTCAACACAGTGCACGTACGCACACACACGAAGGGAGAGGAATGTTGTAAACACAGTTTATTTCTCTGCCAAGAGGCAAATCTTAACTTGCCACTTAGATCATCCTAGAACATTCCATTAAACATCATATTTTAGTCTCTGTTTTGACCTGTTGGTGGGGTAAAGAAAGAAGTCATTACCAATATAAAAACTATAAGATATAATACCTCCCCATATGAGGTGATGTGTACATACCATAAATGGTCTCACCGGTGTGTTGTTCTTTTGTTTTCCCTTTGTTGTTTGTCCTCTGGGGGCCCCTGTAGCTGGTGACATCACTAACGAGCTGGTGAGGCACTTCCTGATTGAGACAAGTCCTAAGGGAGTGAAGCTGAAGGGATGTCCCAACGAGCCTTACTTTGGTGAGTCACCTCTAACCCCTACACACATATGCACGCGGATAGCCGCGGTAAGTGGTTTGGGGGTGCTGTGATTTTTTTTGTCGATGGTGGTGCTGACATTTTTGGGGGGCCAGCGCTACAGACCGCTATATCGGTCTGCTAATACAGGTCTAGTAAAGGCCCAGTGCACTACTTTTGTGAACAAAATTATAAATAAAATAATAGTAATAATAGAAAATCTGATTTTTCAGGGGGTGCTACAGCACCCTCAGCACCCCTACTTCCCGTGGCTATGTGCACGCACACACAGAGGGAAGCGAGGAGCGCATTGGAGGAGGAGATCCAAGGTTCTTCTTCTCCACGGATATTCTCCCCCAATGCTCTCCTCGCTTCACTCTGACGTTTTGAGAGGGAAGTGGGGAGAGGACAGAAGGATTCAAGAAAGTTGATAGGTCTGAAAAAAATATTATATCAGAACCGGTCCTTCCGACAACAACATGGCTTGTTTCTCAGATACGGTAACGGGGAAGGAGTGAGCTCCAGACATGAGTTTCATGATGTGGTTGGGGTGACTGATTCTTACTCTTGGCTGTATTGGTCTAATGACTCTGATCCCCTCTCAGTGCTCTCCCAGTCCCGGCCTTTGAAAGAGTATCCGTTCTCCTAGCCCATCATGTGTAATCCTAATTATAGTATGGGATCAGTTAAAGTAATTTAGTACGGTTCAAATGTACCCCCCTCTAATTTCATCCGCAGACCACATTGCGTGTGTGTGTGTGTGTGTTTACATGTGTATATATGAGGGGCGGGAAGGAGTTATCAGCATAAGGGACAAGGGTTTTTTCCCATCCTTCGGGTGCAAAAGGATGATAGCAAGATCAAAAAAAGTATGATAACATGGCTTACGTAAGCTGCAAAGCATGCGGCTACAGGAGCCGTTGCGTAAGATCATGCGTTTGTTGTTGTACAAAGGTTCTGATTTGCGACATTTTGAGAAGGTGCGGGGGAGCCTAGCTAGCTCCAGACCAGGGTTCAAATATTATTTGAAATCTTTCAAAGACGTTTGTATTTGCTTTAGCCTGCCTGGATTGCCAATTATTCAAATAGTATTTGAACCCGGGTCTGGTAGCTAGCTACCTTCCCTCCCACATCTGAGGTGTTGTTAAATGAAGGTCATTTTTGCAGAACTTTTCTCGTCAAGCCGTTCCAAGTGTCAAATCTAGATATGAAATACTGTATGTATGTGTGTGTTAGACTCCTCTTACTGAGAACCACAGGGAGATGGCTACTGGCCCAAGCACACATTTAGAGATGACTTAACAAGTCAGCCAGCATCAGTCTAAAAATGGGCCTCTTGAAGGAACCTTATCCTCTAGACTACTTATTGAATTATTTTCTAAAGGGAGGGATGGGGGGTTAAATTAGACACTGCTGCTGATTTTCGACTGTAACACCAGTGTTACACAATGCACCCTGATGTTATACTAAGGAAATTGTGTTTCCATAGCTAGGGCTGAGAGTGAGGACTTGTGAAGAGCAGAATCAACAACCTCAGCATCATTAAAACAGTTGCTTTGTGGGAATGTGTTAACCATCGAAGGCATAAACCCATGTTCACAATTAGCCATTGTTACCTGTATGTAAATGCCACCCGAAATGCCCCAGCAGCCTTTCGTTGGCACCAAGTCAGAGCAGGTCCACTGAGGCCATGGCCCAGTGTGTCCCAGGAGCCGGGCAGTGGAGGTGGAAACATAAAAGTCTGAGGCTTTTTGTTAAAACACTGGGGTAAATCCATAGTGGAAATGCACCATGGGTGTGTGAGTGTGGGTATGGGGTGAGTGTGGGGTAAGTGTGGGTATGGGGTGAGTGTGAGTGTGTGAATGGGGTATGTGTGAAGGTGTGGGTCCAGGTTGTGTGATCTACATGTCTGGATCAGGATATGTAATCTTTATAGAATCTTTGTCCTTTTGGCACGTCTAATACTAATCTCTCTTTCTGTGTTGGTGTTTCTCTAGGATGTCTGTCCGCTCTGGTGTACCAGCACGCCATGACTCCACAGGCCCTGCCCTGTAAACTGGTCATTCCTACCAGAGGTGAGGCCAGGAGAGTGTGTGTGTGTGTGTGTGTGTATATATTTTTGGATGGATATGTACATGGATACATACAACAATGTGGTGTGAGGAATTTCTGCAGAATCTGCTCCTGCTGCGTTTCAGATATCCATGAGGATGTGCCGGATATTGCCACACCAACCAACCCGGCTGATCAACTCCTCAAACAAGGAGCCGGTAAGAAGCAATATCTCAGTCAGCAGTTTGGCTGAGCACTTTTCTAAATCTAAATGACTTTGTTAATTTGTTAATTTGTTGTGACATACTCTGAACCATTCCACTGTTCTTCCCCCACTGGTGATGTCACTATAGGGCAGAGGGCCCCTGCTGACTCACATGGTAAACCCTGTGTCCTTTTGTTTGAATTTGTCTTCCTGATATGTGACTGTTGGTCCCTGACTGCTGCATTCTAGCTCAGATCCCTGATGTCTACCTCAGAAGTCACACACACACTGTGCATGAGTGTGTGTGCGTGGGCGCGTGTGTGTTTTGTCTCTTTCTCCATCTAATAGACAACAACAATGCACCTGTCCAGCTTTCTGCCTGATATGTTTTCTGTCCGATGACTGAATGGTTTTGTCCCTTGTCTTTTTTTCCAGCCTTGTCCCAGAAAGCATGTACCGTCCTTAGAGCATTGGAAATGTGTTGCATGGAAATGCAGATGACAATTTTTTTTAATATCTGCAGAAATGCAGAACTATAAACCCACTAATACCAATGTCATATATGTCATGTCTCCATGTATGAAATTATTCCCTTAACTGCATTGAAAACTGTCAAGAATGTACTGTATTGCCTTTTTGCATTTTACTTGTCAATGGTTTGCAAAGCTATAAACTGCTGTGCTACATAGTATCCAGGCTCTGTCGTAGCCAGCCGCGACCGGGAGACCCATGGGGCGGCGCACAATTGGCCCAGCGTCTTCCAGGATATGGGGAGGGAATGGCCGGCAGGGATGTAGCTCAGTTGGTAGAGCATGGCATTTGCAACGCCAGGGTTGTGGGTACGATTCCCACGGGGGGCAAAAATGAAAAAATAAATGTATGTACTCACTAACTGTAAGTCGCTCTGGATAAGAGCGTCTGCTAAATGACTAAAATGTAAATGTATACACTGATGAATGGAGTTTTGTAATAGATTATTTCATGTTTCTCTGATCATAAGCATACATAATAAATCATATAAATTAAACAATTGTAAACTATTGATCATGTCACTTCACAACAGAAAACAATACAACAAAACCTATCTGTTTTAGCGTTGAAGAACCAGACAGCCCATGACATCACTTGATATAATCTCTCTCCTTTTTGACCTCTCGCCTCTTTCCAGTGTCAAATGCACTGTGCTGATTGGCTACACCTCTCTCTTCTTTTCCCAGCATGCAATGTGCTGTACATCAACTCGGTGGACATGGAGTCTCTGACGGGACCTCAGGCCGTCGCCAAGGCGATCTCGGAGACAGTGGCTGCCGTGTCCCCGCCCACTGCTACTATTGTGCACTTCAAGGTGTCGGCCCAAGGCATCACCCTGACTGACAACCAGAGGAAGTGAGTAGGATGCACAGGCATTTATGTACAAAATGGAGTATTACTGTATATTGAATTTGTAAAACTGCCCAACAATAAAACATATTTGAAACAGACTTCCAGGTAGGGCTCACTCTGACCGAGGGTTACAATTTATGGCTCTGTTCAATCCAACTTGTGTTGTAGTAGCTAGTTACGCAGTAGCCTATGAATAGCTATATTGCAATGTGCTGTATAGCTATTCCTTTTTTTTCCTACAGGCTTTTCTTCCGGCGCCACTACCCTATCAACACCGTCACATTTTGTGATATCGACCCTCAGGAGAGAAAGTGAGTGTCCACTTAAGTGATAATGCCCGAGAAGCCGGTGTTTGGAGGATATATTGGCATGGGTGTGGCACGGCACACCGTGCCGATATATCCTCCAAACAACGGCTTCGAGGGCATTGTCACTTTTATACAACCGGTTACCAACATGTTCAAATAATGATTTACATATTTTCATAAAAAACTTTATTTTAATGAATTTATTCATGCTATTTCACCCTTCCACAAGATATATTCCCGACACAAATCTAGGGTTGCTACCCAAGCCGGCTGGTCGTTCATTCTATCGGTTCGGTTGCCAGAGACGCGACCCAGTCGTTCAGTCTATTTGTTCTGTATCTATGGACGCGACCCAGTCATTTGTTCTAAATGTTCTATTGCCATACTGGCTGGCAACGTTCTTATCCTTGCTTGCAACTATGGCTAATTTACAGTTACATCAAACAGTGCAGCCAGAATAACAACAAATTAGCTGCATTTGCATTTGTTTAAGCTGTTTTCTAGTGACATTTATTTGCAAACATCCATAACAATGAGCTAATGAGGCGCGATTTCACCTGGCATAGAAAATGTTCTCTGTCATCAGGACACTGTTGTTCAGAGGAGCTAGCCAACAACACAGCTAACACAATCACTTCAAACGTTTTGTTTTACCTTTTATCAATTTATATTTATTTTTATATATCCATAAAAATTATGCTGATTCATGATTTCGACTGGCTGAGAAAAGCTGCCTGCCTGTCTGTCTCATCCCGACTCCTGACACGTTCATTACTATGCGATAGCTGGAGATTGAATTTGAATATTGAAACAACGTTGTAAATGTCGGAGAGACAGACAGCAAGGTTTACACAAATCTCCGCTGTTGAAAACTAAACGTTAGTCTAAAAGAAATGTGAGATAATGTGTAGATGCTTTTTATAGTGGAGATCAAGTTTAGAAATTGCCTGGCTGGGCTGATGAGACAGTGGATTGCGCAGTCAGATGGAACAGAGTAAATAGGCATTTTAACATCATAGATTTAGCCGGTGGAAACTTGTGGAATAAACACTGGCTGGAATGCGGTTTTAACCAATCAGCATTCAGGATTAGACCCACCCGTTGTATAAACTGAGCTACAGCACATGAACACTGTCCACACACACACACACACGCGCGCATGTACAGGGGCAGTAATCGAAAAGCAGTCATCTCTGCTTTTTAAAATGAATGGGGCCTATGACCTCATAATATTATGTCATGAATAGACAGTATCATATATAATGTTGCATGATATAATACTGTTTATTTATCTCTCTACAGGTGGAACAAACCTGAAGGGGGCACAGCCAAGTAAGTATAAATGCACCTGAGTACCATACACCTAGACCTAGTGTATTTCTCTCTGTAGTTGCATATACTGTTTATAGCCCAACCATTTTGACTGAAAGTTGCAGAGCAACGTTTGTTTGCAAGTTAAGCAACCTAGCTAAACGATGGAGATGCTTGATACTATCAACTAGTTGTCCAAAAATGGTTTTAATGTTAAGATCACTGGTTAGAACTAGGGATAGGTAGATCAGTTGTTTAGCTTGACCACCATTGTCTTTGGGAGAAACGATTCACTCACAGACTTACCATCAGTTTGTGACCGGCACCAAATAAAAGGCGATATTTAGGAGCTCAGCCATGATATGCGGGGATAGAAGAAAGGATGAAAGCACCCCACTAATGATTCAGAGAGGAGGAATAGATGGATGGATAGATGACTGGGCAGAGGATGCCAACAAAGCCAAGCGTTGGCAGTCACAACTTTAGACTTTAACAGCAGATTTGGGGTTTTAAACTCCGGTATCATAGTTCCTATGAATTTACTGTTATGAGACTTAGGGCTCAGTTGGATTAAGCTCCTATGTATTTAAAGGCAGTATATAAAGTAGACAAAACGCTACGACAATATACAAGATCATAATCATTAATATAAGATATTTGTCGTTACAGCCGGGGCAAACAAAATAGCTCCAGACAAATGCTGTCTGAGTGGCTGGTTAATTTTTTCAACTAGCAGCAAAACTGGCTGTGGGACCAAAATGTTGGTTTCAGATGTCAAAATGGGCAATGCATGATCATGTGAAATGCATGTAGTATGTAAAGTACCTATTATTCAGTCTAAGACAGTTCTCTAAATCTACTCTGAATTGAAGAAGGTGTGTTGAATATACCCTGAAAATATGGCTACAACACTGGCTCCTAGACTGAAAAGTTAGTTTCAGGCCCTGGTTACATCAATACAGTAAATAAGCCAAAATGTTAAGTGGCATGGTGCGTGTCCACCCCCTAGAGATTGACCATGTAACTATAGAGATGGTAAACAAACAATTGAGCAGAACAATATCTCTAAATTGATACAGAAAAGCATTAATGATAATGGCAGTGGGTGGACCATGCTCGAGTGATGAGTTAACTTGCCTAAGGCCTGAAGTAATAGGCTTTAGCTCAGTGGGCTAACACAGTCTTGTGGCGTGAAGACAACCATGGTTCAAACCCATTTGGTGCACACACACAGACTTTCCGTCTATAATTCATATAATTTCCTACAGATTCATTTGACCAATCCATTCCTCTCAGACTCATTAGAACAAGCCAAACAGAAGATACTGATTGGAGGAAAGGCGACCCATTGACAGTTTCCCTTCCCTTTCCAGGTTCTTTGGGTTCGTGGCTCGGAAGCAAGGAAGCACAACTGACAACGTCAGTCACCTCTTCGCCGAGATGGACTCCGATCAGCCCGCCAGCGCTATCGTGAACTTTGTCTCCAAGGTGATGATCGGCTCGCAGAAACAATGAGCTGAACTTTTGACGACCCCTGGCTCTTTTTTGTTGTTGTTTTGTTGTTGTTTTTAACCACGGAGGAAATGTATGTTCTATATTTTATTTTGTTTTTATTATTTTTTTCTGATCTTATGTGTCACCTCTTTCCTTCTGATCTCATCTTTTACCTTTGAGTGTGCGAGTGCGAATGCGTGTGTGCACGTACTGTGCACGTACTGTGCACGCACATGTGTGTGTTCTTCTTGGAAGGACTCCTGCGTGGAGCTAACTAGGGGGATAGAGGAAGTGCAGTTTGTGGTTGTGGCTGTGTGGGATGTGGGATGTTGGCTTTGGGAGGCCATTGTGATCTCTCTAGCAGGGTAACACAAAAACAGGAAGAGGAAATGATGTCAGTGCTGATGTCAGTGAGCATGATTCGTTAAAAAAAGAGAAGAAGAAGTAAGGTTGTGTGATGTAAAGAAGAGTGTTAAGCTATCAGGCGTTTGGAATGGTCAACCAAAGATTTTTAAAAAGCAGCCAGGGGTGAGTATGCCACTGTCGGAAGGTCTGTTTGAAATGATATTTTGTAAAAAGAAAAAAAGAAGAAAATAAAGAAAGGCTGCTTAATCAAAAATATTACATTTAATTTTCTTTCTATATTCAAGTACTGATAGTGTATGTATTTTCTTCTTAAAGAGCTGGCATCTTTGCCTTCTTCGCAAAGCGTATTCCAGGACATTTTTGCATAGTGGCGAGTTGAATTAATGTAAATATCACAGAGTGCTTTCTGGGTAGGGCGTGGATGACTTGGGGCCTGAAATGTAATTATTATTATTATTATTTTTTGCTTTCTGTAATAAAATAAAAAAAGAAAGAGAACAAAAAAGAAAGAAGCAAAAAGAAGCATACCTGCTCTCTTCTACATACAGACCAAATTTGTAATGGGCAAACACTGTTCTCCTCCGACTTCCATCGTTCTTTTTCCCTCCTCTTATTTTTAACGGTTGAAGGATGGAGGATGGATAGAAGCTTGTCCAGTTCAGTCCAACTATTCACCCACACAGAGGTATTTTAAACCCATAATGTCTCTGGTAGCTGGAATCTGCTGTTACCCTACTTCTAGACCAACCTGCAATGCACCCCTCTATGGAGAAATGTTGGTTAGGCTGAATGGTTACCCTTCGTGTGTCTAACATTGATTAACATTGAAAAACTGCCACTCCTCTCCTCTGTACATGTATGAGCATCATGGAAGGTCAGAGTTCACTGCTGATTTTTGAAGGGCGGAGGGTTTTGGGCATTGCGAGCGTATGTCCAGGTTGTTACTGCTACAGCATCAAGCTCTCTCTCTTCTCCTTTGGAAGATTGCAAATATTCTACCCTTGCAACCATCTTAGTATAGATCGAGAAAGGCCACTATCTCTACACATCAGCCTGTCAAACTTGTAACACCCACATCATACCCACAAGTAAGCTATATACATATAAATATACATATATATATATATATATAAAACATCAACAAAATATTTATTTTTTGCTCTGTCGCTCTATGTTAACTCATATTACTTGTATACATACATTGTATAGTCTACATCAAGATTACTGAAAATGTCAAGAAAAGTGCATCAAAATATATATGGTGTAAAGTGTATGAATTTTAAAGCTTGTCAATGTTGTTTTCAGAATGTTTTTCACTGCATTACTTTGTTTATGTTATGAGTCTTCGTAGGAAGCGTCCTTTGGTAGAGGGGAGAAAGAGCGGCTAGGAAAGTTATTTGTTGCAAAAGTCATGGATTCATCCTAAAATGGAGCCAACATTTGACGTTTATGTCTTAATAAAACAGCCTAAAATGGAATGGTCAGAGTTAAGCACTTAAATGTTTTCATGTGAAATATCAACGCCCATTTGTAGTTGGCAAAACAGTGAGATGATTGAAATGACTACTTGATGTAAACAGACTTGCTGTGTATGTTCTCAGCATGTTTGGAGGCAAAATATTACTTCCTTGATTACTTCCTCAATCTAACATCACAGGCTTATTAGTAAATCACCACCAGAAGTATTCTCCTGAGCAATTCCACATTTTGTTATATAGGGCCTACTGCCCTCATGTGGTGAAACACATTTTGACTACCCATTGTGTTTTTACTGCAGTGTTTTAACTGTGATTTCAGCAATGACCTTCAGTGGACTAGCAATAATCAAATGGGCAGTGCTGAGTATAAATGATTATTTACTGAATGAGGAAGACTTTTTATGGCCAAATATTAGGTCACTTTTGCTGTTTTTATTTTGTGAATGTCCTCATTCAGTTCAATTTAGTTTGGAGCAGGGTAGCCGTAACACAATGGTCAAATATACTCCAGTAAAAAAACAAAAAACATAGCACTTATAAATGGGATTCTGTCATGTCAAAATACACAGAAATAGTTTGGATGTTCAGTCCACTTCTTTTAACTCAATGTGTTGTATCAACTAGGTATTTTCTGTTCAAGCTCAACTGTGTCTTCTCCCATGGCTCCTTTGCTTGTTCAATTCAAACATCAAACTATTCACTCCTCTTCAATGATAATCTTATTTATTGTTTTGATACAGTCACAACTGTAACAATATATTTGGCAAAAACATGGTTGATTCTGCATTTGTGTATGAGAAACCTGTGAAAAATGCTTGTTGAGTAAATCACCCTCTACCACAAAACGAATGATAGTTTAAAAAAATTTGTGTAGGAAGTCTCCTTTGATGTATGTGTGCCCACTTTGAGGAAATAGCCTTGACATAGAATGTGTGAATGTGCTACTATGCCTGTACAGAAACGTATGTATTTTGATTTGCTTTACTGTATGGCTTTTATTGTTCCTGAGAAAAAAACACACATTAAAAAGTAATACAAATCACTCTGTTTAAAGTATACTTGGGAATGTTATGCGCTTGTCTAATATCTGTTCACATTTAGTATGTCTGTTCACATGAAATATGAAAGAGTAGTAGTAACTTCTGACCTTCGTTCACACACGCACGTACGCGCTAACACACACTCCTGACCTCACCTCTAGTAGGGATCACAATTACTGCTTACATAGGTTAAGCATAGTTATTTTGTAGGTCCTAATATGTACATTGTACACGTCACTTCCTCATACCATGCAGCCCATTCTTTCCTATCAGCCAATCAAATTCAAATCAGACAGCAACAAGGTTATTATAGTAAACTAAACTAAAAACATTTGCTTTCACCTAATTTTAACATTCTGTCATAGAGAGCACATGTTCAACTTCATAAAAAAAACAAGTTTTCCCATCGCAGGGGGTTACATATTTTTTTTTACTATAGTAAGTGCCTATTTAGTGCCAAATAAATTAACAGGGTTGACAGAAAAAAGTTTGATGATGTCATAAATCCCCTTGTGACAGGGGGAATGGGAGCTTGTTGTGTGCAACAGGGAGTGGCAATTGAATGCCAGTTTCACCAAACAAAAGGAAATTGTTAAAACATTTCTAGCCTGTCTATCTATGGGTAACAGGGTTGACGTGTTATGCTCGGCCCGATTAGTTTCCCACCATAAAAACACCAGACAATTGACAAAAATAAGAAAAATGTTTTTAAATGAATAGTTTCACCATATTAAAATGAGAGTTCAATTCATGTAACAGGGTTGACCTTAAAATGAGGGACATACTTAAATGAATCACTAATCACATTAAATAAATGACTTTGTCAAAGCAACAAAATAACTAGGACTTTACAATGAGCGTGAACATTTTGAGAAATGTTGGGGTTAAAGCTGCAATATGTAACTTTTTGGTCAACCCGACCAAATTCACATAGAAATGTGAGTTATAGATCTGTCATTCTCATTGACAGCAAGTCTAAGAAGCAGTATATCTGTTCTACAGTGGGGAAAAAAAGTATTTAGTCAGCCACCAATTGTGCAAGTTCTCCCACTTAAAAAGATGAGAGAGACCTGTAATTTTCATCATAGGTACACGTCAACTATGACAGACAAAATGAGATTTTTTTCTCCAGAAAATCAAAATTGTAGGATTTTTAATGAATTTATTTGCAAATTATTGTGGAAAATAAGTATTTGGTCAATAACAAAAGTTTCTCAATACTTTGTTATATACCCTTTGTTGGCAATGACACAGGTCAAACGTTTTCTGTAAGTCTTCACAAGGTTTTCACACACTGTTGCTGGTATTTTGGCCCATTCCTCCATGCAGATCTCCTGTTTTGGGGCTGTCGCTGGGCAACACGGACTTTCAACTCCCTCCAAAGATTTTCTATGGGGTTGAGATCTGGAGACTGGCTAGGCCACTCCAGGACCTTGAAATGCTTCTTACGAAGCCACTCCTTCATTGCCCGGGCGGTGTGTTTGTGATCATTGTCATGCTGAAAGACCCAGCCACGTTTCATCTTCAATGCCCTTGCTGATGGAAGGAGGTTTTCACTCAAAATCTCACGATACATGGCCCCATTCATTCTTTCCTTTACACGGATCAGTCGTCCTGGTCCCTTTGCAGAAAAACAGCCCCAAAGCATGATGTTTCCACCCCCATGCTTCTGAGTAGGTATGGTGTTCTTTGGATGCAACTCAGCATTCTCTGTCCTCCAAACACGACGATTTGAGTTTTTACCAAAAAGTTCTATTTTGGTTTCATCTGACCATATGACATTCTCCCAATCCTCTTCTGGATCATCCAAATGCACTCTAGCAAACTTCAGACGGGCCTGGACATGTACTGACTTAAGCAGGGGGACACGTCTGGCACTGCAGGATTTGAGTCCCTGGCGGCGTAGTGTGTTACTGATGGTAGGCTTTGTTACTTTGGTCCCAGCTCTCTGCAGGTCATTCACTAGGTCCCCCGTGTGGTTCTGGGATTTTTGCTCACCGTTCTTGTGATCATTTTGACCCCACGGGGTGAGATCTTGCGTGGAGCTCCAGATCGAGGGAGATTATCAGTGATCTTGTATGTCTTCCATTTCCTAATAATTTCTCCCACAGTTGATTTCTTCAAACCAAGCTGCTTACCTATTGCAGATTCAGTCTTCCCAGCCTGGTGCAGGTCTACAATTTTGTTTCTGGTGTCCTTTGACAGCTCTTTGGTCTTTGCCATAGTGGAGTTTGGAGTGTGACTGTTTGAGGTTGTGGACAGGTGTCTTTTATACTGATAACAAGTTCAAACAGGTGCCATTAATACAGGTAACGAGTGGAGGACAGAGGAGCCTCTTAAAGAAGAAGTTACAGGTTTGTGAGAGCCAGAAATCTTGCTTGTTTTTAGGTGACCAAATACTTATTTTCCACCATAATTTGCAAATAAATTCATTAAAAATCCTACAATGTGATGTTCTGGATTTTTTTTCCAAAATGTGTCTGTCATAGTTGACGTGTACCTATGATGGAAATTACAGGCCTCTCTCATCTTTTTAAGTGGGAGAACTTGCACAATTGGTGGCTGACTAAATACTTTTTTTCTCCACTGTATGTACGCTATTTCTATGCTTCCCATTCTTAATTTTCGTTTTTTTAGGTATTTTACGATCAGTTTTGTACACCAGCTTCAAACAGCTGAAAATACAATATTTTGGGTTAATGAAAATATATTTCACAGCAGTTTAGATAGTACAATGATTATCTACACTATACATAGAGTTCACATGTTAACACTACCTTTTCACATGTGAGGAGAATAACATGTGTTCACCTCACGTGAATATTGAAAATCTTACTCTCACATGTGGAATTGCATGTTCACATGAAAATTTGTTACAAGACCATGGTGCTTGCCTATGGAGCAGTGAGGGGAACGGCACCTCCGTACCTTCAGGCTCTGATCAGTCCCTACACCCAAACGAGGGCATTGCGTTCATCCACCTCTGGCCTGCTGGCTCCCCTTCCTCTGCGGAAGCATAGTTCCCGCTCAGCCCAGTCAAAACTGTTCGCTGCTCTGGCACCCCAATGGTGGAACAAGCTCCCTCACGACGCTAGGACAGCGGAGTCACTCACCACCTTCCGGAGACATTTGAAACCCCACCTCTTTAAGGAACACCTGGGATAGGATAAAGTAATCCTTCTACCCCCCAAAAAAAAAATAATAATAATTGTAAAGTGGTTATCCCACTGGCTATAGGGTGAATGCACCAATTTGTAAGACGCTCTGGATAAGAGCGTCTGCTAAATGACGTAAATGTGCCCTTGAGCAAGGCACTTAACCCTAATTGCTCCTGTAAGTCGCTCAGGATAAGAGCGTCTGCTAAATGACTAAAATGTAAATATAAATGAAAACATTCATGTCGAAATCAAATTTGCAGTTTTACATGTGAAAAGGTTGAAAAGAAATGTGAAAAACGTGAAAAGGTTTTGATTGTATCACATTTAGAAATGTTGCATCCATGTGTTGTCACATTTATTCCACATGAGATTATATTTTCACGTGCTCAAATGTTTTCACATGTTCCTTTTAAATGTTGAAACGTGTTATCACATTAATGTCACATAAGATTACATGTGATCACATGAGAAATTTGTGTGGTTTTTCCATAAGGGTGGTCAAACACAGGAATCAGCTGATAGCTAACATCCAGGAATCAGCGCACAAGTGGTAAAGGTGCCTTGGGTTGTGTCTGTGAGGCTGCGCTGCCTCACAGGCTGATGTTCATGCAACTCTGCCCATTCTTTCCCATCAGCCAATCAAATTCAAATAGCTGACAGAGGGACAGCAAGAACCATTTTGAAATAATTAATGTGGTGGTGCCTAACTGATGCAGCTGAAAAAAGGTTGCATCCAAAAACACTGAAATATCAAGACTATTTGCAAATACTATTTCCAGTTTATACAAGCTGATATTTAGATTAGCTAGCTGCTTTCCTGGTTAGTTATCTTTTCAAATGAGGTAACTTTGGTTGCTAGATAGCTTGCTAGCTAGTTGCATATGGCTGGCTATTTGGCTAATGTTTTTAATCTAACTACATAATGCAGTAAGCACAGCTACAACAGTTACAAGCTGCTTGGCTAGCTATTTTCTCTAAAACAATGAGCAAGCTGTAAGTTACAGTTATCTGGCTGGATAGATAAATATATCTTTGCATCTAATTAACACAATGCAGGCTCCTCCCAAGCTGGTCAGTGTACTTAGAGGCCTTAAAGACTGGTGGGTCTCAAAGCTAGCAGTTTCACCCGCAGCCTCCAAGGCTGGTCTATGTCTAATGCTCCTCAGAGGCTGATCAGAGTAAATAGGGATAATAAAGGTTCCTCCCAAACTAGTCAGTGTAAATAGGGATAATAACGGTTCCTTGCAGGCTGGTCAGTATAAATAGGGATAATAAAGTTTTCTCCAATGCTGGTCAGTGTAAATAGGGGCCTCGGGATTGGTCTATAATAAAGGTTCCTTGCTGGCTGGTCAGTGTAAGTATGGGTTTCGGAGGCTGGTCTATAATAAAGCCTTCTCGCAGGCTGGTCAGTGTAAATAGGAGCTTTTCTCGCTCATAAGTGAATATGTGAATTTTTATTAGGATCCCCATTAGCTAACGCCGTAACGTTAGCTAATCTTCCTGGGGTCCAACGCCAATTAATAAGACATTACAAACAATTACAAATTAAGACTTTACAAACATTTAACAAGTAGACAATACAGACAATTAAAATACCTGACAGGTAACACATTTAACATTCAGTTGATGCTTTCTATTTCCTGTCCAGTCATATGGTCTATCGCATGAGGTGTACTTTTATTTTTTCTTGAAGGTGGATTTACTTTTTGCCTGAGAAAAATTGATTGGTAAAGAGTTCCATTCAGCTATGGCTCTATGTAAAACTGTAGATTTAAGGTGATCTGTCCTTGGCTTGGGTTGTCTTAGATGTCCTGAATGTATCTGTCTGGTTTGGTGGTTATGCGTGTTGCTAGTATAATAATATATTAAATAATAGGCCATTTAGCAGATGCTTTTATCCAAAGCGACTTACAGTCGTAGTATGTACTAACTGGTCTGAAAAATACTGTGTTTTTTTGAAAAATAGAACATTCCTAAAGAAAATCAGAAGACTGGATAGTAATTTGTTTTCAACATGAAGCCATGAGAGATTCTTATGCATTTGGATAATATTCATACAGATAGAGCAATGAAGAGCTAATCTGGCAGCTCTGTTTTGAGCGTTTTGGAGCTTTTTTATGTCTTTCTTTGCTGCAGATGACCGTATAACTGGACAGTACTCTAGGTGTGATAGGACCAGGGATTGAATCACCTGATTCAGAGTGCTAGATGTTACATACTCTGAACATTTTCTTGTAACATAAATTCCCTTACCCATCTTAATAACAATATTATCTATGTGTTCTGACCATGATAATCTTGCTTTGTTCATTACTGAAGGTAAATCATTAGTAAAGATAGAGTAGAGAAGTGGGCCTAGGCAGCTTACTTAGTTTCTAGGATAAGCTTGCAGTCCTTGAAAAAGCCAAATGTCTTAAAGAGGAACACCACAGTGTATATCTTCACTGTTTGAAAAGCTACCATTAAAGAACACTTGTTGCCTTCTCCTGGATAGATAGCTTTCCATCCAGGATAGAGCTGCAGACTTAAAACCATAACATTTGAGTTTACCTAGTAACAGTTCATGATCAAGTACATCAAAAGCAGCACTGAAATCTAGCAACACTGCACCAACTAACTTCCTGTCATCCATACTCTTTAACCAATCATCTGTCATTTGTGCTAAGGCCGTACTTGTAGAATGCCCTTCTTTGTATGCATGCTGGAAACCCGTTATCAGACCATTACATGAGAAATAACCCTTGATTTGTACAGATATAATTTCTTCCAATAACACAGGCAGCAAGCTTATAGGACGACTATTAGGACCAGTGAATGCAGATTTTGTATCCCTAGGTAGTGGAATAACCTTTGACTCTTTCCAGACATCTGGGCACACCCCATACATCAAGCACTTATTAAAAATATGAGAGATTGGGGTAGATATTTGGTTAGCTGTAACTCTAAGCAATTTGGCGTCAAGATTATCTGTACCAGGTGACATGTCATCCGAAAGAGACAACAGCGTTTCAACCTCTTCAACCTCTTCCCTTTCTATTTGGTGAAATTCAAACATGCATTGCCTCTCCTTCATGATACAATCTTTTATAAGGGTATATGACATGGAGCCATCAGTTGGACTCATGGCATTCCTTAACTTGTCCACTTTGCCTGTAAAATATTCATTAAAGTAGTTTGCGATGTCGTGTGCTTTTGTAATAAATATACCCTCTGATTCAACAAAAGAGGCGGATATGTTCAAAATTCCTACTCATAATAGCGTTCAACGTTCTCCACAGTTTTTCCCCATCAGCCTTTACTCCATCAATTTTGTGCTGATAGAATCCCTTCTTCTTTCCTTTCTTTAGCTTGGTCACAAAATTTCTTAATTTACAATAACTTTGCTTATCAAACAGAGTGCCAGATTTATCTGCTGCTTTTTTGCATCATCACGTTGAATCATTACATTTCTCAGCTCATCCATGGGGCACCGTTTGACCTCACAGTGCATTTTCTTGAAGGGGCATGCCTATCAGCAATACTCATTCATAATTTCATAAACAAACTTAGTGACATTTCAGGATCATCCTTACTACACACTTCTAACCATTGCACATTCTTAATCTCATCCACAAATGAGTCCTGACTGAACCCTCTGTAGGACCTTCGGTAGATTAACTTAGGGCCAGC
The DNA here is from genome assembly GCF_020615455.1 of Coregonus clupeaformis. Lineage (NCBI taxonomy): Eukaryota > Metazoa > Chordata > Actinopteri > Salmoniformes > Salmonidae > Coregonus > Coregonus clupeaformis. The sequence goes on along the minus strand of NC_059195.1, from coordinate 12,337,621 downwards.
CTTTGGTATTTTAGTTTTCCCAGTGAGCAACCAAGTTATGATCACTACAACCTAGTGCCACTGATACAGCTTTAGAACAATGTTCAGCCATGTTAGTAAAAATGTGATCAATACAAGCTGATGATGTGATACCGGACCTATTAGTGAACATTCTGGTTGGTAATGTCATAACTTGGGTCAGGTTACATACATTGGCAACAGAAAAACATTTATTTCTCATTGGACAATTTGTGTTAGAAAAATCTATATTCATATCTCCCCAAAAATATATTTCCCTATTTTCATCAGATACCTTACCTTACATTTCGCAAATGACATCAATATATTTCACATCAGCACTATAGCAACAACCAACTAGTATAGGTTTCAAATGTGGTAAATGCACCGGTACCCATAGAGCCTCTAATCCATTCAACATTAAGTCCTTACGTTGTTTTGCTGGAATATGACTCTGGATGTAAACTGCAACTCCACCCCCATATCTATTTCTGTCCCTCCTGAACAAATTGTATCCATGTATAGAGATCTCAGTATCCTCAAAAGAATAGTCCAAGTGAGTCTCTGATATTGCCAATACATTAATATTGTTTGACTGCACTTGACAGCATATTTCATGAATCTTGTTCATTAAACTGCTGGAAATACTTGTGTCTGTCGCTCCTCCTAACTCCTTGGGAGGGAGGGTGAACAATCAGTTTGTCATACCTCAGGTAGGCTATGTCACCTCGTTCTCTTGCAGCCTTCATAGCTGGTATTAGTTCCTTTCTTCTTTGATGGACTGCATCAGAGAAATCCTCATTGATGAAGATGTAGGACCCTTAAGGCATTTGGCTTTTTCAAGGACTGCAAGCTTATCCTAGAAACTGAGGAATTTCACTACAATTGGCCTGGGTCTGGTTCCATTGGCACCACCAGTGCCCCGTGGTTTCCCAGACCGTTGAGCACGTTGCAGCTCAACCTGTTGATCCAATTGTAGCTTCTCAGAAAACAGCTTTTGAACTTTGTCCTCTGATTCAGCCCATGTCTCACTTTGGCTCTCCTGGATACCATCTATTACAAGATTAATTCTCCTCGATTGTCCATCCAGGTAATCAGCCTTCCCAGACATGTTCCCTGACTGTGGTGATTTCATTCCACATAGAGGAACAGTTTCTGGAAAGTGTATCCTGTGTGGTCTTCAATACATCCACATCCTACTGTGTGAACTGAAGGCTTGTTTTAATATCTTGTACATCTTTAGTCAGGTCGTCCAGCCATGTGTTGGTAGACTCCATGATCATTTGTAGAATACTTTCTGCTTCTCCAAGAGTTCACGTACCTGCCCAGCGGAGATGTGATCCTCGTCTTTTTTCGGAGGCATGGTAGAACTAATAGTAGGGCGAGCCCACTATTCACTCCGTAAAATGAGAGACGCCGGCAGGAGGAAACTCTAGAAATCGGTAGTCCTAAGCCCGGGACACAAGGGCTAACCACTTAGCGGGCTTGGTATCTGGCAGTAGTAGACCAGGTTGCCTAGCTTGATAGCTAGCAGCTAGGCTAGCTACTTCGCCAATGTAGTACCACCTTGTTTGAGCAAGGATCCCGGGACATATATCAGCTGTCCCAGCGTTAACGCTAACTGCATTGAATAGGAAAACTGTTATAAACTTTTATTAGCTAACTAGGTAGTCTGTTGTTAAAGTAAAACAAAGTTGTTAAAGTTATGATGGCTCCTCTCTTTATAAAGCAATGCTTGTTGTACATAAATGATAACACAGAATTCATCATTTTCATTTGACAGTCTACTGCAGGGATGGGCAACTTTAATCGTTGTGTGGGACACTGAACTCATCATTAAGGTGCCGCAGTGGTTCGCTCGTCTGCGTACCCACATCCATACCCACACATGCAGTCAGAGCCGGCCCTAGCCTTTTGGGGGCCCTAAATTAAATGTTGTTGCTAAATGGTCTCTTTCCAAATGAACCCCACAACGAGATGTCACTATAGATATCTAAAATACTCTATTGTTTGCTTACAGTACGTCTGAGATGGTAAATGTGCTTGCATCACTTAAAGGTGGTAAATTGAAATTAATTGCTGAGAAAGTAAAAACAATCTAACAAACATTATATTAATTTCCAGAGACAAACTATTGTACTTAGAGCTTATGTTGTTTTTCACGTCATCTATTGTATCGTATCTCTTCAGGTATTATCCAATAACATAAATCCTAATACAACAGGACTCTACACTGTTACCCTCTGTATAGGATGCCTATGAAGGCTGTCTTGTCCATAACACTATGGCCCTTTCTCAATTGTTGAAAACATGATTCCTCGGATCCTCTCCTCCGTCCTCCACTTGCTTCCTCGGAGTAGGAATTGGTGCATCAGAGAAGATTTAAGGGGAGGAACCTAGATCTTGTCCCCCAATGTGATTTTAGTAAGTAGCGAGTGGAGGACGGAAGAGAGGATGCGAGGAATTGAGTTCCCAACAATTGAGAAAGGCCCTGTCTCTCCTCTTCTGATTGTGATCAGATCATATAAGTGTAAACAGACAAGATCAGATCAAGATCGGGACAAGAACAGGATGAAGGATGCATGTTAACAGCAGGTATAAACAGGGCTTTTGACAGTTGTACATTTTCAGTGTTCAGTTTTTAGGCCTAATCATCTTCCTCAGGGGGGCTGAGAGATAAGATTTTCAGACATATTCAAATACTATTTTACCTTAGTTCTCAGAAACTCAGTAAAGCCAGATATTATTGTATTATGATACACTGAGCTTATAGTTACAGTTGAAGTCGGAAGTTTACATACACTTAGGTTGGAGTCATTAAAACTCGTTTTTCAACCACTCCACAAATGTCTTTTTAACAAACTATAGTTTTGGCAAGTCGGTTAGGACATCTACTTTGTGCATGACACAAGTAATTTTTCCAACAATTGTTTACAGACAGATTATTTCACTTATGATTCACTGTATCACAATTCCAGTGGGTCAGAAGTTTACATACACTAAGATGACTGTGCCTTTAAACAGCTTGGAAAATTACAGGAAATGATGTGATGGCTTTAGAAGCTTCTGATAGGCTAATTGAAATCATTTGAGTCAATTGGAGGTGTACCTGTGGATGTATTTCAAGGCCTACCTTCAAACTCAGTGCCTCTTTGCTTGACATCATGGGAAAATCAAAAGAAATCAGGAGGGACTGGTGCACTTCACAAAATAGATGGCATCATGAGGAAGGAAAATTGTGTGGATATATTGAAGCAACATCTCAAGACATCAGTCAGGAAGTTAAAGCTTGGTCACAAATGGGTCTTCCCAAGCATACTTCCAAAGTTGTGGCAAAATGGCTTAAGGACAACAAAGTCAAGGTATTGGAGTGGCCATCACAAAGCCCTGACCTCAATCCCATAGAAAATATGTGGGCAAAACTGAAGAAGTGTGTGCGAGCAAGGAGGCCTACAAACCTGACTCAGCTACACCAGCTCTTTCAGGAGGAATGGGCCAAAATTCACCCAACTTATTGTGGCAAGCTTGTGGAAGGCAACCTGAAACGTTTGACCCAAGTTAAACAATTTAAAGGCAATGCTACCAAAGTGGTGATCCTAACTGACCTAAGACAAGGGAATTTTTACTAGGATTAAATGTCAGTCATTGTGAAAAACTGAGTTTAAATGTATTTGGCTAAGGTGTATGTAAACTTCCGACTTCAACTGTATATTATTCCGGATATTGCTTCTGGGGGTGCCCTGGCGAGGTCCTTAAATAGTCAGAGATAATGCCCAGAAATTATATAATTGGTCAAAAATGGCCACACTTCACAGTGTACAAGAGCATATCTGTAAGCTTATTGTTCCAAGGTTTGTCAGCCTAAAACTTTGTGCGGTTAATTGAGTAGGGCCATGAAAAAGTATTCTGTCACATCTAGATGCTAGTGCCTCGCACCAGTCAAAGCCCACACAGGTGTACAGAGCTAGTGGAAGAATCCAGTAACACCTGTAGTATAAAAATATAATAGTCTTGTAGTGGGTAGACAGTGTACATTGGACATGGCATTAACAGTGTGAAACAGTGTGGTTTGGCCCTCAGAGGCTGCCAAGCTGTGCTACTCTGGACGGTTTGGGAGTCTGCCTCTAAAGGCCCTTGGTAAACCCTCCCGGAGGAGACTTACGGTGGTCTGAGCTTCCAGGTAGAGAAAGTGACAGCTTTTGGAATTTGATTATTCATCCCCTGTAAGTTCCAACTTAATTTTGATATTTTCTCCACTAATAGGTCTTTTGACCAATGACATCAGATCTTTTCACATCAGATCTTTTTCAGAGCTGATCTGATTGGTCAAAAGTCAAATTAGTGGAAAAAAAGATCAGAATTGGGCTTCCTGTGTTAACGAAGTCTATGTTAAATTAAAGCTTTGTTCATACCTTAAAGGCCCAGTGCAGTCAAAAATGTGATTTTCCTGTGTTTTATATATATTTCCACACTATGAGGTTGGAATAATACTGTCAAATTGTTAAAATTATGATAATGCCCTTTTAGAGTAAGAGCTGTTTGAAAAGACCACCTGAAATATCAGCCTGTTTTGGTGGGATATAGTTTGGCCTGAATGGTGACATCACCAGTCGGTAAATTAGTAAATAGACTAATAGGAAAGAGAGGTCCAAACCTCTCTGACAAAAACAGCTAGTTTTCAGTTTTCCCCTCCTCACTCAGACCACTCCCAGACAGTCCTATCAAAATTCTTGCTTGAGAAATTGCTCTTTGTTAAGAAGCTATTTTAGTTTATTTTTTCAGTTTTAATTGAAAACAATCACAGTAAGGTACCTAATTGTTAACCAGAAATTATTTGATATTGAGATAAAAAAATGCTGCATTGGACCTTCAAGTCTGTGGTCTGAGGTGATACGCTTAAGACCCTAACGGTAGAAGATAACCAGGTCTCATGGACGAGACTCCATAATGACAGAATTCCATTATGACGGAAAACATTTTACATGGTACGTCTAGTATATTTAGCTATTCCATCAGTGATTGCATTTATTCATACATTCATTAGGCTTTAATCATTATTAATCTAGGACATGATGACGCTGGAGGAAATGGCTGCCGATTTATGGCCTCCTAACCAATTGTGCAATAGTGTGTCTTTTTTGTAACTTATTTTGTACATATTGTTTCTGCCACCGTCTCTTATGACCGAAAAGAGCTTCTGGATATCAGGACAGTGATTAATCACCTTGTATTGGACGAAGATTTTTTCTTTAACGAGTCGGACGTGAAGGATTTACTTCAGACACCCGACAAGGCCCAAATCCCCGTCATTCACATGAAGAAGAGACAGAGATATCGGGGACGTAGGTTGGGGTGCCTTGTAAGGATCCGACGGTGAGTGGGTAATCCTGCCTCTACCATCAGTCCTATTAGCCAACGTACAATCATTGGATAATAAAATGGATGAGCTCCGATCAAGAATATCCTACCAAAGGGACATTAAAACTGTAATATTTTATGTTTCACCGAGTCGTGGCTGAACGACAACATGGATAACATACAGCTGGCAGGGTTTTCGGTGCATCGGCAAGATAGAACAACAGCCTCCGGTAAGACAAGAGGTGGTGGTCTGTGTATATTTCTAAATAACAGCTGGTGCACAAAATCTAATATTAAGGAAGTCTCTAGGTTTTGCTCGCCTGAGGTAGAGTATCTCATGATAAGCCGCAGACCACACTATTTATCAAGAGAGTTTTCATCTATATTTTTCGTAGCTGTCTATTTACCACCACAAACTGATGCTGGCACTAAGACCGCACTCAACAAGCTGTATAAGGCCATAAGCAAACAAGAAAATGCTCATCTATAGGTGGCGCTCCTAGTGGCCAGGGACTTTAATGCAGGGAAACTTACATCTGTTTTACCTAACTTCAACCAGCATGTTAAATGTGCAACCAGAGGGAAAAAAACTCTAGACCACATTTACTCCACACACAGAGACGCGTACAAAGCTCTCCCTCGTCCTCCATTTGGCAAATCTGACCATAATTATATCCTCCTGATTCCTGCTTACAAGCAAAAACTAAAGCAGGAAGTACCAGTGACTCGCTCAATACAGATGACGCAGATGCTAAGCTACAGGACTGTTTTGCTAGCACAGACTGGAATATGTTCCCGGGAGTCTTCCGATGGCATTGAGGCGTACACCACATCAGTCACCGCCTTCATCAATAAGTGCATTGATGACGTCGTCCCCACAGTGACTGTATGTACAGGCAACATCCGCACTGAGCTAAAGGGTAGAGCTGCCACTTTCACGGAGCAGGACTCTAACCCGGACACTTATAAGAAATCCCTCTATGCCCTCCGACGAACCATCAAACAGGCAAAGCGTCAATACAGGACTAAGATTGAGTCGTACTACACCGGCTCTGACGCTCGTCGGAGGTGGCAGGGCATGCAAACAATTACGGACTACAAACGGAAGCACAGCCACGAATTGGCCAGTGACACGAGCCTACCAGATGAGCTAAATTACTTCCATGCTCGCTTCGAGGCAAGCAACACTGAAGCATGCATGAGAGCATCAGCTGTTCCGGACGACTGTGTGATCATGCCCTCCGTAGCCGATGTGAGTAAGTTCTTTAAACAGGTCAACATTCACAAGGCCGCAGGGCCAGATGGATTACCAGGATGTGTACTCCGAGCATGCGCTGACCAACTGGCAAATGCCTTCACTGACATTTTCAAACTGTCCCTGACTGAGTCGGTAATACCAACATGTTTCAAGCAGATCACCATAGTCCCTGTGCCCAAGAACACTAAGGTAACCTGCCTAAATGACTACCGACCCGTAGCACTCATTTCTGTAGCCATGAAGTGCTTTGAAAGGCTGGTCATGGCTCACATCAACACCATTATCCCAGAAACCCTAGACCCATTCCAATTTGCATACCGCCCCAACAGATCCACAGATGATGCAATCTCAATTGCACTCCACACTGCCCTTTCCCACCTGGAAAAAAAGGAACACCTACGTGAGAATGCTATTGATTGACTACTGCTCAGCGTTCAACACCATAGTGCCCTCAAAACTCATCACTAAGCTAAGGACCCTAAGACTAAACACCTCCCTCTGCAACTGGATCCTGGACTTCCTGACGGGCTGCCCCCAGGTAGTAAGGGTAGGTAACAACACATCTGCCACACTGATCCTCAACACGGGGGCCCCTCCTATACTCCCTGTTCACCTATGACTGCATGGCCAAGCACATCTCCAACACCAAAATTAAGTTTGCAGATGACACAAAAGTGGTAGGCCTGATCACCAACAATGATGAGACAGCCTATAGGGAGGAGGTCAGAGACCTGGCCGTGTGGTGCCAGGATAACAACCTCTCCCTCAATGTGCAAAGGAGACAAAGGAGATGATTGTGGACTACAGGAAAAGGAGGACTGAGCACGCCCCCATTCTCATTGACGTGGCTGTAGTGGAGCAGGTTGAGAGCTTCAAGTTCCTTGGTGTCCACATCACCAACAAACTATCATGGTCCAAACACACCAAAACAGTTGTGAAGAGGGCACGACAAAGCCTATTCCCCCTAAGGAGACTGAAAATATTCAAATTCGAATAGAATTCCCTCAGGCTTTCAGGCTGAACATGTCACTGTTCAAACAACCTAGCTACAGTATACTGGAAATATAGGAATACAGGTTGAAATGATAAAAAAAAAAAATAATCATACAGACAATTCTTTATATTATGTGCATTAATTCCATCAACTCGAAATAGAAAAATGTTAAATTCCAAAGATTAAATGTTTAAAGTTAAAGTCCAAACATTGTAATTCCAATTCAATTCCAGTTCCACAATTTGAACATTGTTAAAATTCAAATGTACACTAAACAAAAATAGAAATGCAACATGCAACAATTTAAAAGATTTGACTGATTTACAGTTCATTTAAGGAAATCAGTCAACTGAAATAAATTAATTATGCCCTAATCTATGGATTTCAGATGACTGGGAATACAGATATGTATCTGTTGGTCACAGATACCTTTAAAAAAAGGTAGGGGCGTAGATCAGAAAACCAGTCAGTATCTGTTGTGACCACCATTTGTCTCATGCAGTGCGACACATCTCCTTTGCGTAGAGTTGATCAGGCTGTTGATTGTGGCATGTGGTATGTTGTCCCACTCCTCTTCAATGGCTGTGTGAAGTTGCTGGATATTGGCGGGAACTGGAACACGCTGTCGTACACGTCGATCCAGAGCATCCCAAACATGCTCAGTGGGTGACATGTCTGGTGAGTATGCAGGCCATTAAATAATTGGGACATTTTTCAGCTTCCAGGAATTGTGTACAGATCCTTGCGGCATTATCATGCTGAACCATGAGGTGATGGCGGTGGATGAATGGCATGACAATAGGCCTCAGGATGTCGTCACGGTATTTCGGTGCATTCAAATTGCCATCGATAAAATGCAATTGTGTTTGTTGTCCGTAGCTCATGCCTGCCCATACCATAACCCCACCGCCACCATGGGGCACTCTGTTCACAACATTGACATCAGCAAACCGCTCACCCACACGACACCATACACGCTGTCTTCTATCTGCCCAGTACAATTGAAACCGGGATTAATCTGTGAAGAGCAGCATGCAAGTGGCCAGTGAAGGTGAGCATTTGCCCACGGAAGTTGATTATGACGCCGGACTGCAGTCAGGTCAAGACCCTGGTGAGGACGACGAGCACGCAGATGAGCTTCCCTGAGACGGTTTCTGATAGTTTGTGCAGAAATTATTAGGCTGTGCAAACCTACAGTTTCTTCAGCTGTCCAGGTGGCTGGTCTCAGACGATCCCTCACGTGAAAAAGCCGGATGTGGAGGTGCTGAAACATGGGACCAACACTTTACATGTTGCGTTTATATTTCTGTTCATAATAATTCAACGTACATTCTCCACGAGTGAATACAATAATTTAATAAAAATATTGAATGATAAAAATTGGAGTCTGACGGTTGATAAAAATGTATATCGATTTTTATTTCACAAATTACATTTTGAAAATGAACTACAATTTCAGTACATATTACAATATTTCAATAAATAAAAACAGAAAGATGGACTACTTTTGCAGGGAAGCCCCTGAACATATAACACAACCAACAAACATAAACACTGAGGCAATACAGATATAATAAAACCTTAAACCTCTACACCAGAATATATATATATACAGATATAATAAACTGTACATATGGTTTCACGTGTGAACAATTGACCTCACGTGTCTCTTGTGTTCACGTGAAAATGTCAGCTCAACATGTGAAAACAGCTAGGCCTATTTCACATCTGAAAAAGCGATTTTCATATGTGAAACTGTACATTCCACGTGTATTTTTTCATAAGGAAAGCAATGAAATGGTTTGGGGGAGTTTAAGGTAAATGGTACGCTATTCAGCTAATGTAGCGTAAACATCTTAAATCAAATGATCACATTTGACATAAACCCTTAACACACCAGGGATTTGAAGTCACAACCGCTGGATTTAAAGGAACCCTGATTGTTCTGCAGCACCACAAAGTATTTTACATTCTCAGTAATCCTCTACAGATTCATTACCTATAATACTCTCTGCATTTCGCAAAAGAGTGCCATCTGCACTGCTATTTTAGTTATCAGTTAATCTGACTATTCTCTCATCATTGATTTAATTTACTTTTTTCAGCAATTTGAGGATTTTCTGTATAGTTGTTTAATGTTGCTGGGGCATATTATTCTGTTTTAATGTTACTCCTGAATCACTATGATAAATATAATAGTTTTTCTTGAGTGTATTTTTGAGAATTTTCTATATAGTTGTCTAATGTTGCTGGGGCATATTGTTCTGTTTTAATGTTTCTCCTGAATCACTATGATAAATGTAATTGTTTTTCTTGAGTGTATTTTCAACAAAGCTGATATTTACTTTGAAGTCTAAAGTGTAGGAATACAGGTGAAGACAGTCATCGACACAGACATAGTGGCGTAGCAGGAAGATTAGCATGCTGTGAAAACAAAGGTTGTGAGTTCAAATCCCAAGTGACGACGTGGTGGATAGTAGTTACTGTATAAATACACAGGCGCAATGTTATTGTGTGTCTAAAATGTAAGTTGAAAACACTGTGTGATTTTCTAAGAACATCTTAACAACTTTTTGTTTGCAGGTTATCACCTGTGAAATATCATCACATGTGAAATGTTTCAAAACCGCATGATTTCACATGTGAAATATCATCACGTTAAGTTTTTATAAAACCACACGATTTCACATGTGAAAGGTAAAGTGATCACATGAAATACACATGTGAAACTATATGTGAAATATCATCACGTGAAGTCTTCCAAAAACGATATGTGAAATTTCACATGGTTTTTACATAAGGACAGTGTATATCCTGACCCAAGCCAGGGAATCCCAGTTCCTCTCCCTGGCCGATGTCTGACCACCTTTATTCTGTGTGTTTCCCTCCGTGTAAACCGTGTCACTGCTCTCTCTGCCCATTGCATTTCAATGACCTTGCTAGAGACCTTTACAATAATATCCAGTCCTTTCTTATTGCACAAATTTCAGTTACCAAACCAGTCCACCAAAGTTTACATTTTGCTAATATTTTTAGACTAATGGTACATATAATATTGAAAAAGCACCTTGAAATGAAGCACCAAAGCTGAATTGGAAATTGTGCACAAAAACATGCTCATGACCATTTTGGACTTGTAACACACTTCCTAGCCCTCTTGATGTCACTGTTTCTCTTCCGGAGAGAGAGAGATGATTGGTCGTAAGGCTGTGCAATCATGCTTAGAGCCAGTACATTTTACAGTTGTAGTCATTTAGCAGACGCTCTTATCCAGAGCGACTTACAGTTAGTGAGTGCATACATTTTTCAAACACTCATCAAGAGAGTGTGTGTGTGTGTGTGTGTGTGTGTGCGTGCGTGCGTGCGTGCGTGTGTGTGAGGCGAGCGGTGTGTGTGTGCATGCACGTGTAGGTGTGCCTTGTTAAAATTTGCTTTGTGGAATTTCTTTCCTTCTTAATGCATTTGAGCAAATCAGTTGTGTTGTGACAAGGTAGGGTTGGTATACAGAAGATAGCCCTATTTGGTAAAAGACCAAGTCCATATTATGGCAAGAACCGCTCAAATAAGCAAAGAGAAATGACAGTCCATCATTACTTTAAGACATGAAGGTCAGTCAATCTGGAACATTTCAAGAACTTTGAAAGTTTCTTCAAGTGCAAAAACCATGAAGCGCTATGATGAAACTGGCCCTCATGAGGAAAGGAAGACCCAGAGTTACCTCTGCTGCAGAAGATAAGTTCATTAGAGTTACCAGCCTCAGAAACTGCAGCCCAAATAAATGCTTCACAGAGTTCAAGTAACAGACACATCTCAACATCAACTGTTCAGAGGAGACTGCGTGAATCAGGCTTTCATGGTCGAAATGCTGCAAAGAAACCACTACTAAAGGAAACCAATAAGAAGAAGAGACTTGCTTGGGCCAAGAAACACGAGCTGGTGGAAATCTGTCCTTTGGTCTGATGTGTTGTTGATTTGAGATTTTTGGTGTCTTTGTGAGACGCAGAGTAGGTGAACGGATGATCTCCGCATGTGTGGTTCCCACCGTGAAGCATGGGGGAGGTGTGAGGGTGTGGGGGTGCTTTGCTGGTGCTGACACTGTCAGTGATTTATTTAGAATTCAAGGCACACTTAACCAGCATGGCTACCACAGCATTCTGCAGTGATACGCCATCCCATCTGGTTTGCGCTTAGTGGGACTATCATTTGTTTTTCAACAGGACAATGACCCAACACACCTCCAGGCTGTGTAAGGGCTATTTGAACAAGAAGGAGAGTGATGGAGTGCTGCATCAGATGACCTGGCCTCCACAATCACCGACCTCAACCCAATTGAGATGGTTTGGGATGAGTTGGACCGCAGTGTGAAGGAAAAGCAGCCAACAAGTGCTCAGCATATGTGGGAACTCCTTCAAGACTGTTGGAAAAGCATTCCAGGTGAAGCTGGTTGAGAGAATGCCAAAAGTGTGCAAAGCTGTCATCAAGGCAAAGGGTGGCTACTTTGAAGAATCTCAAATATAACATATATTTTGATTTGTTTAACACTTTTTTGGTTACTACATGATTCCATATGTGTTTTTTCATAGTTTTGATGTCTTCACTATTATTCTACAATGTAGAAAATAGTAAAAAATAAATAAAAACCCTTGAATGAGTAGGTGTGTCCAAACTTTTGACTGGTACTGTATAAGGGTCAGGAAGGAGTTATCAGCATAAGGGACAATGCTTCTCCTTTTTTCCCATCCTTCGGGTGCAAGATTAAGCAAAAGACCCTCCGGGTGCAAAAGTACCACCGGGTGCAAAAGTGTGTGTGTGTGAGTGGTAGTGTGCATGTGTTCATTTCTGAATTAATTAATTAATTGAGTTCTAAATTCAGAGAATAACAATACTCAACCCCCATGTTACAGGCTGATGGGAAAAGTAAAACAACACCATTGAGCACTAGGTTACGCGCGTGTGGCTTCCCCCCTCGAGGATTAACTTTTTTTCCCCCAGAATATCAATGTGACTAGAGGAAAATGGCAATTCGCTCCCAGCAGGGGCTCCAAATGACAAGATGGGGAGCATTAGGCGGCCTGTATGGTGGTGGGGGCAGGAGTGGGGGATAACCCCATTTAATCTATGTGGGCTTTGTGCGCCAGGGAGGAAAATCTGAAAATCAATATTTCGTCTGGTTGCTGAGCGCAGTAATCTAGACGCGGGGGTAACAGGTGCGGGGGTAACAGGTGTCCCGTTTCCTGGTAAAGTAAAGCTTCTTGTCCGTCGTCACACATGAAAACATGGCACGTCTCGAAGCAGAGAAGTCTCTCCTTCTGAGAGCAGTGTTGTATAACAACTCAAGGTTGTTTTCTTTGTATCAGGGACTGCCATTGGTATAAGCCATGGCAGATTCAAGAGACCTTGAGTAGTGCTAAAGAATGAAGGACACTATGTAACTCTTGCTGAACACAGCTGTCATTAGATCAAGTGATAGGAGCAAGTTACGACATCATGTACAGTATGTGCATACAAGTCAGACATATTATTACTCAAGCTTGTGTGCGTCTGTGTGTATTCTCCCAGCAGTGTGTGTGTGTGATCCGGAGGTGTGAGTGACACTGTTCCCCTTGCTGTCCATCCTGAGAGACTGGCATATCTGAGTCACTCCATGTCCAAACTTTCCATCCAACGCTCCCTAAACCATCTGACTGCCATTGGTCTGGACAGCAAGGCCCTCCTGAGCTGTCTCTAGTGCTTCCTGACCAAAAATACATGCTTCAGGATGTTATTGCAAAGCCTCACATGCGTGCCTGGCTTGAATATTTCTGCCTTTGGGATGTTTTTTTATACTCTCCTTCCATAAATAAGAGAAGTGAAATTGCTGAGAAACACAACATTGTAATTGTTTAATAGCGCAACTCAATTAGCTTCCTGTAATTAATGTCAGTTCCTGGTAAGGGTAGGGAACGTTTGGGATTTGTGGGATGTTTGATTTGCTTGAACTGCTTGAACTCAGGGCCGGCCCTAGCTTTTTGGGGGCCCTAAGCGAGATTTGGTTTCTTGCCCAACCCCACTTCACAGGCAAAACATTTCAGTGGCCCCCCCAGTGGTGTAGTGGTGCCTGGAGAAGTGGGTATACTCTAACAAAAAAATTAAATGTTTTCCTATCTTTTTTCAGGTTTTCACTCTCAAAAGCACACTTTTTTTAGTTTAGTTTAATAGAAAAACTACAAACATTTGATATTCTCAGCCCACAACAATGCTTAAACCACAGGAGAAAAATGTGTAGGTCTGGGAAAAAATCAAAATAAAATAAAAATGGGTCTAGGAAGAGACCATTTGGCTAGCTGTGTTTCTACAGTTGTGGTCAAAGGTTTTGAGAATGACACAAATATTAATTTTCACAAAGTCTGCTGCCTCATTTTCTATGATGGCAATTTGCATATATTCCAGAATGTTATGATGAGTGATCAGATGAATTGCAATTAATTGCAAAGTCCCTCTTTGCCATGAAAATGAACTTAATCGCCAAAAAACATCTCCACTGCATTTCAGCCCTGCCACAAAAGGACCAGCTGACATCATGTCAGTGATTCTCTCGTTAAAACAGGTGAGAGTGTTGACGAGGACAAGGCTGGAGATCACTCTGTCATACTGATTGAGTTAGAATAACAGACTGGAAGCTTTAAAAGGAGGGTGGTGCTTGAAATCATTGTTCTTCCTCTGTTAACCATATTTACCTGTAAGGAAACACGTGTCGTCATCATTGTTTTGCACAAAAAGGGCTTCACAGGCAAGGATATTGCTGCTAGTAAGATTGTACCTAAATCAACCATTTATCGATCATCAAGAACTTCAAGGAGAGAGGTTAAATTGTTGTGAAGAAGGCTTCAGGGCGCCCAAGAAAGTCCAGCAAGCGCCAGGACCGTCTCCTAAAGTTGATTCAGCTGCGGGATCGGGGCACCACCAGTGCAGAGCTTGTTCAGGAATGGCAGCAGGCAGGTGTGAGTGCATCTGCACGCACAGTGAGGCGAAGACTTTTGGAGGATGGCCTGGTGTCAAGAAGGGCAGTGAGGAAGCCACTTCTCTCCAGGAAAAACATCAGGGACAGACTGATATTCTGCAAAAGGTACAGGGATTGAACTGCTGAGGACTGGGGTAAAGTCATTTAGGTGACACCATCAGTCCTGTGTCATGCCAACAGTAAAGTATCCTGAGACCATTCATGTGTGGGGTTGTGTTGCTTCTCAGCCAAGGGAGTGGGCTCACTCACAATTTTGCCTAAGAACACAGCCATGAATAAAGAATGGTACCAACACATCCTCCGAGAGCAACTTCTCCCAACCATCCAAGAACAGTTTGGTGACGAACAATGCCTTTTCAAGATTGATGGAGCACCTTGCCATAAGGCAAAAGTGATAACTAAGTGGCTCGGGGAACAAATCATAGAAATTTTGGGTCCATGGCCAGGAAACTCCCCAGACCTTAATCCCATTGAGAACTTGTGGTCAATCCTCAAGAGGCAGGTGGACAAACAAAAACCCACAAATTCTGACAAACTCCAAGCATTGATTATGCAAGAATGGGCTGCCATCAGTCAGGATGTTGCCCAGAAGTTAATTGACAGCATGCCAGGGCGGATTGCAGAGGTCTTGAAAAAGAAGGGTCAACACTGCAAATATTGACTCTTTGCATAAACTTAATGTAATTGTCATTTTGCCTTTGACACTTATGGAATGCTTGTAATTGTACTTCAGTTTACCATAGTAACATCTGACAAAAATATCTAAAAACACTGAAGCAGCAAACTTTGTGAAGACCAATACTTGTGTCATTCTCAAAACATTTGACCCCGACTGTATAGGCTACTTACTGTACAATGTAGGCCTACAGTGTACATGTGATGGCAGAGTTTGCCAAACAAATGCCCTCCCTATTGATACAAATCATCACGATATAATTCTGCCAGGTCAAATCAAATCAAATTGTATTTGTCACATGCGCCGAATACAACAGGTGTCGACCATACCATGAAATGCTTACTTACAAGCCCTTAACCAACAATGCAGAATTTTTTAAAAAAAGTAAGTAAGAAAATATTTGCTAAAACATTTTACAAAAAATTATATAAACTAAATTAAGAAAAAATATTTAACAACAGCGAGGCTATATACAGGGGGTACCGGTACCGAGTCAATTTGCAGGGGTACAGGTTAGTCGAGGTAAATTGAGGTAATATGTACATGTAGGTAGGGGTAATGTGACTATGCATAGATAATAAACAACGAGTAACAGCAGCATAAAAAAAGGGGGTCAATGCAAATAGTCTGGGTTGCCATTTGATTAACTGTTCTAATGGCTTGGGTGTAGAAGCTGTTAAGGAGCCTTTTGGACCTAGACTTGGTGCTCCGGTACCACTTGGCATGCGGTAGCAGAGAGAACAGTCTATGACTAGGGTGGCTGGAGTCTTTGACAATTTTTAGGGCCTTCATCTGACACCGCCTGGTATCTAGGTCCTGGATGGCAGGAAGATTGGCCCCAGTGATGTACTGGGCCGTACGCACTACCCTCTGTAGCGCCTTGCGGTCGGAGGCCGAGCAGTTGCCATACCAAGTGGTGATGCAACCAGTCAGGATGCTCTTGATGGTGCAGCTGTAGAACTTTTTGAGGATCTGAGGAACCAGCCAAATATAGGCGTTGTCGGTCCCTCTTCACGACTGTCTAGGTGTGTTTGGACCGTGATAGTTTGTTAGTGATGTGGATGCCAAGGAACTTTAAGCTCATGACCCGTCAGAAAGTCCAGGATCCAGTTGCAGAGGGAGGTGTTTAGTCCCAGGGTCCTTAGCTTAGTGATGAGCTTTGAGGGTACAATGGTGTTGAACGCTGAGCTGTAGTCAACGAACAGCATTCATTTTGTCCAGGTGGGAAAGGGCAGTGTGGAGTGCAATGGAGATTGCATCATCTGTGGATCTGTTGGGGCAGTATGCGAATTGTAGTGGGTCTAGGGTTTCTGGGATGATGGTGTTGATGTGAGCCATGACCAGCCTTTCAAAGCACTTCATGGCTACAGACGTGAGTGCTACGGGGCAGTAGTCATTTAGGCAGGTTACCTTGGCATTCTTGGGCACAGGGACTATGGCGGTCTGCTTGAAACATGTAGGTATTACAGACTCGGTCAGGGAAAGTTTGAAAATGTCAGTGAAGACACTTGCCATTTGGTCAGCGTATACTCTGAGTACGCGTCCTGGTAATCCGTCTGGCCCTGCGGCCTTGTGAATGTTGACCTGTTTAAAGGTTTTACTCACATCAGCTACAGAGCGCATAGTCACACAGTCGTCTGGAAAAGCTAGTGCTCTCATGCATGGTTCAGTGTTGCTTTCCTTGAAGCTAGCATAGAAGGCATTTAGCTCATCTGGTAGGCTCGCGTCACTGGGCAGCTCGCGGCTGGGTTTCCCTTTGTATTCCATAATAGTTTGCAAGCCCTGCCACATCTGACGAGAGTCAGAGCCGGTGTGGTAGAATTTATCTTGTGCCTCCGATTCGTTAAAGAAACAATCCTTGTATAGTCTGAGGTGAGTAATTGCTGTTCTGATGTCCAGAAGCTCTTTTCGCTCATAAGAGACAGTAGCAGAAACATTATGTACAAAAAAAGTTACAAACAACGTGAAAAAACACACAGAATAGCAAAATTGGTTTGGAGCCCGTAAAACAGCAGCCATCCCCTCCGGTGCCATCTTAATGCCATCTTAAAAGTAGGCAGGCCTATTTTGCATAAACATTTAATTGGACGTTTTTTTGGGGAAAGCCTTTAGAAATGTTCATTCAAACAACGCATGGTGACTGAATTGGCCATGCAAAGATTCAACCAAGACTTCAGATCAAACTTTTTCGATACCTGGTTTGCATACCCATTGTTCCCTTAGTTAGTCGATACCATAAGTTGAAAAGTACAGTGGGGAAAAAAAGTATTTAGTCAGCCACCAATTGTGCAAGTTCTCCCACTTAAAAAGATGAGAGAGGCCTGTAATTTTCATCATAGGTAGACGTCAACTATGACAGACAAAATGAGGAAAAAAATCCAGAAAATCACATTGTAGGATTTTTAATGAATTCATTTGCAAATTATGGTGGAAAATAAGTATTTGGTCAATAACAAAAGTTTCTCAATACTTTGTTATATACCCTTTGTTGGCAATGACACAGGTCAAACGTTTTCTGTAAGTCTTCACAAGGTTTTCACACACTGTTGCTGGTATTTTGGCCCATTCCTCCATGCAGATCTCCTCTAGAGCAGTGATGTTTTGGGGCTGTCGCTGGGCAACACGGACTTTCAACTCCCTCCAAAGATTTTCTATGGGGTTGAGATCTGGAGACTGGCTAGGCCACTCCAGGACCTTGAAATGCTTCTTACGAAGCCACTCCTTCGTTGCCCAGGCGGTGTGTTTGGGATCATTGTCATGCTGAAAGACCCAGCCACGTTTCATCTTCAATGCCCTTGCTGATGGAAGGAGGTTTTCACTCAAAATCTCACGATACATGGCCCCATTCATTCTTTCCTTTACATGGATAAGTCGTCCTGGTCCCTTTGCAGAAAAACAGCCCCATGCTTCACAGTAGGTATGGTGTTCTTTGGATGCAACTCAGCATTCTTTGTCCTCCAAACACGACGAGTTGAGTTTTTACCAAAAATTTATATTTTGGTTTCATCTGACCATATGACATTCTCCCAATCCTCTTCTGGATCATCCAAATGCACTCTAGCAAACTTCAGACGGGCCTGGACATGTACTGGCTTAAGCAGGGGGACACGTCTGGCACTGCAGGATTTGAGTCCCTGGCGGCGTAGTGTGTTACTGATGGTAAGCTTTGTTACTTTGGTCCCAGCTCTCTGCAGGTCATTCACTAGGTCCCCCCCGTGTGGTTCTGGGAATTTTGCTCACCGTTCTTGTGATCATTTTGACCCCCACGGTGTGAGATATTGCGTGGAGCCCCAGATCGAGGGAGATTATCAGTGGTCTTGTATGTCTTCCATTTCCTAATAATTGCTCCCACAGTTGATTTCTTCAAACCAAGCTGCTTACCTATTGCAGATTCAGTCTTCCCAGCCTGGTGCAGGTCTACAATTTTGTTTCTGGTGTCCTTTGACAGCTCTTTGGTCTTGGCCATAGTGGAGTTTGGAGTGTGACTGTTTGAGGTTGTGGACAGGTGTCTTTTATACTGATAACAAGTTCAAACAGGTGCCATTAATACAGGTAACGAGTGGAGGACAGAGGAGCCTCTTAAAGAAGAAGTTACAGGTCTGTGAGAGCCAGAAATATTGCTTGTTTGTAGATGACCAAATACTTATTTTCCACCATAATTTGCAAATAAATTCATTAAAAATCCTACAATGTGATTTTCCGGATTTTTTTTCCTCAATATGTCTGTCATAGTTGACGTGTACCTATGATGAAAATTACAGGCCTCTCTCATCTTTTTAAGTGGGAGAACTTGCACAATTGGTGGTTGACTAAATACTTTTTTTCCCCACTGTATATACCTACCCTAGCAATGACGTTCTTCTGCTCCATGCGACAACCAGTTGAGAGCTGCGTGCGCTTGCTGCCTGATGATATTCTGCTGGAACTAGGCTATGTATGAGGCGCGCGTGAATATATTTCACGTACTTTGCGATTGTGTAAGCTTTGTGCATGATTTCTCTATTGTACTATTGAATTGATACGGCGTATACAGTGAGGGAAAAAGGTATTTGATCCCCTGCTGATTTTATACGTTTACCCACTGACAAAGAAATGATCAGTCTATAATTTTAATGGTATGTTTATTTGAACAGTGAGAGACAGAATAACAACAGAAAATCCAGAAAAACGGATGTCAAAAATGTTATAAATTGATTTGCATTTTAATGAGGGAAATAAGTATTTGACCCTCTCTAAATCAGAAAGATTTCTGGCTCCCAGGTGTCTTTTATACAGGTAACGAGCTGAGATTAGGAGCACACTCTTAAAGGGAGTGCTCCTAATCTCAGCCTGTTACCTGTATAAAAGACACCTGTCCACAGAAGCAATCAATCAATCAGATTCCAAACTCTCCAACATGGTCAAGACCAAAGAGCTCTCCAAGGATGTCTGGGACAAGATTGTAGACCTACACAAGGCTGGAATGGGCTACAAAACCATCGCCAAGCAGCTTGGTGAGAAGGTGACAACAGTTGGTGCGATTATTCGCAAATGGAAGATACACAAAATAACTGTCAATCTCTCTCGGCCTGGGGCTCCATGCAAGATCTCACCTCGTGGAGTTGCAATGATCATGAGAACCGTGAGGAATCAGCCCAGAATTACACGGGAGGATTATTGTCAATGATCTCAAGGCAGCCGGGACCATAGTCACCAAGAAAACAATTGGTAACACACTACGCCGTGAAGGACTGAAATCCTGCAGCGCCCACAAGGTCCCCCTGCTCAAGAAAGCACATATACATGCCCGTCTGAAGTTTGCCAATGAACATCTGAATGATTCAGAGGAGAACTGGGTGAAAGTGTTGTGGTCAGATGAGACCAAAATCGAGCTCTTTGGCATCAACTCAACTCGCCGTTTTTGGAGGAGGAGGAATGCTGCCTATGACCCCAAGAACACCATCCCCACCGTCAAACATGGAGGTGGAAACATAATGCTTTGGGGGTGTTTTTCTGCTAAGGGGACAGGACAACTTCACAGCATCAAAGGGACGATGGACGGGGCCATGTACCGTCAAATCTTGGGTGAGAACCTCCTTCCCTCAGCCAGGGCATTGAAAATGGGTCATGGATGGGTATTCCAGCATGACAATGACCCAAAACACACGGCCAAGGCAACAAAGGAGTGGCTCAAGAAGAAGCACATTAAGGTCCTGGAGTGGCCTAGCCAGTCTCCGGACCTTAATCCCATAGAAAATCTGTGGAGGGAGCTAAAGGTTCGAGTTGCCAAGCGTCAGGCTCGAAACCTTAATGACTTGGAGAAGATCTGCAAAGAGGAGTGGGACAAAATCCCTCCTGAGATGTGTGCAATCCTGGTGGTCAACTACAAGAAACTTCTGACCTCTGTGATTGCCAACAAGGGTTTTGCCACCAAGTACTAAGTCATGTTTTGCAGAGGGGTCAAATACTTATTTCTCTCATTAAAATGCAAATCAATTTATAACATTTTTTACATGCGTTTTTCTGGATTTTGTTGTTGTTATTCTGTCTCTCACTGTTCAAATAAACCTACCATAAAAAATATAGACTGATCATGTCTTTGTCAGTGGGCAAACGTACAAAATCAGCAGGGATCAAAAACATTTTTTCCCTCACTGTAGCTCAGTTGGTAGAGCATGGCGTTTGCAACGCCAGGGTTGTGGGTTGATTCCCACGGGGGCCAGTATGAAAAATTAAAAAATTAAAAATAATGTATTCACTAACTGTAAGTTGCTCTGGATAAGTCGGAGAGTACGACCCTGCCTTACACAGGAAGCGGCACAGGTCCTAATCCAGGCACTTGTCATCTCCTGTCTGGATTACTGCAACTCGCTGTTGGCTGGGCTCCCTGCCTGTGCCATTAAACCCCTACAACTCATCCAGAATGCTGCAGCCCGTCTGGTGTTCAACCTTCCCAAGTTCTCTCACATCACCCCGCTCCTCCGCACACTCCACTGGCTTCCAATTGAAGCTCGCATCTGCTACAAGACCATGGTGCTTGCCTACGGAGCTGTGAGGGGAACGGCACCTCCGTACCTTCAGGCTCTGATTAGTCCCTACACCCAAACGAGGGCATTGCGTTCATCCACCTCTGGCCTGCTGGCTCCCCTACCTCTGCGGAAGCATAGTTCCCGCTCAGCCCAGTCAAAACTGTTCGCTGCTCTGGCACCCCAATGGTGGAACAAGCTCCCTCACGACGCCAGGACAGCGGAGTCACTCACCACCTTCCGGAGACATTTGAAGCCCCACCTCTTTAAGGAATATCTGGGATAGGATAAAGTAATCCTTCTACCCCCCCCCTTACCCCAACCCCCCCCCCAAAAAAAAAAAAAAAAACATTGTAAAGTGGTTATCCCACTGGCTATAAGGTGAATGCACCAATTTGTAAGTCGCTCTGGATAAGACCGTCTGCTAAATGACGTAAATGTAAATGTAAATAAGAGCGTCTGCTAAATGATCTAAATGTAATGGCTAATTCAGGGACTGACATAACAAGAGAAAAATTGCTTATGCACAACCACAATTCTAAATTGCACCTTGTGTATTCTATTATTCTAACTCCTGACTGAGTTCCCAAAAACAAAACAAAAAACAATATATATTTTTTTTTTGGGGGGGGGTGGGGGCCCCCTAGCGCCTGGGGGTTGTAAGTGACCACTTATATCGCTTATGCCTGGACCCCGCCCTGCTTGAACTGCTTGGTCTTTTGGATTCGTGGAAATGTGCAAGAGTAGGAGATAAGACAGTCTTTGATAGTCTCTCTGTTGTTGCCCTTTATTGTTAATTAGAGAAAGTAGCCTACTGCAAATGTCCAGCCCAAGGCTTAGATTCCATCAGATCAAGCGTTAACCCACGCTAGCTGGTGTTTTGGTGGTGTCGGAAATGTAACTGTGTTGGAGCTGTCAAATCGGTGAGCGGCTGATCTTGTGGTCATTGTTAAGAAGCCACATACATTCCACCAGTGTTAGAAGTTCAGGCTATATAAAAATAATTATACTCACATTAAAAATCATTACACAAAAAAATTACGATTTCTATCAGCCTAATCGAGGTGTAGATTACACATTCCACACATTCCAGTTTTCAAACTTATCCAGGACATTTTAATTGGCTGCAGGGAGTCGCATTAGTATAAATCCCATGCAGCCAATTATAATGTCCTCGATAGGTATAATGCCGGGAGCCTCTTGTGGATTTGACATCTCTAACGCAGTTCCACCTCTGACACGTCAAAACAAACAACTGCTATGTGGGTGTCGGCTAGCACCAATCTAATTGAATCTAGCACTTTGGGTCCTGGAGAACCGCAGTGTGTGCAGGACTTTATTCCAGCCCAGCGTCAACTCAACACACATGATTTAAATACAGTTGACACTTGATAAGTATACCAGTTTACCAATCCCAATTCAAACATACTCTTTTTACTTGCTCTGGATTGATATCAGCAAGCTTAAGTTTAGAGCATGCATTCATGCCAGTTCCAAATCATTGCAATTATCTGAATCAGGTGTGTTTGAATCAGAGCTGGGGTGAAACAAATGCCTGCACAAACTGTGGTGGGTCTCTGTGACCGGAGAAGGCCCAACCCCTCACCCCACCTCAAGAGTGAGCAGAGGAGGGGGAGGGTGGGAGAGAGGACACCTGAGTAAGCCCCTGTGGGGAGGGAACCATGTAGATGGAGAAAACACATATGTCATGTCACACACACTCAATGCATATGACACACACCATACACACACCAACACTTGTTGTCAATTGACCACCCCCCCCAAAAAGAGAGATCTGGAACACACACACACACACACACACACATGTCTAGTCTCAGCTGTCCCTCATCAGAGATCTCACTCAGAAGCAGAGGGGCCTCCTTCAGGCTCCATAACCCTCTCTGCGTCGGGTGCTTTTTGCCAGTCTGTTTTTTCAATCCCCACCCCTACCCATAACCACACCTCACCTTACCTCACCAAGATTGTAAACACCCAGCAACAGAGGACAGTCAACAGTCCCATGTGCTTTGGATATACAAGGAGCTCCCTCCTCTCAATCATCCCATCCGAGTTACACTGGTGTCGGGTAGCCAGTTGGCCTCCTCCTGGCCAATCAACCGTGATGGCTGGGGATATGGGGTGTCTAGCTACACTCTTAGAAAAGAAGGTTCCAAAACAGATGTTCGGCTGTCTCCATAGGGTAACCCTTTTGGGTTCCAGATAGAACCCTTTTGGGTTCCATGTAGAACCCTCTGTGGAAAGGGTTCTACATGGAACCCAAAAGGGTTCTACCTGGAACAAAAAAGGGTTCTTCAAAGCGTTCCCCTATGGGGACAGCCGAAGAACCCTTTTAGGTTCTAGATAGCACCTTTTGAGTGTAAGGTGGTGATAGAGCTTGAATAGGAAAACGGCACATACTGATACGGACAACAGAAACCGATCAGGCCGTGAGAGACTATAGTATAGCTTATACTGCCATGCTGTGGAGTGCTGTAACAGGTACTCAGGTTAAGACTTGGTTGTGGTGTCTGCTGCTCTTTCATCGCCCCTCCCACCCCTAGATCCCTAATGGATTAATTAAAGTCAGAAGTCAACAGTTGATTTCAGAGCCTACTCACCTGTTGTGTCAGCTCATAATCTGTAGCTGATTAGAAAGTGAGGAAACCCATCTGATATTGTCAGAAAAGATAAGCATTGTACAACCGTGCCAATCTTTTCCATTCGTTTGGGCTTTCCCATATTTAGCCGGATCTACTCAACCAGTGGCCTGGTACGTGGATTCATCTTGACTTCCTGAATCTAAATATGGAATTGACCTCGACCCTCGTCTCAGTGTCCTACTGTATTTCCGGCATTGGTCTGGTCGGTAAGCATGGATAGACTGTTCCTTCCCTGCCCCTGATGCTGATGCAACCCTGCTGGCACATGTCCTAGTCAGGGTGGCAAGGAAGAAGGAAGATTGCCAACACTGATTAGCTGGGCTTATGAGGGCACAGGGCAGCTGGTTGCCCCTGTAGGGGTACTCCACCTGGCGATGCCCATCATGCCGGGTGACACCCTCATGCTTGGGGCATACTGTACATTCTAGCACCACCACCCTAACCATGGCTTCCTCTCCACGCTATGTCAAATATTAAATACCGCGCTTCTTATTAAGAAAGACGATCCCAGTCCCAATAGTCATAGCTCGCCCGAGTCCCGGCTCTGGGCCCCTCGGGGGGTTATTTGGACACCCTGGCCCCTGCTCTTTTCCCTATACACTGTGTGACGAAGATAAGTCTCCCACCTCCTCCTCCCTCTCTTCCTCCACCTCCTCTTCCATGATTTGTTTGTATTGGGAAAGCCATTAGCTTAAAGGCTAACCTCAACCTTGACAGTTCTCTCCACAGCCTTGGATGGTGAAACTCAGCTACTGCAGGACCTTGGTGTCACTCAATATCCCATGTTGGGGGATTTGTTTAGTTTTGGACACTCTCTGGCTTTCGGTGGTATGGAAAGAGAGAGAAAGTGGGCCGTTAAGTTAATGAAACACTTGTGATATCAGCTGGGTTTTATTGCGCTGGGAGCTGGAGGGGTCCGGCCTGTTCCAGTCATGTTGGGGTCAGGGACAGGGTCTCCCCTAACGATCATCAGTGGCCTGGGTGCAAAAGTGAAAAAGGATGACCATTTACACCATGGGTTATTGCCACTTGAACCTCTTGGCATAAAGCTGAATTTATGCTGCCAATAGCATGACATGACAGGTGTTATGAGCCGTTGTAATGGCTTAGCAGGATTGTGGAATTCTGCAGGTCTGGTGAAGTAACAGAAAATCTGATTAACCTAACCTCTGAATCTGGATACTGAGTAAGGATATGCTTAATGTTGGTGATTACTGAACACAAGTACTGTAGGCACACCAAATAAAAATACATAGCTACACATTGTGAGATACACAGACAGAAAAACTGATCAGAAAGACTCACAGTGTGAAGGTCATTCTCTCTCTGACACCTGCACATACACACAAACGCACACACACACACACAGTCTGATGGTCCGTATCTCTCACACACAGACGCGTACACACACAAACACACACAGGCATTCATACTCCCACAGGCGCGCATACAGGTGCCCCTGACGTGCAAAGGGCCCTGACAGGCCAGGAAATACACTACGAGAGGGGAAGAACTCAATACCAGTGTGCCTGTTTACAGTAATCGCCACAATTACCATCTATCCCCCCCATCCCACCGTCCCACAGGCAAACGCATCTGCCAGCGGAGATCCGGCTGGAGCGAAGAGCACTTTCCCAGAGATATCAGTGACGAGGGCACACACACACATACACACACACATACACACACACTCCATCATACACTCACGCACCATCAGTCACTCCCATGTATTGCCGTCTGTCTGTTTGTTTTGTGAATTAGTTTAGGGGATAGTTTTAGCAGAAACACAGACAGGGGCTCTAGTCACAGAGGACATATGATCTCCTACCACACAGCTTTTGCATTCTACCACACAAACAAAACATTGGTCCTCCACTCCCTCTCCTAAAGATACCAGGTATTATGGTATATGATTAGGTGATGACCTTGTGAACAGAGATTTTGTAAGACACGCTACCTCTCTCTCTCTCACCTGAGAGTGTTTTCACTCAAGTATACTTTAAGGGCATGTCCACATTTTGGATAGGTAATATCTCTCTGGAGCCTAGTTGTATAAGAAAGACTATAACCCAGGTGTGTTTGTGCATGATTGTGTGAGTGTGTATGTAACAGGATGTGGGCCTGGACACACATTGCAAAGATTTTATCTGGTTCTGGTGTCAGGGTGTTCCCTGCACTGGCTAGGAGACAGTATCACCCGTCAGTCCCATTCCTGGAATTGCAGACACTAGAAGGAATGTAGCGATGAAAGTTGTGATTGGTGTAAGCAGGGTGAGTGGTATTCTCGGGGTTTGTGGTGGTGGTGGTGGGGATGAGAGAGGGGGTGCACAGAACCCAAGGGGTGAAGGGAGGACCACCGATATGGGTTGGGACGGTCCCGGGTGATGATTTGCGTCTAGACGCTTCATAGGCAGGATGGGTTAGGCATAGTCTGTGCTCTCTAACTCCCGAAATCAATCTCTCCCAGCTCTCATTCCTTCACTTTTTTTTTCTATCACGATCCAGTGTAATCGAGGAACCGGCATTAGAGCCTGCTAAATATGGGCCAGGAGAGGACATGGCTTTCTGACATCAAGGATTTAATGTTCGACTCGTGTTACCATGCAGGCTCGTAGCCGCCCTGAATGAAGACTGGTACACTCTGATTGCGTTGGCAGATGGAGGCTGGAGGGTTATGAAAACACAAACACAAGCCAATAGATTTCCTTTGGGACAGGCTACAGTGCCTTCAGAAAGTATCACACCCCTTGACTTTTTCCACATTTTGTGTTACAGCATGAATTTAAAATGGATTAAATTGAGATGTTGTGTCACTGGCTTACACACAATACCCCATAATGTCAAAGTGGAATTATGTTTTTACACATTTTTACACATTTATAAAAAATTTAAATTGAAATGTCTTGAGTCAATAAGTATTCAACCTCTTTGTTATGGCAAGCCTAAATAAGTTCAGGAGTAACATTTTGCTTAACAAGTCACATAATAAGTTGCATGGACTCACTCTGTGTGCAATAATAGTGTTTAACATGATTTGTGAATGACTACCTCATCTGTGTACCCCACACATACAATTATCTGTAAGGTCCCTCAGTTGAGCAGTACATTTCAAACACAGATTCAACCACAAAGATGAGTGAGGTTTTCCAATGCCTCTCAAAGAAGGGCACCTATTGGTAGATGGGTAAAATAACAAGCAGACATTGAATATCCCTTTGAGCATGGTGAAGTTATTAATTACACTTTGGATGGTGTTTCAATACACCCAGTCCCTATAAAGATATGGGCGTCCTTCCTAACTCAGTTACCGGAGATGAAGGAAACCGCTCAGGGATTTCACCATAGGAGAAAACTGATTTCACCATGATAGGAGAAAACTGAGGATGGATCAACAACATTGTAGTTACTCCACAATACTAACCAAAATGTAAGAGTGAAAAGAAGGAAGCCTGTACATAGGGGCAAATCCATGTAGAACCCTTTCCACAGAGGGTTCTACAGTGGGGAAAAAAAGTATTTAGTCAGCCACCAATTGTGCAAGTTCTCCCACTTAAAAAGATGAGAGAGGCCTGTAATTTTCATCATAGGTACACGTCAACTATGACAGACAAAATGAAGGAAAAAAATCCATTATCCATTATGGTGGAAAATAAGTATTTGGTCAATAACAAAAGTTTCTCAATACTTTGTTATATACCCTTTGTTGGCAATGACACAGGTCAAACGTTTTCTGTAAGTCTTCACAAGGTTTTCACACACTATTGCTGGTATTTTGGCCCATTCCTCCATGCAGATCTCCTCTAGAGCAGTGATGTTTTGGGGCTGTCGCTGGGCAACACGGACTTTCAACTCCCTCCAAAGATTTTCTATGGGGTTGAGATCTGGAGACTGGCTAGGCCACTCCAGGACCTTGAAATGCTTCTTACGAAGCCACTCCTTCGTTGCCCAGGCGGTGTGTTTGGGATCATTGTCATGCTGAAAGACCCAGCCACGTTTCATCTTCAATGCCCTTGCTGATGGAAGGAGGTTTTCACTCAAAATCTCACGATACATGGCCCCATTCAATCTTTCCTTTACATGGATCAGTCGTCCTGGTCCCTTTGCAGAAAAACAGCCCCATGCTTCACAGTAGGTATGGTGTTCTTTGGATGCAACTCAGCATTCTTTGTCCTCCAAACACGACGAGTTGAGTTTTTACCAAAAATTTATATTTTGGTTTCATCTGACCATATGACATTCTCCCAATCCTCTTCTGGATCATCCAAATGCACTCTAGCAAACTTCAGACGGGCCTGGACATGTACTGGCTTAAGCAGGGGGACACGTCTGGCACTGCAGGATTTGAGTCCCTGGCGGCGTAGTGTGTTACTGATGGTAAGCTTTGTTACTTTGGTCCCAGCTCTCTGCAGGTCATTCACTAGGTCCCCCCGTGTGGTTCTGGGAATTTTGCTCACCGTTCTTGTGATCATTTTGACCCCACGGTGTGAGATATTGCGTGGAGCCCCAGATCGAGGGAGATTATCAGTGGTCTTGTATGTCTTCCATTTCCTAATAATTGCTCCCACAGTTGATTTCTTCAAACCAAGCTGCTTACCTATTGCAGATTCAGTCTTCCCAGCCTGGTGCAGGTCTACAATTTTGTTTCTGGTGTCCTTTGACAGCTCTTTGGTCTTGGCCATAGTGGAGTTTGGAGTGTGATTGTTTGAGGTTGTGGACAGGTGTCTTTTATACTGATAACAAGTTCAAACAGGTGCCATTAATACAGGTAACGAGTGGAGGACAGAGGAGCCTCTTAAAGAAGAAGTTACAGGTCAGTGAGAGCCAGAAATCTTGCTTGTTTGTAGGTGACCAAATACTTATTTTCCACCATAATTAGCAAATAAATTCATTCAAAATCCTACATTGTGATTTTCTGGAAAAAAAATTCTCAATTTGTCTGTCACAGTTGACGTGTACCTATGATGAAAATTACAGGCCTCTCTCATCTTTTTAAGTGGGAGAACTTGCACAATTGGTGGCTGACTAAATAATTTTTCCCCCCACTGTACATGGAACCCAAAAGGGTTCTACCTGGAACCCAAAAGGGTTCCCCTATGGGGACAGCCGAAGATCCGTTTTGGAACCTTTTTATCTAAGAGTGTAGCCCAAAAATAAAATCCTGTTTGCAATAAGGCATTAAAGTCAAACTGCCAAACATGTCCTGAATACAAAGCGTTATGTTTAGGGCAAATCCAACAAAACACATCACTTAGTACCACTCTTCATATTTTCAAGCATGGTGGTAGCTCCATCATGTTATGGGTATGCTTGTCATCGGCAAGGACTAGGGAGGTTTTTAAGACACAAATAAATGGAAAAGAGCTAAGCACAGGCAAAATCATAGAGGAAAACCTGGTTCAGTCTGCTTTCCAACAGACACTGGGAGACAAATTCACCTTTTAGCAGGAAAATAACATAAAACACAAGGCCCAAATATACACTGGAGTTACTTACCAAGACGACATTGAATGATCCTGAGTGGTTAGAGTTTGACTTAAATCGGCTTGAAAATCTATGGCAAGAATTGAAAATGGCTGTCTAGCAATGATCAACAACCAACTATACAATCCAGGTGTGCAAATCCATTTAAATTCAGGCTGTAACACAACAAAATGTAGAATAAGTCAAGGGGTATGAATACTTTCTGAAGGCACTGTATATTGTTGTGTCCTTTGAAGGTGTAAGTGATGCTTACATGCATGACCTAATTCTACACTGGATAGAGAACTGCCCTGTCAGCAACCTGTGAGTGGGATGTGTTTGTTTAGAAACAGTAGCCAAACTTTATGGGCCACTTTCTTGGATACAGAAGACTAGTTGTCACGGTTTACTAAGCCAGAACCCAGAAGCAGACCAGGACAAGGTGAGTTGAAACGAAGGTGAGTATTTATTTAACAGATTCCAAAAAAACGATGTAGAATAATCCAGGGGACAGAGCGGACGGCGGAGATGAGTTGGTGGAGGTGCAGTGGTGGATCCAAGAATGGCTCGGCAGCCGCCGACAACCAGGCAGGGGTTGGGTGAAGGTTCCGGGAGATTGACTGCAGATAGAAACAAAACGGAGGTAAGTACACGGCAAGCCAACAAGGTGCAAAACAACAAAACTAACGCTAGAAACTCCAAGGCTGATACACTGACAAACATACTGTTCATGGCTAACGATCCGGCAGGGAATGGATGTTAGGCCAGAGCCTAAGAAGGGTGATGATCAGGACCAGGTGTGCAGATTGCTGATGGGATGCAGGTGCGGAAATCAAGAGAGCTCCCCGGAGCTCCAGAACCCCTCGGGAAACTGGAGATCACGAACAGAAAAACTAGTCCACAGACAGGACCCGACTCAGACTGCCGGAATCGTTACAGTACCCCCTCCGACCAGAACGCCACCGGGCGGACTCCCCGGAGCGCCAGGATGGAGGCGGTAGAAGTCACGGATGAGGTCAGCATCAAGGATCTGTCGCGCGAATCCAACTCCTCTCTTCCGGACCATACCCCTCCCAGTCCACGAGATACTGGAAACCCCGGCCCCGCCCGTCTGGAATCCATAATGCGTCGCACCGTGTAGGCAGGACCACCTCCGATCATCCGAGGAGGAGGAGGAGGAGGCGGAGGAGGCAACAGAGGACTGAGGAAAACAGGCTTGAGGCAGGAGACATGAAAGGTGGGATGGACTCTGAGCGTCCTCGGGAGTTTGAGTCGAACTGCCACCGGATTGATCACCTTCTCCACCACAAACGGACCAATGAACTTCGGTAACAACTTCCTAGACTCAGTCCGTAAAGGAAGATCCCGTGTGGCCAACCAGACCCTATCTCCGATGCTATAGGTGGGAGCGGGGATCCGCGACGATTCGCCTGGAGCTGATACCGGTCCGAAACTCTAAGGAGTGCTTTCTGGCCCGATGCCAGGTCCGGTGGCAACGACGAATATGGGCCTGAACAGAAGGCACTGAGAGCTCCTTCTCCTGAGAAGGGAACAAGGGAGGTTGGTAGCCATACAGGCACTGGAAGGGAGACATCCCAGTGGCAGATGTAGGGAGAGTATTGTGGGCATACTCAACCCAAGGCAACTGAGAGACCCAGGAGGTGGGGTTGGAAGAGGCCAGGCAGCGTAGCGTGGATTCCATCTTCTGGTTGGCTCTCTCCGCCTGACCATTCGATTGGGGGTGAAAACCAGATGTGAGACTGACTGTAGCTCCAATGGCCAAACAGAAGGACTTCCAGACAGCAGAGGTAAACTGAGGGCCACGGTCGGAAACTGATATCACTGGGCAACCCGTGGACCCTGAAAACCTCCCCCTAACCAGGATCTCGGACGTCTCCGAGGCAGAGGGAAGCTTGGCAATTGGCACAAAGTGGGCGAACTTGCTGAATCTGTCCACGATAGTCAGAACGACCGTGTTCCCCTCAGAAGCGGGCAACCCAGTGACAAAGTCCAGGGCCAGATGCGACCATGGTCGCCGGGGAATAGGAAGGGGGTGAAGTAGTCCAGAGCTGGGCCGATTGGTACCCTTATTCTGCGCACACACTGGACAGGCAGCAACATAACCCCGAGTATCCTCGGCCATGGCAGGCCACCAAAAACGTCTGCGAAGAAACGCCATCGTCCGAGCCACGCCAGGGTGACAAGCCATCTTGCTGGCGTGGGACCATTTGAGGACCGCAGGGCCGAACCGACTCAGGCACAAACAACCGACCCGGGTGGACCGTTACGGGACCGGGCTGCGTCCGAAGAGCCGCCATCACCTCCTCCTCAATCTTCCACCTAACAGCTCCCACGACGCAGTTCCGGGGAGAATTGTCTCGGTCTTGGACCCACTCTCCTCCGTCTTGGAGAACATCCGAGACAAGGCGTCCGCTGCCATTCTTAGATCCAGGTCGGAACGTCAGGGAAAAATTGAATCGTCCGAAAAACAACGACCACCTGGCCTGACGGGAGTTGAGACGTCTAGCCGATTGCACGTAAGCAAGATTCTTGTGGTCAGTCCAGACAATAAACGGTTGCTCCGCCCCTCCAACCAGTGGCGCCACTCCTCCAAGGCAAGTTTCACCGCGAGAAGCTCCCGGTTACCCACATCGTAATTCCTCTCCGCAGGCGAAAGGCGACGAGAGTAGTAGGCGCAGGGATGGAGCTTACTGTCCGTGGAGCATCGCCTGCGACAGGATGGCGCCAACTCCCCACATCAGACGCGTCCACTTCAACGGCGAACTGACGGGCCGTGTCCGGTTGAGAGAGAATCGGTGCGTTGGTGAATCGCCTCTTCAAATCCAGAAACGCTCGATCCGCCTCCGGATTCCACTTGAAGCTCCTGATACTGGAAGTCAAGGCAGTTAACGGAGCGGCCACACGGCTGTAATCCCGGATGAATCTGCGGTAGAAATTCGCAAACCCCAAAAATCTCTGGAGCTGCAATCTCGTACCGGGCTGGGCCCATTCCAGAACCGCTCTAACCTTCTCCTGGTCCATCCTAATCTCTCCCCTGGAGATGATGTACCCGAGAAAGGATGTCGTGTGGGCGTGAAACTCGCACTTCTCGGCCTTCACGAACAGGCGATTCTCCAACAATCGCTGCAGAACCTGCCGGACATGCTGGACGTGGTCGGAAGGTTCCTTCGAGAAGATCAGAATGTCATCCAGGTAAACAAACACAAAGAGACCGATCATATCTCTCAGGACGTCGTTCACCATACTCTGGAATACCGCTGGAGCATTGGTCAGTCCAAACGGCATCACCTGATACTCGAAGTGACCCATCGGTGTATTGAAACCCGTCAACCACTCGTCTCCCTCTCTGATCCGGACCATGTGATACGCATTGCGTAGGTCTAGCTTGGTGAACACCGTAGCACCCTGTAAGGA
Organism: Coregonus clupeaformis; assembly: GCF_020615455.1. Lineage (NCBI taxonomy): Eukaryota > Metazoa > Chordata > Actinopteri > Salmoniformes > Salmonidae > Coregonus > Coregonus clupeaformis. Next base: position 12,304,778 of record NC_059195.1, on the reverse strand, counting down.
GTCGAAGGCAGAACTCATCAAGGGCAGGGGATACTTGTTCTTGACCGTGATGTCATTCAACCCCCGATAATCAATACACGGTCGAAGAGAGCCATCCTTCTTACCCACAAAGAAGAATCCTGCCCCCAGGGGTGATGACGAGGGACGAACGAGACCAGCAGCTAGGGACTCCTTGATGTAGGTCTCCAAAGCCTCACGTTCAGGGCGGGAGATACTGTATAACCTTCCCTTGGGGTAAACAGCTCCAGGGAACAGGTTGATGGCACAATCATATGGTCGGTGGGGAGGGGAGTGACAGAGCCTTCTGCTTACTGAAGACTTCCCCAAATCGTGATATGTCTCGGGAACCAGGGACAAATCTGGGGAGTTTAGCCTCAATCACCTGACTGGGAACCGAATGGGGACAGGCAGTCTTGAGACAGTTAGCATGACAATCAAGGCTCCAACTCGTTACCTTGCCCGTCACCCAATCGAACGTGGGATTGTGTTCCTTCAGCCAGGGGTATCCAAGGACCAGAGGAACATGGGAAGACGGCAGAATGAAGAATGAAATCATCTCCGAATGATTCCCGACAACAGCATCTTAACCGGTTCAGTCCTCATCGTGATACGTGCCAGACTACTGCCGTTCAGAGTGGTCGCTTCAATGGCTTCCGGCAATTGCTCCTTGGAAAGCCCCAGCTGTTCCACCAACTCGGCATCAAGAAAGCTTCCATCGGCACCTGAATCGATAAAAGCGTTAATCGCTAAGCTCTGATTCCTGTTCACAAGGGTAGCCGGGAAACGGGGTCTGACAGAGGTACTGAGAGGTTGAAACTGGCTCGCTAAAAGTCCTCCCAACTTTAGCGAGCCGGGCAGTTTGGCGACCGCCGGGAACAAGTGGAGATGTAATGTCCCGAGCTACCACAGTAGAGGCAGCAGTTGGTCTTACGTCTATGTTGACGCTCCTCCTTGGTTAACCCGTGCCGCCCCACTTGCATGGGTTCAGAATCGAGAGAGGACCTCTCCACTAATCCTTTGTGGTGGAGAATGATCGACGGGTTCTGGTCCACCACCCGACCCGACTGGGAACTGAGAAGCTGATCGACTGGACGGACCCCATTGCTTCTCCCTCCTTCGCTCTCGGACTCGATTATCCACCCGAATAGACAAGGCTACCAAGCTGTCCAGGTCACTAGGCTCCGGATAGGAGATCAGCTCATCCTTGAGCTGCTCCGACAGACCCTGGTAAAAGGCCGCTTGCAGAGACTCCTCATTCCACCCACTCTCCACAGCCAACGTCTTGAACTCGATCACGAAGTCGGCCACGCTGCGAGTTCCTTGGTGGAGGCGAAAACAGGCGCCTAGCTGCGTCCCTCCCTCGGACGGAATGGTCGAAGAGCTTCCTCATCTCGGCCGTGAACCCCTGGTATGAAGCCATGCAGGGGTCTTGTCGTTCCCAAACGGCTGAAGCCCACTCCAGCGCTCGACCACGCAGCAACTCAATCACAAAGGCTATCCTAGCCTTGTCTGTGGCATAAGAGTAGGGCTGTAGATCGAACACTAACCCACTGCATAAGGAAAGAAACGGCATCTTCCCAGCTCCCCCTCATATTTATCCGGCGTCGGAACCTTGGGCTCACGGAAGGACACCGCTTCAGACGCGGCAGGCGAGATGGGTGAAACCGGTAGTGGATCCTCCACCGGAAACTTGCGCTGGTTCTGGACCTCCGTCAGACCGGTAGAAAGGTTCCGAACTGCCAACGCGATCTCCTGTAGCTCCGTGCTATGATGGCCCAACATCTTCTCCTGATGGGTAATGGCATGGCGAACAGAGTCCAGGTCCGCTGGGTTCATTACTGGCCGGATCGTTCTGTCACGGTTTACTAAGCCAGAACCCAGAAGCAGACCAGGACAAGGTGAGTTGAAACGAAGGTGAGTATTTATTTAACAGATTCCAAAAAAACGATGTAGAATAATCCAGGGGACAGAGCGGACGGCGGAGATGAGTTGGTGGAGGTGCAGTGGTAGATCCAAGAATGGCTCGGCAGCCGCCGACAACCAGGCAGGGGTTGGGTGAAGGTTCCGGGAGATTGACTGCAGATAGAAACAAAACGGAGGTAAGTACACGAGCAAGCCAACAAGGTGCAAAACAACAAAACTAACGCTAGAAACTCCAAGGCTGATACACTGACAAACATACTGTTCATGGCTAACGATCCGGCAGGGAATGGATGTTAGGCCAGAGCCTAAGAAGGGTGATGATCAGGACCAGGTGTGCAGATTGCTGATGGGATGCAGGTGCGGAAATCAAGAGAGCTCCCCGGAGCGTTCCAGAACCCTCGGGAAACTGGAGATCACGAACAGAAAAACTAGTCCACAGACAGGACCCGACTCAGACTGCCGGAATCGTTACACTAGTTCTGGACTAAGAAGCATGTTAATTGGAGATTATACATTCAAAGTGCTTTTAAGTATAGGACTAGGCTATAAATGACTACACACAGCTAAATCAATGGTGAAATTGTTAAAGATTTATGTTGCAGTGTTCCCCATCCAACTCTAAAAGTGTTCAAATTAACTTGATTGTGTTGTTTGCATAGCTCTACTGTAGAGTAATATATAACACCTACATGGTTATTGAATTCTTTCATTTCAAAAGGCTTGTGGCTTTCACCAAGTGAGTATCTAGGTGAATGCTATCATTAAATGCTATCAATTTATTTAATCTGTAGCCTAATAAATGCATGCTTTCCTGACGAGTCGTAGTGGGAGGACCACAAAACTTGTCATTGCGTGACTCTAAGTTTATTTTGATATGATTGTTATTATATCAATATTTGTGCATAAAAGCGTTTCAACTGACATTTCTCGCATAATTAATTTTACAGATACAAAAAGAACCCACCATGTAAAACAAACAAATGATCTGTCGGCATTTATAAAATTGTACTGAAACTTCCTGTTTCCATCACAGCTGTCGTGATTTTTTTAAATATTCAGTATGACCTTACATGCATAAAACTGTGGATGGAAACATGGTTACTGATAGCCTTAGGATGTGAAGATTAAGGAGGTGATTAACCACATTTCTGATTGGTTGGAGAGGAGGAATTATGGATTAGAAGAGGTAAGGAGAGCACATTGTGATTAGCTGAGCTGGGAGTGCAATGGATCTCACCAGTGAAATACGAGGCGGACACAGATCCGATTGGCTCGTGAGACCAAAAGACTGCAGCCCTGTTGTCCCCAGGGATCACCGAGGAAGCCCACCTGCTCCCTGACCTTGACCTTTGCCAAATCAACCTCAGCTGGCTGGGGAGGAGGAAGAGGATGATAGGGAGGTGGAAAAGGAGGACTACGGTGGAGGAAGAGGAGGATTAAGAGGTAACACTTGCTTTTAAGGACCTGTAGGAGTCCTGAATGACCAATATGCCAAAGGAAATGCAACTCTACCCCACCGTCCAACTCCCATCCCCCCACCACCTTTGTGCTCAAGGGGCACCCAGGGAAGGGGGTGGTGTATGGGATAACATTTTGTTATAAAGTCTGCAAGTTTGTATGTTGACACAATATTTTTTATGTTAAATTCCGTGGTCACAGATTGAGATTCGTGGTTGCAAGTATGATTCTCAAATGTGTACTTTAATTTTGCAAGCTTGTATCATAATTCGCAATTGTGTCATTTAATTTCTTAAGCTTGTATCATGATGTGTGAAAAATTTAACAATGGTTGCAAAGTTGTAACTTGACATTTGAATACATTCAATACGATTTGCCAGCATGCAACTCAATGTGAGGATGAATGCAACTAATTTACTGAACTTGGGACTTGTGACTCTTCTTCTATGAATACAAAATACATCTTCCATGAATCTGCGTGCTCTGAGTTTTGACACAAACGTAACATCTAACTTGTGCCAAAATGGTTTGTAGTTGTAAATTTACAAGCCTACGCTTGTAAATGTCTTTCTGCAAGAGAAAGACAAGATGGCTCTGGTGTGGGCAGGGCTTTTTCTTCCAACCAATCACGTGAGCGCAATGCCTTTTCTTCCGACCAATCAGGTGAGATGTTGTCATTATGCACCCGAGTTTCAACCCGGAGACAGATTAAATTAAATAATGGCTGATCGAGAACCATCTCTCCTACCTCTGGTGAGTTTTTACATTTACATTTAAGTCATTTAGCAGACACTCTTATCCAGAGTGACTTAGAAATGTGTGCATTCAACTTAGGATAGCCAGTGGGACAAGCACTTAAAAAATGTTTATGGGGGGGTGGGGGGGGGGGTACAAGGATTACTGTTATACTATTCCAGGTATTCCTTAAAGAGGTAGGGTTTCAAGTGTCTCCAGAAGGTGGTCAGTGACTCCTCTGTCCAAGGCGTCGTGGGGGAGCTTGTTCCACCATTGGGGTGCCAGAGCAGCGAATAGCTTTGACTGAGCTGAGCGGAAACTGTGCTTCCATAGAGGTAGGGGGGCTAGCAGGCCAGAGGTGGATGAACGTAGTGCCCTCGTTTGGGTGTAGGGTCAGAGCCTGAAGGTAAGGAGGTGCCGTTCCCCTCACAGCTCCGTAGGCAAGCACCATGGTTTTGTAGTACATGCAAGCTTCAACTGGAAGCCAGTGGAGTGTGCGGAGGAGCAGGGTGACGTGAGAAAACTTGGGAAGGTTGAACACCAGACGGGCTGCAGCGTTCTGGATAAGTTGTAGGGGTTTAATGGCACAGGCAGGGAGCCCAGCCAACAGCGAGTTGCAGTAATCCAGACGGGAGATGACAAGTGCCTGGATTAGGACCTGTGTCGCTTTCTGTGTAAGGTAGGGTCGTACTCTGCGAATGTTGTAGAGCATGAACCTGCAGGATCGGGTCACCGCTTTGATGTTAGCGGAGAAAGACAGGGTGTTGGCCAGGGTCACGCCAAGGTTCCTTGGACTCTGGGAGGAGGACACAATGGAGTTGTCAACCGTGATGGCGAGATCATGGAGTGGGCAGTCCTTCCCCGGGAGGAAGAGCAGCTCCGTCTTGCCGAGGTTCAGCTTGAGGTGGTGATCCGACATCCACACTGATATGTCCGCCAGACATGCTGAGATGCGATTCGCCACCTGGTTATCAGAAGGGGAAAGGAGAAAATGTATTGTGTGTCGTCTGCATAGCAATGATAGGAGAGACCAAGTGAGGATATGACAGAGCCAAGTGACTTGGTGTATAGAGAATAGGAGAGGGCCTAGAACTGAGCCCTGGGGGACACCAGGGGTGAGAGCACGTGGTGCAGAGACAGATTCTTGCCACGCCACCTGGTAGGAGTGACCTGTCAGGTAGGACGCAATCCAAGAGTGAGCAGCGCCGGAGATGTCCAACTCGGAGAGGGTGGAGAGGAGGATCTGATGGTTCACAGTATCAAAGGCAGCAGATAGGTCTAGACGGATAAGAGCAGTGGAGAGAGAGTTAGCTTTAGCAGTGCGGAGAGCCTCCATGACACAGAGAAGAGCAGTCTCAGTTGAATGACCAGTCTTGAAACCTGACTGGTTTGGATCAAGAAGGTCATTCTGAGAGAGATAGCAGGAGAGTTGGCTAGAGACGGCACGCTCAAGAGTTTTGGAGAGAAAATAAAGAAGGGATACTGGTCTGTAGTTGTTGACATCGGAGGGATTGAGTGTAGGTTTTTTGAGGAGGGGTGCAACTCTCGCTCTCTTGAAGACAGAAGGGACATAGCCAGCAGTCAAAGATGAGTTGATGAGCGAGGTGAGGTAAGGGAGAAGGTCTCCGTAAATGGTCTGGAGAAGAGAGGAGGGGATAGGGTCAAGCGGGCAGGTTGTTGGGCGGCCGGCCTTCACAAGTCGCAAGATTTCATCTGGATAGAGAGGGGAGAAAGAAGTCAAAGCATAGGGTAGGGCAGTGTGAGCAGGACCAGCGGTGTCATTTTACTTAATAAATTAGGATTGGATGTCGTCAACCTTCTTTTCAAAATGGTTGACAAAGTCATCCACAGAGAGGGAGGAGGGAGGGGGAGGAGGAGGAGGATTCAGCAGGGAGGAGAAGGTGGCAAAGGGCTTCCTAGGGTTAGAGGCAGAGGCTTGACATTTAGAGTGGTAGAAAGTGGCTTTAGCAGCAGAAACAGAGAAAGAAAATGTGCATGAGCATGAGGGAAGGGACACACCTTGCGGTTATGGAGCACAACAAGATTGTGGGACAAAAAGCAGAAAGGGATACTGAAAGGTATAAAATCAAGACTACAACAGTAATGACACAACCACCTCATTCTTCTCTCTGCAGATTCTCAATACACAATACAAAGACACGTCTACAAAAATATCCTGCCAAGGGCTACTATTGACAAGAATGATCTGTCAAAGTCAATGGGATGAAGGAGGTGCAAAATGGTAACACCACAACCATGTCTTTCCAGGAGAAGTGCAGTACCAGCAAATCTTTTGCAAGAGGTCCAAAGAGTTGGTCGACTAGGTCTATGAGCCCTAACCCACTTCCGGCAGTGTCTTATCCAGCTTGCCGTACACCACAGGCAGAACAAGACCATTCGACAAAAGCATAAAGTCTCAGCTTCCACATCCCACCATTCCAAACACCAGTGCCAGTGTACCAAAGCAGGACTATGGCTGCGTTTAAAAAGTCTGCCTAATTCTAATATTTTTTTCACAAATTGGTATTTTGACCAATCAGATCAGTTCAGAAAAAAAAGTCTGATGTGATTGGTCAAAAGACCAATTCGTGGAAAAAATATCAGAATTGGGCTGCCTGTATAAACGCAGCCTGTGTGGCTCAGCATAAGACCATGTAGAACCACCATCAAATAAATACGGATATTTTCTATCAACTTTTGAAAGTTGTCTGCCTTTATGGATTCACAGGATATATTTATGTAAGTTGTACAGGGCTCTGTACCATAAAACAGATGTTAGACATTCAGAAATATCAGAAGAATGTTTATTTGTCAAAATCTAAAATACAGGGGGAGTGTACACTATTTAATGCTAACTCAAAAAGAGAACTGGGTATTCAACAAGAATGTTATATGGTAAAAGTAACATACAAAAAATACAGTATGAACAGTGTAGTACAGTTCAGTGTGTCTGAGTGTGTCTCAGGTGTAGTCAAGTCCAGGGAACTGTAGCTACAGATTGTTACATTTTCTACATTCGAACGAACCCCCTGCAACTGGACACAGACATTTTATGAGACTCCTGTTTCCACAAATCGAGGATAAAGACTGCATCGCCAAGCTAAGGTTCGTCGAAAATTCTCTGTGCTACACCAAACAGTACCCATCCTGTAACTCCCAGTAATGGATACCAAAAACCTTTGGTTAAATGTGACCGACCGGCTCGATTCGGTCTTATGTAGCAACATTTGAAATTGTGTTTTTTACATTGGATAAAAGTAGAGAATCAGCGCTACAAAATGGTATATCATACACTACTGTTGAGGAACAATGGGAATGTAATTTTGCTTTGAAAGTTGATAAACTTGTAAACTCACTTTGGAGAAAATGGCCTTTGAATCTTTTGGTACTACGACTGGAGAGCCCTACTTTGTCTACACCAATTCAGCATGGTTCACACCCTCTTAAGCTTTAGCCCCACCCATCTCTTTAAGAGTTGATCTGAGCATTCTGTACTAACAACAGAAGTCAAGCACCCAAGCTAACTTGCTAGCTACTACAGAACAGCTCACTGAACATTACTCGCCATAGCAGAGCTGGTTAGGCTGTTTTCATGTTATCCAGAGCATTGGTGACTGTAACTGTGATGCTGGCAACAATTTAATGATGCTTTTTTTGCTGACGTTTACTGACACCGGCCATATTCAATGGGTGTTGAGCGTTCATAAATTCATCAGTTATTCTGCGCTCTGGCACACTCAGACGAGAGTGCTCTGAAATCAGAGTAGATGGCCAGACTGAATTTACGAAACCACCCGAAATGGTTACTTGCATAGTGGAGTCTTTTGTTAAGACATGTAGCTAGCTAGCTAGCTAGGTAAACAATGAACCATAATCACAACTCATGACATTGTCAAGGGATGAGACAGCCAAGCCTATGGGTTCGTAGCTTCAACCCCGCAGCACACACACATATCAATTGATTAATGGACTGCTGAATGTATATATTTTTTTTATCTTGCTTTGTTTGCTCTTTCCAGTATTATGTCTATCTCTGATAATCTACCCAGGAAAGGGCTGAAAATAGCCCATATTAATATATGTAGCCTTAGAAATAAGGTTCATGAAATCAATAACTTGCTAACATCAGATAACATTCCTAAATTAGCCATTTCTGAGACTCACTTAGATAATTAATTTGATGATACAGCAGTAGCAATACAAGAATATAACATCTACAGTATAGAAGAGACAGAAATGCTTATGGAGAGGTGTGGCTGAATATATTCAGAGCCATATCCCTGTAATGCTTAGAGAATATCTTATGTCAAGTGTTATTGAAGTGTTGTGGTTGCAGGTTCACTTGCCACATCTAAAGCCTTTTCTTTTGGGGTGTTGCTATAGGCCACCAAGTGTGAACAGTCAGTATCTAAATAATATGTGTGAAATGCTTGATAGAGTTTGTGATGTAAAAAGAGAGGTCTACTTTCTTGGGGACCTGAATATTGACTGGTTTTCATCAAGCTGTCCGCTCAAGAGGAAGCTTCTTACTGTAACCAGTGCATGTAATCTGGTTCAGGTTATTAATCAACCTGCCAGGGTGTTTACAAACACTACATGAACAAGATCAACCACATGTATCAATCACATTTTTACTAATACTGTAGAACTTTGTTCTAAAGCTGTATCCGTACCCATTGGATGCAGTGATCACAATATAGTGGCTATATCCAGGAAAGCCAAAGTTCCAACAGCTGGGCCTAAAATAGTGTATAAGATATCATACCATTTTTTTTTGCTGTGACTCATATGTGGATGATGTAAAATATATTTGTTGGTCTGATGTGATTAATAAGGAGCATCCAGATGATGCACTTGATGAATTTATGAAATTGCTATTGATAAACATGCACCTGTTAGGAAACTGATTGTTAGAACTGTTAAGGCTCCATGGATTGATGAGGAATTGAACAACTGTATGGTTGAAAGAGATGGGGCAAAAGGAGTGGCTAATAAGTCTGGCTGCATATCTGACGGGTTGACTTACTGCAAATTGAGAAATTATGTGACTACACTCAACAAAAAGAAGACGAAAATGTATTATGAAGCCAAGCTCAATTATATAAAGAATGATGGAAAAAAAACTTTGTAGTACTTTAAATGACTTAATGGTAGAAAGACAAATTCAACTCCATCTTTCATCGAATCAAATGGCTTATTCATCACAGAACCATTTGATGTTGCCAATTATTTAAATGATGACTTCATTGGCAAAGTGGGCAAACTTAGGCAGGAAATGCCAACAATGTATGAGCCATCGTATTCATGCATATATAAACAAATAATAAAAGAAAAGCATTGCAAGTTTGAATTTTGTAAAGTTAGTGTGGAAGAGGTGGAAAAATTATTGCTATCGATCAATAATGACAAACCTCCTGGCATTGACAACTAAGATGGAAAGCTACTGAGGGTGGTAGCTGACTCTATAGCCACTCCTATCTATCATATCTTTAATCTGAGCCTAGAGGAAAGTCTTTGTCCTCAGGCCTGGAGGGAAGCCAAAGTAATTCCGCTACCCAAGAATGGTAAAGCGGCCTTTACTGGTTCTGACAGTAGACCTATAAGCTTGCTGCCAGCTCTTAGCAAACTGTTGGAAAAACATTGTGTTTGACCAAATACAATGCTATTTCTCTGTAAACAAATTAACAACAGAATTTCAACATGCTTATAGGGAAGGGCACTCAACATGTACTGCATTGACACAAATGATTGGTTGAAAGAAATTGATAATAAGAAGATTGCGGGAGCTGTACTGTTAGATTTCAGTGCAGCCTTTGATATTATTGACCATAACCTGTTGTTGAAAAAACTTGTGTTATGGCTTTTCAACCTCTGCCATATCGTGGATTCAGAGCTATCTATCGAATAAAACTCAAAGAGTTTTCTTTAATGGAAGCTTCTCTAATGTCAAACATGTAAAGTGTGGTGTACCACAGGGCAGCTCTCTGGGCACTCTACTCTTTTCTATTTTTACCAATGACCTAAAAATGGTATTAAACAAAGCATGTGTGTCCATGTATGCTGATGATTAAACCATACACACATCAGCAACCACAGCTAATGAAGTCACCGAAACCCTTAACAAGAGTTGCAGTCTGTTTTGGAATGGGTGGCCACTAATAAACTGGTCCTTAACATCTCTAAAACTAAGAGCATTGTATTTGGTACAAATAATTCCCAAAGTTCTAGACCTCAGCTGAATCTGGTAATGAATGGTGTGGCTGTTGAACAATTTGAGGAGACTAAATTACTTGGCGTTACCTTAGATTGTAAACTATCATGGTCAAAACTTATACAGTGGGGGAAAAAAATATTTTGTCAGCCACCAATTGTGCAAGTTCTCCCACTTAAAAAGATGAGAGAGGCCTGTAATTGTCATCATAGGTACACGTCAACTATGACAGACAAAATGAGAGAAAAAAAATCCAGAAAATCACATTGTAGGATTTTTTATGAATTTATTTGCAAATTATGGTGGAAAATAAGTATTTGGTCAATAACAAAAGTTTCTCAATACTTTGTTATATACCCTTTGTTGGCAATGACACAGGTCAAACGTTTTCTGTTAGTCTTCACAAGGTTTTCACACACTGTTGCTGGTATTTTGGCCCATTCCTTCATTGCCCGGGCGGTGTGTTTGGGATCATTGTCATGCTGAAAGACCCAGCCACGTTTCATCTTCAATGCCCTTGCTGATGGAAGGAGGTTTTCACTCAAAATCTCACGATACATGGCCCCATTCATTATTTCCTTTACACGGATCAGTCGTCCTGGTCCCTTTGAAGAAAAACAGCCCCAAAGCATGATGTTTCCACCCCCATGCTTCACAGTAGGTATGGTGTTCTTTGGATGCAACTCAGCATTCTTTGTCCTCCAAACACGACGAGTTGAGTTTCTACCAAAAAGTTCTATTTTGGTTTCATCTGACCATATGAAATTCTCCCAATCCTCTTCTGGATCATCCAAATGCACTCTAGCAAACTTCAGACGGGCCTGGACATGTACTGGCTTAAGCAGGGGGACACGTCTGGCACTGCAGGATTTGAGTCCCTGGCGAAATAGTGTGTTACTGATGGTAGGCTTTGTTACTTTGGTCCCAGCTCTCTGCAGGTCATTCACTAGGTCCCCCCGTGTGGTTCTGGGATTTTTGCTCACCGTTCTTGTGATCATTTTGACCCCACAGGGTGAGATCTTGCGTGGAGCCCCAGATCGAGGGAGATTATCAGTGGTCTTGTATGTCTTCCATTTCCTAATAATTGCTCCCACAGTCTTTTATACTGATAACAAGTTCAAACAGGTGCCATTAATACAGAAAAGAGTGGAGGACAGAGGAGCCTCTTAAAGAAGAAGTTACAGGTCTGTGAGAGCCAGAAATCTTGCTTGTTTGTAGGTGACCAAATACTTATTGTCCACCATAATTTGCAAATAAATTCATAAAAAATCCTACAATGTGATTTTCTGGATTTTTTTTCTTCTCAATTTGTCTGTCATAGTTGACGTGTACCAATGATGAAAATTACAGGCCTCTCTCATCTTTTTAAGTGGGAGAACTTGCACAATTGGTGGCTGACTAAATACTTTTTTCCCCCACTGTAGATTCAATGGTTGTAAAGATGGGGAGAGGTCTGTCTGTATTAAAGAGATGACACCACACTCCAAAAAGCAAGTTCTGCAGGCTCTAGTTTTGCCTAATCTTGATTATTGTCCAGTCGTGTGGTCCAGTGCTGCAAGGAAAGACCTAGTTAAGCTGCAGCCTGCCCAAAACAGAGTGGCAAGTCTTGCTCTTCATTGTGATATAAATATTATGCATGCCAGTCTCTCTTGGCTAAGAGTTGAGGAGAGACTGACTGCATCACTTCTTCTTTTTATAAGGCTACTGAGTGGCACAGTGGTCTAAGGCACTGCATCGCAGTGCTAACTGTGCCACTAGAGATCCTAGTTCGAATCCAGGCTCTGTCGCAGCCGGCCGCAACCGGGAGACTCATGGGCGGCGCACAATTGGCCCAGCGTCGTCCAGGGTAGGGGAGGGAATGGCCGGCAGGGATGTAGCTCAGTTGATAGAGCATGGCGTTTGCAACGCCAGGGTTGTGTGTTCGATTCCCACGGGGGGCCAGTATAAAAAAATATGTATTCACTAACTGTAAGTCGCTCTGGATAAGAGCGTCTGCTAAATGACTAAAATGTAAATGTATAAGAAACATTAATGTGTTGAAAATCCCAAATTGTTTGCATAGTCAACTTACACACAGCTCTGACACACACACTTACCCCACCTTTGATGGGTGATTTGAAGGAGTCAGGCGCAGGAGGGTAAATCACAGAATACAGAGTTTATTCCGGAATACAGTGTTACGCAGAAATGCGTCAAACAGTCCAGTGCGCAAAACAGGCGCACCGGAACCAAACAGGCACAATCCAAAATACACCGAGCTACACTCTCCTCACACTAAACAATCACCCACAAGGACAAGGGGTCAGAGGGAACACTTATACATATACTAATGAGGGGATATAAACCAAGTGTGTGTAATAGACAAGACAAAACAAATGGAATGAGGAGCGGCAGTGGCTAGAAGGCCGGTGACGATGAACGCCGAAGCCTGCCTGAACCAGGAGAGGAGGCAGCTTCGGAGGAAGTCGTGATGCCACCAGGGGTCTTTCCACAGTCCCCAAATTCAAGAAAGCGTACAGTATTACATAGAGCCATTATTGCATGGAACTCCGTTCCATCTCATATTGCTCAAATAAACAGCAAACCTGGTTTCAAAAAACAGATAAAGCAACACCTCACGGCACAATGCCTCTCCCTTATTTGACCTAGATAGTTTGTGTGTATGTATTAATATGTAGGCTACATGTGCCTTTAAAAAAATGTATGTAGTTCTGTCCTTGAGCTGTTCTTGTCTATTAATGTTCTGTATTGTGTCATGTTTCATGCTTGTGTGGACCCCAGGAAGAGTAGCTGCTGCTTTTGCAACAGCTAATGGGGATCCTAATAAAATACCAAAATACTACCCTGCATAAATCTGCAGGTAGCTAACCAACCAGGTTCAATGTTAGCTAGCTAACATTAGGCTATAGCTAGCCAAGCAAATGGCTCTTTCTGTTAAAATTCGAAACGTGTAATATCTGAAAATGTAGCTAACTAGACTATCTTACCAGTATACATCATTCATGGATGGACGTGTCTCCTGTCGGATGCCATGGTTGCCCTTAGTTTGAAGATGTAATCCGGAGACAGGTTTTTTCTCCATCTCCTTAGCTATCATATTCGAATTCCACTGATTCCAAAACTCAGTCCTCCAGAAAGTTGAGAGCAACACTTATGCTGTTTTAATACAGAATAAAATTACACAGGATTACCTAGACATACTGACCAGCTCAAATAGACAAAAGTGTGCTCTATGGCAGACCAATCTAAACTCGGGCCTCCTCTGTAGCTCAGTTGGTAGAGCATGGCGCTTGCAACGCCAGGGTTGTGGGTTCGATTCCCATGGGCGGCCAGTATGAAAAAAATGTACGCTTTCACTGACTGTAAGTCGCTCTGGATAAGAACGTCTGCTAAATAACTAAAATGTTAATGTCCAGCCAATTATTGCTAACGGGAAGGTTGCTGTCTTTGTCTTTGGCAAAACCAACTAGGTTCATAATTTAACAATTGTATTCGTATTTACAGATGACATACAAGTTTTTTATTAAGGCACATGAAAGTTCACATGTTCGAGAAGGCATTCCTGCCAAAAAACACGTTTTGAATTTTTTTTAAAAGTTGACGTTCAAATGTGAAGTAGTGACCCGCGACATATGCCTGGTTTCCTGAAACGGGTCACATAAGTCAAAACAAGATTAACTCAAGACTATTCTGATGGGTGACAATATTAGCTTATCGCTTGTGAATTATATATTGTCACTTGTGAATGATGCCCAGCTGAAGGCAAGAAACATCACATGCCTTTTTTTTTGCGACTTTTTCTAATCATAGTCGCACACTGAGAATGGTGTTTTCCTGCTAATGTAAAATTCGCGCTTACAGCCTACTGCCGTGTACGCATTGCTGCGCTTATAATGTGAAGAAATAGCCTAATAGTTTATCAACATTTTAAGCTAAACTTTCTGATATGTTGTGTCAGCCTCATTGAGATAATGTCTACAGTAGATGCTTTTTATTGTGGAGATCAAGTTTATAAATTGCCTGGCTGGGCTGATGAGACAGTGGATTGCTTATCAGATGGAACAGAGTAAATACAGTGGCTTGCGAAAGTATTCACCCCCCTTGGCATTTTTCCTATTTTGTTGCCTTACAACCTGGAATTAAAATTGATTTTTTGAGGGTTTGTATCATTTGATTTACACAACATGCCTACCACTTTGAAGATGCAAAATATTTTTTCTTGTGAAACAAACAAGAAATAAGACCAAGAAAAAATGAAAACTTGAGCGTGCATAACTATTCATCCCCCCAATGTCAATACTTTGTAGAGCCACCTTTTTGCAGCAATTACAGCTGCAAGTCTCTTGGGGTATGTCTCTATAAGCTTGGCACATCTAGCCACTGGGATTTTTGCCCATTCTTCAACGCAAAACTGCTCCAGCTCCTTCAAGTTGGATGGGTTCAGCTGGTGTACAGCAAACTTTCAGTCAAACCACAGATTCTCAATTGGACTGAGATCTGGGCTTTGACTAGGCCATTCCAATACATTTAAATGTTTTCCCTTAAACCACTCGAGTGTTGCTTTAGCAGTATGCTTAGGGTCATTGTCCTGCTGGAAGGTAAACCTCCGACCCAGTCTCAAATCTCTGGAAGACTGAAACAGGTTTCCCTCAAGAATTTCCCTGTATTAAGTGCCATCCATCATTCCTTCAATTCTGACCAGTTTCCCAGTCCCTGCCAATGAAAAACAGCATGATGCTGCCACCACCATGCTTCACTGTGGGGATGGTGTTCTCGGGGTGATGAGAGGTGTTGGGTTTGCGCCAGACATAGCATTTTCCTTGATGTCCAAAAAGCTCAATTTTAGTCTCATCTGACCAGAGTACCTTCTCCCACATGCCTTTTGGCAATGGCCAATCTTCCGTAAAGCCCAGCTCTGTGGAGTGTACAGCTTAAAGTGGTCCTATGGACAGATACTCCAATCTCCGCTGTGGAGCATTCCAGCTCCTTCAGGTTTATCTTTGGTCTCTTTTTTGCCTCTCTGATTAATGCCCTCCTTGCCTGGTCCGTGAGTTTTGGTGGGCGGCCCTCTCTTGGCAGGTTTGTTGTGGTGCCATATTCTTTTAATCTTTTAATAATGGATGTAATGCTGCTCCGTGAGATGTTCAAAGTTTCTGATATTTTTTTATAACCCAACCGTGATCTGTACTTCTCCACAACTTTGTTCCTGACCTGT
Source organism: Coregonus clupeaformis (assembly GCF_020615455.1). Lineage (NCBI taxonomy): Eukaryota > Metazoa > Chordata > Actinopteri > Salmoniformes > Salmonidae > Coregonus > Coregonus clupeaformis. The sequence goes on along the minus strand of NC_059195.1, from coordinate 12,289,236 downwards.
CTGGAGAGCTCCTTGGTCTTCATGGTGCCATTTGCTTGGTGGTGCCCCTTGCTTACTGGTGTTGCAGACTCTGGGGCCTTTCAGAACAGGTGCATACAGTGAGGGAAAAAAGTATTTGATCCCCTGCTGATTTTTGCCCACTGTCAAAGAAATGATCTGTCTATGAATTTAATGGTAGGTTTATTTGAACAATGAGAGACAGAATAACAACAAAAAAATCCAGAAAAACGCAGGTCAAAAAAGTTGGGAAATAAGTATTTGACCCCCTCTCAATCAGAAATATTTCTGGCTCCCAGGTGTCATTTTTATACAGGTAACGAGCTGAGATTAGGAGCACACTCTTAAAGGGAGTGCTCCTAATCTCAGCTAGTTACCTGTATAAAAGACACCTGTCCACATAAGCAATCAATCAATCAGATTCCAAACTCTCCACCATGGCCAAGACTAAAGAGCTCTCCAAGGATGTCAGGGACAAGATTGTAGACCTACACAAGGCTGGAATGGGCTACAAGACCATCGCCAAGCAGCTTGGTAAGAAGGTGACAACAGTTGGTGCGATTATTCACAATTGGAAGAAACACAAAATAACTGTCAATCTCCCTCGGCCTGGGGCTTCATGAAGATCTCACCTCGTGGAGTTGCAATGATCATGAGAACGGTGAGGAATCAGCCCAGAACTACACGGGAGGATCTTGTCAATGATCTCAAGGCAGCTGGGACCATAGTCACCAAGAAAACAATTGGTAACACACTACGCCGTGAAGGACTGAAATCCTGCAGCGCCCGCAAGGTCCCCCTGCTCAAGAAAGCACATATACAAGGCCGTCTGAAGTTTGCCAATGAACATCTGAATGATTCAGAGGAGAACTGGGTGAAAGTGTTGTGGTCAGATGAGACCAAAATGGAGCTCTTTGGCATCAACTCAACTTGCCGTGATTGGAGGAGGAGGAATGCTGCCTATGACCCCAAGAACACCATCCCCACCGTCAAACATGGAGGTGGAAACATTATACTTTGGGGGTGTTTTTCTGCTAAGGGGACAGGACAACTTCACAGCATCAAAGGGACGATGGACGGGGCCATGTCGTGGATGGGTATTCCAGCATGACAATGACCCAAAACACACGGCCAAGGCAACAAAGGAGTGGCTCCAGAAGAAGCACTTTAAAGTCCTGGAGTGGCCTAGCCAGTCTCCAGACCTTAATCCCATAGAAAATCTGTGGAGGGAGCTGAAGGTTCGAGTTGCCAAATGTCAGCCTCAAAACCTTAATGACTTGGAGAAGATCTGCAAAGAGGAGTGGGACAAAATCCCTCCTGAGATGTGTGCAAACCTGGTGGCCAACTACAAGAAACGTCTGACTTCTGTGATTGCCAGCAACGGTTTTGCCACCAAGTACTAAGTTATGTTTTGCAGAGGGGTCAAATACTTATTTCCCTCTTTAAAATGCAAATCATTTTATAACATTTCTGACATGCGTTTTTCTGGATTTTGTTGTTGTTATTCTGTCCCTCACTGTTCAAATAAACCTACCATTAAAATTATAGACTGATCATGTCTTTGTCAGTGGGCAAACGTACAAAATCAGCAGGGGATCAAATACTTTTTTCCCTCACTGTATATACTGAGATCATGTGACAGATCATGTGACACTTAGATTGTACACAGGTGGACTTTATTTAACTAATTATGTGACTTCTGAAGGTAATTGGTTGCACCAGATCTTATTTAGGAGTTTCATAGCAAAGGGGGTGAATACATATGCACTTTTCCGTTATTTATTTTGTATAATTTTTTGAAACAAGTAATTTTTTTCATTTCACTTCACCAATTTGGACTATTTTGTGTATGTCCATTACATGAAATCCAAATATAAATCAATTAAAATTACATGTTGTAATGCAACAAAATAGGATAAATGCCAAGGGGAGATGAATACTTTTGCAAGGCACTGTACCTCTAGGCTGCTATACATATTTATTTGGTTTGTCATTCTATCGTATTTCATAGAATTTTAGTGGTAATTCAATTGAATTTCTTTAGAATTTATCAGAATGAATTTCCCAGAAACAGTTTTACCAGCTCTGTGTATTCTCAAATTGAAACAAGTGAGGGAGAGCCGCTCCTCCAGGCTCCAGCAGCACTACACCCGTGCTCTTTACACAAAACTGTGTATGTTTGTCGTGTGTGTGTGTATGTGTGTGTGGTGTGTGTGTGTATGTGTGTGCGTGAAGGAAGAGGTTTGAGTGTGTGTTTGTGACGCTGTGTGTGTGTGTGTTTGGGGTCTACTCGTGGGAGTTTGTAATGGAGATATGGATCACTGTTAATAATAGTGACTGTAAATAATCTGGTGATTCTATCTATATTTCAATGGACCTGAGATCCAAGGCAGCGCTCTCAATAACACAACGTACCCCAAGGCTACTGACATTATCACTAACCTGTCAAAACCTTAGCTTTGATTAGTCATTGGGTGTCAGTACTTTGGTCTCTGGGAAGTCCATCTTAATTGTTGTAGGTTTAAATAGAGATTTTGTATATTTTATAAAACAGACCATGAACTTTCTTAATTGAAGTCAGGATTAAGTTAACCTGACAGCTGTGTGTTATATGACTGCAAAAAGTTAACTGAAAGTGGGATTTCTCTGTGACTAATTCCAAAACCTTTTGAAATCTCGCTTCACTGAAATGGGGCCAGTGAGATTGAACTCTCCCCTAAATGACAACACTCACACAGCATAGTGAACAGGACCAATTTGTAATATAGATTTCCTAATGATATTGGAAAACAAACCAAAGTGAGAAAAAAAGTTTTGACTCCCTCCAGGAATTTAAATTGTAAACGGATTTCGCTTCCCACTGTGAGAATGACTCAATACCTGGAACAGAGTCCAGGAAATAAACTAGCATCAGATATAGTCGCAACCCCCATACTAAAAAGTATTACTCACATGGATGCATGCACTGAAGCGTCCACTGTGAGGATTCTGCTGGCAATTTAACACTAACCTGCTGTGGCTGTCACGTAGGGGCTGGAGAGTGTCTCTGTGTGTGTGTAAGAGTGTCTACCTTTGAATGTATGTTAATACTATGTGTACAGTTCTTCATCTGTGTGTGAGCATGTGCCTTTCTCTGTATTCATCCTGCTTGTCTGTTGAGTGGTGGCAGACAGACGGGCGTGCTGTGTGTGTGCCAGGTCTTGTCGGGGTGGCTGCGGGGTGGCCAGAGGAACGGCACTGAGGCAGAACTGGCTCTTGGCTGACCCCTAGTCCACCAGGGCTTGTTCACTCACTCACCTCATTAGTTTGACAGGAGCTACCAAACAAATTGAGGGCATCATTGGTTTAAAGGACTTCCATAGGAAAATGTGGCTAGTTTTTTTCGTCCCTGTTGACATTCAAGCACACTCTGTACACAAACACACACCCACACATAAACATTCACACACAGAGAGACAGAGACACACACACGCATAGAGGCATGCATGTGCGTGTACACAGACACAGACACATCAGACACACATCAGACACACACAGACACACAGACACACAGACACACACAGCGTGATCCTAAGCTTCTCTCACTTTACCGGACTGACAGTATAGGGCAGAGGTGACATCATGATACTGTAGGTTTGAACTTCATCAAAACACCTCAATTTATGTTACTCTTGCATTTTACAGCCTTCAAACAGACATTTTACATCTTTCTTACACAACATTTACCTTTCATGCGATACATGCTTTATTTATCTTGAGCACACCGCTAATTTCACTGAACGCATAGCTGCCTCTCTGAAAGATGAATATGGAAGTGAACGAACCCCATAAATTAATGATGTGGGTGGATAAAGAGGAGTTGGTTCTTTTCCCTCTGTTTAGTTTCAGTATTTCTGTCTGGTCATGTTTTCGACCTAATGGAAAAATAGATCCTTGCTTAAACAAGATCTTACAGTGACTACAGCTGTACTGTACATGATATACTGTATACAGTATACACAACTGTAAACATGGAGTTACCATGGTGTGGACTCTAGCAGACCTGGGTTCAAATAGTATTAGAAATATTTAAAATACTCTGAGAGTTTGATTATCCCTTTACACTCATACCCATATGTGACTCGTTTCAGGAAATTAGGCGTATGTCGCACGTCACTACTTCACAGGAGAGGCGTTTGAACGTAAACATACATCTTTTATCAAATCATTTTTGGGCAGAAATGCCTTCTGGAACATGTGAACTATCATGTGCCTTAATAAAAAACGTGTATTCCATCCGTAAATATAAATAAAATGGTTAAATTACGAGCCTAGTTGGTTTAGCCACGGAAAAAGACAAAAACCTTCCCACTAGCCATGATTGGCTGAGATAATGGATGGGCTGGACATGCCGGGAGATGAGGTTGGATTGGTCTGCCTTGTAGCATGCATCTGTTTATAATGTGAGCTGTTCAGTATGTGTTGATAGTCCTTTCTACCACGCCATTTTTGAAATATAGAACATTAGCCATCGAGAACTACAAAAGTTTTGCCATTTTTCTCAACAACACTGATGCCCTGAATTTAGCAGGCGCTATCGACAGATCAGTTGGAAAAAGTGATTTGCTACTTTCTGCACATGCCACGATCAGTGTGAACCGGAGTGACTTGACACAATGCTGGCCAAACAAGATGTAGCTACAAACAAAATGGAGTTAAATGGTTCCAGTCTGCAGTGAAGCGTTCCCCATGAATATGGATAGGATTGAGGGCAGTCAGTTGGAAAAAGTGATTTGCTACTTTCTGCACATGCCACGATCAGTGTGAACCGGAGTGACTTGACACAATGCTGGCCAAACAAGATGTAGCTACAAACAAAATGGAGTTAAATGGTTCCAGTCTGCAGTGAAGCGTTCCCCATGAATATGGATAGGAGTCATTTTCAGATATTATAAGTTTCTAGTTTTGTCAGAGAGTTGTTTTCATTGCAAGTTAAAGCGTACTGTTAGCTAGATAGCGAACATTAGCTTGCTAGCTCGCTAGCTAACGTTACGTTTATGATCTGTGTAGTAATATTATTAAAATCAGAAAAACATTTTCATTCTTAGCTACAGCCTAATGTTAGTTAGCTAACATTGAACCTGGTTCGTTAGCTTTAGCTACCTGGAGATTCACACTACAGCTATGACAATGTTTGTATTGGTTGGTAGTAGTATGAGTTGGGATTATGCCGGTTCATTGTTTAGCTAGCTAGCTACATGTCTAAACAAAACACTTTGCCAGATGATGACATGACCCATCAAGTTAGCCAGGTGTGTCTGGGGGTGATTACGGCCATGTATTGTATTTCATGAACATGTGTACATGTCTAGACAATAGTGACCCATCCACTTAGCTAGATGTGGCTGGGGTTGGTTATAGCATTTCCTTCACATGACACATCAATTTAGACAAGTGTGTCAGGTAAGCCTGTGTAGCTCAGTTGGTAGAGCATGGAGTATGCAACGCCAGGGTTGTGCGTTCAATTCCCACGGGGGGCCAGTATGAAAATGTATGCACTCACTAACTGTAAGTTGCTCTGGATAAGAGCGTCTGCTAAATGAGTCAAATGTAAGCGTTATCTAACAATTATTTAAAAAAAATATCTGGACCCTTTCTGTTTTTGATATTGCTACTATGCAAGTAACTATTTCACTGTACTGTTTACACCTTCTGTATCCTGTGCATGTGACAAATCAACTTTTTATTTGATTGGATATGGTTTGTGTTTACCAGAGACGGTAATGTGAAGAACAACATGACCTGCACCAAAGTCAGATTAGGATATAGGTTTAGGACTAGATAAAGTGTATTTTTACCTGCAGTTGGTCCTTATTGTAGTAGCAACACTTTAAGTCTTGAAATCTTTGGTTGTTTACTAAACTAATCACTCTGTTTAGCAAATGCCTCACATGTGAATCCTTAAAGAGATTGGTGGGGCTAAGGCTTAATAGGGTGTGAACGATGCTGAATGGGTGTAGACAAAGAAGAGCTCCCCAGTAGGTGTACCAAAATATTCAAGTACATTTTCTCAAGAGTGGGATTACAAGTTTATCAACTTTCAAAGCAGAATTACTTTCCCATTGTTCTTCAACTGCAGTGTATGATATACCATTTTCTAGCTCTGAGTCTCTACTTTTATCCAATGTAAAAAACACAATTTCAAAGTTTGCTACATAAGACCGAATCGATGCGGTCAGTCACATATATGGGTTGAAAAAGGCAGTGCTATACATGATGTCAGAGCTCAGGGTCTCCGCTTCACAACTTTAAATGGGTTTTGACTGACAGCCATTCTGAATTTGAGCACTGCGCGCAAGCCTCCTCCCACTAATTGGGCAAATGTTTGCTGTCTGAGTGAGGGAAATGCTGTAAATGACGAGGATACCAAACACCTGTGAGTCCAAATGTGCACTTCACATACAAAACAAATCATGTAATATACAGCGTCAACTTTTGTGATCACTATGTTTTATGTACTGTGCAGTTACAAGATGAGATGGCATTATACCCTGGGTTGTCCTAAACATAATGAGCCTATGTTTGTTGTATTGTGAAGAAAATTTGCCGCGGACCACACATCTGAATGCACACATGACTCCATTCTATGCGCACCAAAATTACGATCTGCTTCTCTGAATTGCCTTGTGAAAGCCTAACAATGTAATATCGTATTTTATAATTTAGCTAGTCATGTTGGCAATGGAACAAGCTTTCAAATTATGCCCACCTGACCCAGGTTGTGATTTATAATGAACTAGTTTTGGATTGTGTAAACAACAACAGTAATTGTGTAAAGCTGGGATGCAGGGCTGTGTTCCAAACAAAACATCTAGAAGTGTGCTTGCTCTAGTTCCTCAACGGCACAGCTAGGAGAGCAAAAAAAAAGCACCTTATAGTTGAAGACGCTTCTTTTAGACATAAAAGTGCACTGAAATTACTTAGGAACTGTGCACACTTTGGAGAGGTGTGTGACCACTTGGAAACGTCAGTTAGACCTCTCACTCAAACCATTGTAATTTTGTTGTTTTATGTTGCACCTACCCCAAATTTTCCAAGAATATTATTATCATGTTACTGAATGTATCTAGAGTATTTTCAGATTTCATTATCAACAAATGTGGTGAAAAGTACAGTAAAGGTAAAAAGCAAATAAAATCAACAGTGTAATGTTTGGATTCAGTCCCCTTTAGTCTAATAATTTTCCAATATCTCCAAACTGTTCCCTTTTAATTGCTAAAATGGTTATGCATACGCTTTACATATTTCTTCTGTTAGAAACATTTAAATATAGCCCTATCAATATAGGCCAATACCCACAAGTGTAAGGGATTAAGCCTGCCTGGAGTGCCAAAAGGCGGGGACTTCACTTTTGGGACTTCTATTGATTCCATTGTGCCGGACAAGCTCAATCAAGCCCAGATAAAGTATTAGAAATTATTTCAAATATTATTTGAACCCAGCGCTGTATTCTATGTGTGTATTCTCATTAGACTGATTGGACTGTTCATGTCTGCAGGGGCAGAGAAAACAGGGATGATTAATTTGATGCAACACCCTGTTTGGCATTCTTTGTGGATTGGGATCCTGTTGTGCAATGATTGTCAAGTTAAAAAGGTTATACTTTACGAGCATGGTGTCCTTCCAATGTTCACATAAAAACATGTATCTAATCACAATGTATCAATTAGAAGTGATATTTATCAACATCCTAATAATGTATTGCATTGGGAAAACAATAGTTTTTTTTTTACCTGATACACTGGATGTGTAACGTTTTGCTGGCGTAAGCACTTTTTCATATTGTTCTCGAGTGAAATCTGTGCATTGAAATCTTGAAAGTAGACCCAGAGCGTAGGGTCAGTTAGTCAGAGCAACGTCAGAATATTCAGTGCATTCGGAAAGTATTCATACCCCTTGACTTTTTCCACATTTTGTTACATTACAGCCTTATTCTAAAATTGATCAAATAGATTTTTTTAGAAATACCTTATTTACATAAGTACTCAGGCCTTTTGCTATGAGACTCGGAATTGAGCTCAGCTGCATCCGTTTCTATAACTTGATTGGGATCAACTTGTGGTAAATTCAATTGATTGGACATGATTTGGAAAGGCACACACCTGTCTATATAAGGTCCTACAGTTGACAGTGCATGTCAGAGCAAAAACCAAGCCATGCGGTTGAAGGAATTGTCCAACGAGCTCCGAGACAGTATTGTGTCGAGGCACAGATCTGGGGAAGGGTACCAAAAAATGTCTGCAGTATTGAAGGTCCCCAAGAACACAGAGGCCTCCATTATTCTTAAATGGAAGAAGTTTGGAACCACCAAGACTCTTCCTAGAGCTGGCCGCCAAGCCAAACTGAGCAATCGGGGGAGAAGGGCCTTGGTCAGGGAGGTAACCAAGAACCCAATGGTCACTCTGACAGAGCTCCAGAGTTCCTCTGTGGAGATGGGAGAACCTTCCAGAAGGACAACCATCTCTGCAGCACTCCACCAATCAGGCCTTTATGGTAGAGTGGCCAGACGGAAGCCACTACTCAGTAAAAGGCACATGACAGCCTGCTTGGAGTTTGACAAAAGGCACCTAAAGACTCTCAGACCATGAGAAACAAGATTCTCTGGTCTGATGAAACCAAGATTGAACTCTTTGGCCTGAAATCCAAGTGTCACGTCTGGAGGAAACCTGGCACCATCCCTACGGTGAAGCATGGTGGAGGCAGCATCATGCTGTGGGGATGTTTTTCAGTGGCAGGGACTGGGAGACTAGTCAGGATTGAGGGAAAGATGAACGGAGTAAAGTACAGAGAGATCCTTGATGAAAACCTGCTCCAGAGCTCTCAGGACCTCAGACTGGGGCGAAGGTTCACCTTCCAACTGGACAATGACCCTAAGCACACAGCCAAGACAACGCAGGAGTGGCTTCGGGACAAGTCTCTGAATGTCCTTGAGTGGCCCAGCTAGAGCTCGGGCTAGAACCCGATTGAACATCTCTGGAGAGACCTGAAAATAGCTGTGCAGCTATCCAACCTGACAGAGCTTGAGAGAATCTGCAGAGAAGAATGGGGTAAAACTCCCCAAATACAGGAGTGCCAAGCTTGTAGCGTCATATCCAGGAAGATTCAAGGCTGTAATCCCTGCCAAAGGTGCTTCAACAATGTACTGAGTAAAGGGTCTGAATAATGTGATATTTCAGTTTTTTTTTTTTTATACATTTGCTAAAATTTCTTTACAAAAAAAGTATTTGTCATTATGGGGTATTGTGTGTAGATTGATGAGAAAAAAAAAACTATTTAATCAATTTTAGAATAAGGCTGTAATGTAACAAAATGTGGAAAAAGTCAAGGGGTCTGAATAATTTCTGAACGCACTGTAAGTGAGCATGTATACATATAGTCGTTGTGGACTGTAGAGGTAACACTACTGTGGGTATGCAGACCGGTCACAAGCTCTTTCCGTGTGTATAAAAATGTTTCTGTAGTAGGGTGATTACGTGTAATATAGAACATTTGGTCAAAGCCTAACCCTAGTCTCAACCATAGCCCTAGCTTTATGTCTACATCCCTGTTCAACCCTAACACTAGCCTCAACCACAACCCTAACCGTAACTCTAACACTAGCTTCATGTCCACATCCCAGTTTAACCTTAACCCTAGCATCAACCACAATCCTAACCTTAACCGTAACCCTAACCCTAGCTTCATGCCCACTTCCGGGTTCAACTAATCCTCACACCACTAGCTCTAGCAGATGTTCTGTGTTATTGCACTGCAGGGGGGTAGCTAGCTAGCTAGTTGAGGAACTGAGGTGTTTTGGGCAGAGGTGACACTATGTAGAGGTGGCTCCACGGCTGTGGAACACAATTCCAGGCTGCAGAGTCTCTGTCCTCCTTTAAGGTATATCTCAAGATGATGCTGTTCAGAAAAGCTTTCAAGAACCTCTGCTAATTCTTTTCTCATGCGCTCTGGATATGAAGACACTTGTATATAGCTTTGATTGTTGTCTGTGTACTAAGTTCTGTGTTTTCAATTGTTTTTATTAATATTATTTTATTTTTGCACCTTGGGTGTGAGAAAAGCACTTTAAAAATGTAATGAATTACATTTACATTTACATTTACATCATTTAGCAGACGCTCTTATCCAGAGCGACTTAAAAATTGGAAAGTTTACCCTTTTGCCGTGACTGTCACGATCGTCGTAATGAGTGGACCAAGGCGCAGCGTAATATGCGTACATCTTTTAATGAGTACTTTAAATACAAGACAACAAAACAATACGTGAAGTCCTAAGGTTAACAAACACAAACCTCTCCGGAACAAGATCCCACAAATAACAAGTGCAAAACAGGCTGCCTAAGTATGGTACCCAATCAGAGACAACGAGCCACAGCTGCCTCTGATTGGGAACCACCCCGGCCAACATAGAAAGTCATGAACTAGAACATGAACATAGAACACTAAACATAGAAACTAACACCCTGGCTCAACATATAATAGTCCCCAGAGCCAGGGCGTGACAGTGACATTGTGTTTGCAAATGCCGTGATAATTATTATTATTGTCATTATTATTATTATATTTATATTTTAGGCTTGTTTCAGGCCTTGTTTCTGTGTACTGGGTTCTGTAATGAGCTTGAGGTGATGTTAAAAAGGTAGAAAAGGCATCCAGCAGGAGGACAGCAAGATGGATTTACTTGGGTGGTTGGGTAGTGGGGGGTGGGGTCAATGCCAGCTAGGCAGGAGAGGAGAGGATGGCAATGTTAGAGTGGGTGGTGGTGCTGGTGTGTGTGTTGTGTGTGTGGTTTGTGTCGTGAATGTGTCGTGCGTGTATGACTGTGTGTGTGTGTGTGTGTGTGTGTGAGTGAGGTGGTGTAGGGGGTGGACTAGGGGTGTGGTGAAGTGCAGATTTGAGATGTTTTTCAGGGGCTTGGCCCGAGGCTGCATGTCTGGCGGATTTGGGCAGGTGAGCAGCTAGAATGTGTGGGCTGGCGCACTGGGAGCCAGAGGGTTGGTGGAGCGCAGAGGAAAACAAACGGCAACATGGAACAGGCAGAGGGCTGTTGAAAGACTTGAGAGAGAGAGAGAGAGAGAGAGAGAGAGAGAGAGAGAGAGAGAGAGAGAAGGAGATGGAGGGACATAAATAGTAGAAACACATTAATAGTAGTGGTTGGTATACCTGTATTGTTTTTTATTTATTTAGGGAGTCGGAAAATAGGCCAGTGAAGCGATATGAATCTCCTGAGAAGAGAGAGAGCGAGAAAGAGAGAGAGAGAAAGAGCACCCGCAGTGGTGGTCCACCTCTTGAACACTAGCCAGATGCAGTCCTGCAGGCCCCTTGCATATGAGAACTTTAAACATGCTCTCTGTATGTGTATCTGTGCCAGCTTGAAGTAAGATATGTCAAGTTGACTGAATATAATAATTTCATATTTGAAAAATGTAATATGGTTTGAGAGGCAGTTGGGCTCTCCCCCAAGTATAACAGTAATCAGATAACCAGATGCTGATAAAACACAAGCCCAAACACATGCACACACACGCACGCACACACGCACGCACGCACGCACGCACGCACGCACGCACACACACACACACACACACACACACACACACACACACACACACACACACACACACACACACACACACACACACACACACACACACACACACACACACACACACACACACACACCAACAACAACAACAACAATATTGTCACATCCATTCTTCCTGCCCCAGATATGCCACACATGACTACACTGCAAGATTATATAACACATGGCCATGTCCAGAAACTCTTATTTTTTCAGCTGATGACGTGGATCCATGCTAAATCATTTCAATGCATGCGATGGGCGTACCGCGGTCTTGACTGGTGTGCATTAATGTATTTTTAGCTTGCGGGAGAATGCGGTTAACAAACTGAGGCAGCCCAGCCATCCTCTTGATAAAAATACATGAAATATGATGTTTTTCCTAATGTGAAACATACAGGCGTGCGGCTGTCCCTCCGTACACCCTATTCCTGTAGAGAGAGATTAAAAATCATATTCCATCTTTAAAACTCAAACCCCTATTGATGCCTTGAACTTGTATCTCCAGTGAACTGCCCTGAATAAAATCTGTGGTTCAATCTGCAGGCCACCGAGTATTTACTAAGCCACATCTGGGATTGTCATCACTGCTGCATCGGCCCGGCGGAGAGAGAGAGGGAATGGGAAAAGGATGTGAGCATGTGTGCTGAGGGCTAGGAGGAGGAGTGGAGTTGGGGGACTTGAGGATAGGAAAGATGGATCCTGACTAGGTACACAGCCAGGTAACAGAGGAAGAGAGGACCCATCTGAATTCACGTGCTGCTATAAGACACAATCTGGTCATACTTTACGTCATTGTTTATTAATCTATTCCTGGGGGGGAACCCTGAAGGTGCATACTGTTGTTGATCTGTCCCCACACTAACACACCTGGTTCAACTAATCAGCTAATTAACACGAGAATAGCTGGGCCTCATGGAATACCAATTGACACCAATGCCGTGCCCTTGGGGGGTCTATTCTAACTGTCTAATTAGCCCTTTATTAGTTCAAGGTAAATTAGTGCTCGGCACGAACAAAAATGTGGGAATGGATTAAGAAATGTTACATGACATAGGTCTTATACCAGAGTAAGGACAGAATTACATCCCTTTGCCAGAAAATAGTATCACTAATCCTTTTCAACAGGATTTTGTACCAATACACAACAAAAGTGATTGTACAGTTCTCCATTAATGTGCTCTGCCCATGGCAATGGTTAAAACTAGCAGTCTTATCTTAGGGAGATGTGTTTCATTATGTGTAATACATTTGCCTTTTCCTCTGTGGTCCCTTCCTGAAGCAGCCTGGGTCCTTGGAGTTGGCCCAAGTCCGGAAGCATGTCTCTTTTCCACCTTCCTTTCATGTGATTCCAGGATACAGAAAAAGGAACAGGGTACAGAAACATGCTGGAAGGGGATCATAGTCCAAACCTCTTTGTTTATATGCGATGGATAGAATGTCAGACCTGTCCAGTTGTTAACATTGCTTTTAGATTTTTACAAAGAACAAGTGAAGGATAGTTATGCTGTTACACAACCATATTACACCACTGGAGTGAAAAATATAGAAATTCAACAATGGAAAGGAATTATGGTCCTTGTTAACAACATTTGTCAGTTCCACAGAAGACATCTGTAAGCAGCCATTGCCCAGTACTGTATTACTGCATTCAGGAGTCATTCAGATGGAGATAACAGAGCTTCACCACACTCCAATATCAGTTTGACCAAAAGCTTGAGGGAATCCCCTCCTGTATCTTCGGATACGCTAGCTAGCCAAATACAAGCAGGAAGGTGTGGCCCTGGCTGGTCCGAACCCTATTAACGAGAGCCCTGGACCATTCGGAGATGTGTCACGTCGAGCTCCAGCTTTACTGGGCCAACTTTCTGTCAGTGGGACCCAGGTTATGAGGCCCTCTGGCCACCTCTCTGGGCCTCATCTGGGACACTCGTGACCTCCTTGGTTAATCAAGTGTGTGTGTGTGTGTGTGTAGGTAAGCGGTCCAAGCAGCAACAAATGTATGTGGTCACCCAACGCCTTCCAGCTCCAAGCAATGGCTTTACCACTCTGTCTGGCATGATATTACAGTATGTGTGTGTATGTGTGTTTCACATGTTGTTCACATGTTATTGTTGTGGATCTCTGCTTCTTTCGCAGAGCAAATATGTTTTGGCCCCTGGGAGAAAATGCAATAACCCTCCCAAAAAATTGGAAAGATTTTCTGTGCAAAATTTCTAAATGACATCAGTTTGACATCAGTAAGGAAATAGAAATCTGTGAAAATTACCTAACATGTTTCTGATAATATTTTAATTCAGCTTGGATGCATATTTTATGTGGTTGAAATACTACCCCCCCCCAAAAAAAAAATTTGTAAAGTGGTTATCCCACTGGCTATAGGGTGAATGCACCAATTTGTGAGTCGCTCTGGATAAGAGCGTCTGCTAAATGACGTAAATGTGCCCTTGAGCAAGGCACTTAACCCTAATTGCTCCTGTAAGTCGCTCTGGATAAGAGCGTCTGCTAAATGACTAAAATGTAAATGTAAATGTAAATGTAATAAAGCTAGCACCTCTACAGACTTCACTAACTGCACATTCACTTTATCTAAAGATGCTGAAAGAAAGAAATAATATTTCTCCACTCATGTTCCCATTTGGTGAATCATTTTACTGCAAGAAATGCTTAATTCTGCAGAAGTTAATATTACGGCTATGTGAGAGGTTATAGACCTACAGTCAGTATCCAGAATTCAGTTTCCATTTAACCCATCGGAACAGTAGGCTACAGTTTCCTTGACGTGCCATAGGCCCATAGGTCTTGTGACTGTTGAATTTCTATAGCGCGGGCCTCCCGAGTGGTGCAGTGGTCTAAGGCACTGCATCGCAGTGCTAGCCGTACCACTAGAGATCTTGGTTCGAGTCCAGGCTTCCGGGTTAAGTGGGCATTGTGTCAAGAAGCAGTGCGGCTCATTTGGGTTGTGTTTCGGAGGATGCATGGCTCTCGACCTTCGCCTCTCCCGAGTCCGTACAGGAGTTGCAGCGATGGGACAAGAATGTAACTACCAATTGGATGCCACGAAATTGGGCAAAAAAAAAAATATATATATATTTTGTATAGCGCCTCACAATCATCACACATAACGTAGCCAGCAATGCTATCATCCTCTTTTACAACTTCACCAAATATTTCGCAAACATTACTTTTCTGGCCCTCCCTTCTCATTATTTTAAGCTATCAATTTCACAGCTTTTCTCTTATTGAATTAAAATCCAACATTGTCCTTTTTGCCTCAGTGGATCGACATTAACTTTTTCTGCCTGTTCCCAAAAGCATTTGGCGATTGGCGTGTAGGCTATTTGGCGTGTGTACAGTTTGGCCCTAAAGCTTATAGGCTTACACACTAATGCCAGATAGCCTAAAAATAATGAAATAAAAACCTCAATGTAGTTTATAGATATATATTGCACAAGAATTATACATTTATGGATTTTTTGTGTATTGTTTTCTCTTTATTCAACCCGCCCCTCATCCACACAATATTTCATGACCCTAAATCCGCCCACCCCGCAGTTATGCAGGTTATGAGTCAAGCTGCACATCACAAAAGGAAACATATGTAGGGAAGGGACACATTTATTACAGCCAATGAGTTATGTTCTTAATTGGCTCATGACACATGTAAAAACTACGTAGCTTTTATGGTTTTATTATTCCACTATATCTACACATTAACTACATAGATTATTTATCTACAGCCAAACCCCACTGGGTCAATTCTTCCAATGTGTTTTACAAGAGAAGGAGAGAGAATAATAATGGATGGTGTTCATCATGCTTTTCTTTAGGTGTCAAAGCGCCTTTCATTGTTGTTTATTGGACTGATTTCATTAAACACCAATGTAGCAGCCACCAGAGGTTCTCCAAAACCACTCCTCAGAGGCGGCCCAAGTTCAGATCATGCCCAATACTGCTTGATTTCAGACAAAACCCAGTAGATAGATGGAGGGTGGGAATACTTCTGGCAGAAGAGAGAAACTATTCCTATTTCTGATTAGGTTCATACTGCATATTATACCACAGCATTGTTGAATACTCGTTTCTGATTGGCTAGAAGGGTATTCTAGAATGGGCATTAAAACCAGATATACGGGACAGTTGGATGTCTCTGGGACAGATATAAAGGACACCTAATCATGACGCAGCATAAACCAACGCACATGCAGATCGTGCTTGCTACAAAGTTACAGAAAGCTAAACCAACAAACACACAAACCGATATTGAATACATTGTAAACGCAGGTCCAGCTAGCATTCATTTATTTTTGCAGAGACATCTGATGACCTAACGTGATGAGTGAAGGGATGAACATGAATTTCTCTGTTCCTTCAATGTTGCAGTCATGATGCAAGTGGCGCTATGCTGTCAAATCCTCCCACATGTTTCTAATTTGATCAGCTGTTTTCAGCAACTGATATTGTTGAATTAAATTGCCATGTTGGCATATTTGCTAGAAACAAACTATTTAGATAGCTTCTAGCCTAGTGATTGATATGCAATGTGATCTCCTTGTAATGAACAGTGTCCTGATGAGAAACAACTCGCCGTGTTTGGAGGAGAAGGAATGCTGCCTATGACCCCAAGAACACTATCCCCACCGTCAAACATGGAGGTGGATACATTATGCTTTGGGGGTGTTTTTCTGCTAAGGGGACAGGACAACTTCACCGCATCAAAGGGACGATGGACAGGGCCATGTACTGTCAAATCTTGGGTGAGAACCTCCTTCCCTCAGCCAGGGCATTGAAAATGGGTCGTGGATGGGTATTCCAGCATGACAATGACCCAAAACACACGGCCAAGGCAACAAAGGAGTGGCTCAAGAAGAAGCACATTAAAGTCCTGGAGTGGCCTAGCCAGTCTCCAGACCTTAATCCCATAGAAAATCTGTGGAGGGAGCTGAAGGTTCGAGTTGCCAAACGTCAGGCCTCAAAACCTTAATGACTTGGAGAAGATCTGCAAAGAGGAGTGGAACAAAATCCCTCCTGAGATGTGTGCAAACCTGGTGGCCAACTACAAGAAACGTCTGACCTCTGTGATTGCCAACAAGGGTTTTGCCACCAAGTACTAAGTCATGTTTTGCAGAGGGGTCAAATACTTATTTCCCTCATTAAAATGCAAATCAATTTATAACATTTTTGACATGCGTTTTTCTGGATTTTTTGGGGGTTATTATGCAAAGTATATGATTGCATTTTTTTTAAGCCTGCAACTAATTACTTGAAATGAGACATATAATCATGCCAAAACATGATTAAAAAATGTAATTCACTGACAGTGTGCCAACAAATTGTATAGTCATCATCAGAATGGTTTACTGTCATATACAAAAAATCAGCTCCTCCCTCGATGGGGAACGATCAACTTCACATTTTTCTGCTTCGGCCCACCACCTATGAGGCCATACTTCCATTTGGGTTTAAGTTCAAGGTTAAGTTTAAGCATCAGCCAATTAAAAATGTCTACGTAGTCACGTGATAGAATGTTATGTTGTAGCTGGTCCCATCAGAAAACTTGGCACACATTAGCCCTATGCTATCCTCACCAGGTGGCAGTGATTATTTCCTGTAACAAATTCCTCATCAGCCTATCAAAGATCTTAACCCTTTTCTCCACAAACCAATGGCATTTCTTAAACTAGGTCAACTCGGTCACCAGAGGGATACATGTAAACCTCCAAACTCAAGGTTTACATGTATCCCTCTGGTGGCCGAGTTGACCTATTAAAGGAAAATTCCACTCAAAACTATATTTTGGTATTTGTTTCATTAGTCCATTGTTGACATAGTCCCAACATGTTTTGCTTGTCAGCAATCATGTTTTCAAGATATGTAACTTTCAAAATACAGAAATCATCCCCCTATGATGCATTTTGTGTCACACCCTGATCTGCTTCACCTGTCTTGTGCTTGTCTCCACCTCCCACCAGGTGTCTCCCATTTTCCCCATTATCCCCTGCGTATTTATACCTGCGTTTTCTGTTTGTCTGTTGCCAGTTCGTCTTGTCTTGTCAAGTCTTCCCAGCGTGTTTTTCCCATTTTCCAGCATCTCTAGTTTCTGTTTTCTAGTCCTCCCGGTTCTGACCATTCTGCCTGCCCTGACGCTGAGCCTGCCTGCCGTTCTGTCCCTGATTAACGCTGCCTTGGATTACTGACCATTCTGCCTGCCATGACCCTGAGCCTGCCTGCCGTTCTGTCCCTGATTGACGATGCCTTGGATTACTGACCTCTACCTGCCCTTGACCTGCCATTTGCCTCCTCCCCCCCCCTGTTTTTTAATAAACATCTGAGATTCTAACTGTCTGCCTCCTGTGTCTGCATCTGGGTCTTATCCTTATCCATGTTAGTACGAACTGGCCATGACCCAGCAGACTCAGACCAGCTCCGCAACCCTGTCTCCTCCCAAGGAGCCACCATTGGAAGACACGAGGAGTTACTTCAAAATCTTATCAACGGATTCCAGACCTTGGCGGAACGCCATGATCGCACTGTCAATACATTGCTGGAGCAATTCCGCAGATTTTCTATTAAGCAGCCAGCCACTACAGTAACTTCCCAGCCTCTCAGTAACCCCGCTGTCAGCAGCGCGTCTCCCCATCCCACCCCGGCTTCCTGAGAACCCTGCTTACCTCCTCTGGAATGCTACGCTGGAGATTCAGGAAACTGTTGGGCATTTCTCTCCCAGTGCTCCCTCATCTTCAAACTGCAGCCCTCTTCTTTTCCCTCTGACCTCTCGAAGATAGCATAGCTTATAACGCTGATGTCCGGAAGGGCTCTCGCCTGGGCTACTGCGGTGGTGGAGCAACAATCAACCGTGTGCTTCAGTCTGGAGGAGTTCATGGCGGAGGTGAAAAAGGTGTTTGATTCTCCGTTGTCCGGGAGAGAGGCTGCTCGGAAGCTACTCTTACTATGTCAAGACTCTCGTAGTGTGGCAGACTATGCGGTCGATTTCCGCATGTTGGCTGCCGAGAGTGCCTGGAACCCGGAATCCCTTTTCGACACATTCCTTCACGGATTATCGGAGGAGGTTAAAGACGAGCTCGCAGCCCGGGAGCTGCCCATGGATCTCGACTCTCTCATCGCCTTGACCATACGGATCAATGGGCGATTACGGGAACGTAGGAGGGAGAGGAGGTCTGTTCCCAGTCACACTCGCACGTCCAAGGATCCCACCTCGCCTCAGAGGAATCCCGGAAGTCCCCAGCGTCTACACCACCGGGAATCACCGAGGTCTGCCGACTCGCCTCCTCCAGAGCCTATGCAACTTGGCAGAGCTAGATTGTCTCCTGCCGAATGTTTACACAGACTAAACACCAATAGCTGTCTTTATTGTGGGACTACAGGTCATTACATTTCTACCTGTCCATTAAAATACCAGGGCCATCAGTAGGTACGAGTATGCTGGTGGGCCACACTGAGAATTTCTAATCTCCCAGTACTCTCCATGCCATCCTGCTGTGGGGTGACCGATCTAAATCTCTCCGGGTACTCATTGACTCTGGGGACGACGAGAGTTTTATGGACACTACGCTGGTGTCAGAGCTGGGAATCCCCACTCAACCCCTCTCCATTCCCATGGACGTCAGAGCGCTGGATGGGCGCTCTATTGGCAGAGTCACCCATAATATGGTTCCTATCAACCTGCGAGTGTCAGGTAACCACAGTGAGTGTATGCAATTTCTGCTCATCGAATCTCCTCAGGTACCCATGGTGTTTTCATTGCTCCAGAGGCACTATCCCGATATCGAATGGACTGTTGGTTCTATCAAGGGTTGGAGCCCGTTCTGCCATGCTCATTGCCTGAAGTCGGTGCAGCCTGCCCCGGGACGTCTTCCTGCGGGCTTGGAAAAAGCCTCTGACCTCTCCGCCATTCCCACGGAGTACCAGGACCTCCGGGAGGTTTTCAACAAGGCCCGCTTCCTCCGCATCGGCCCTACGACTGCATATTCAACCTTCTCCCCGGCACTACACTACCTCGGTGGCGGCTTTATTCCCTGTCGGGTCCGGAGACCAAGGCGATGGAAAGGTACATTGAGGACTCCCTGGCTGAAGGGTGTATCCATCCTTCTGCCTCCCCCGCCGGCGCCCGTGTATCGACTACCGGGGCCTTAATGACATCACAGTTAAAAAACGTTACCTGCTACCACTCATCGCCTCTGCTTTTGAGCCTCTCCAGGGGGCTACGATCTTCTCGAAGTTGGACCTTAGGAACGCCTACCATCTGGTGCGGATACAGGAAGTAGACGAGTGGAAGACAGCCTTTAACACGGCTAGCGGACACTACGAATACCTGGTGATGCCATTCGGACTGACCAACACTCCTGCAGTGTTCCAGACCCTGGTTAACGATGTTCTCCGTGACATATTGAACCGGTTCGTGTTCGTCTACCTCGATGACGTCCTCGTTTTTACACGCTCAGTTCAAGAACATGTCCTCCACG
Organism: Coregonus clupeaformis; assembly: GCF_020615455.1. Taxonomy (NCBI): domain Eukaryota; kingdom Metazoa; phylum Chordata; class Actinopteri; order Salmoniformes; family Salmonidae; genus Coregonus; species Coregonus clupeaformis. Next base: position 12,269,137 of record NC_059195.1, on the reverse strand, counting down.
TCCAACAAGTCCTCCAGCGTCTCCTGGAGAACCAGCTTTTTGTTAAAGCTGAGAAATGCGAATTCCATCACTCCACCATCTCCTTCCTAGGATACATCATTGCTGCAGGTAATATGCAGATGGACCTGGCAAGGTGAGAGCGGTGGTGGATTGGCCTCAACCCACATCCAGAGTGCAGCTGCAATGCTTCCTGGGGTTTGTCATTTCTACCACTGTTTCATCCGGGGTTACAGCACCCTTGCTTCCCCCCTTTCAGCACTCACCTCTCCCAAGGTCCCGTTCACGTGGTCTCAAGCTGCTGACCGGGCGTTCTCTGACCTCAAGCATCATTTCACTACAGCTCCCATCTTAATCCATCCGGATCCGTCCCGTCAGTTCATGATGGAGGTCGACGCCTCGGACGTCGGAGTGGGGTCTGTCCTGTCCCAGCGTTCTGCCCAGGACCAAAAGCATCCCTGCGCTTTCTTTTCCCATCGTCTTAACACCACTGAGAGGAATTATGACGTGGGTAATCAAGACCTACTCGCGGTGAAGATGGCTTTGGAGGAGTGGGAGGCACTGGTTAGAGGGGGCTGAACATCCATTCATAGTGTGGACTGATCACAAGAACCTGGAATATCTCCGCACCGCCAAGCGCCTCAACTCTAGGCAAGCTCGATGGACCCTGCTATTCACTCTGTTTAACTTTACTCCTACCGCCTGGGGTCCAAGAATGTGAAGCCGGATGCACTCTCACGCCTCTATAGCCCCGGTTCGCCAGCCTGTCCTCTGGTTTTCACCCCCAGTCTAACGGCCATTCGGAGTGAGCCAATCAGGAACTGGAGATGGCTCTTCGTTGCCTCGTCTCCGCCAACCCCACCACCTGGTGCCAGCAACTCGTGTGGGTGGAATACGCCCGCAACCCCCTTCCCTGCTCGGCCACTGGTCTCTCGCCTTTCGAGTGTTCCATGGGATATCAGCCCCCGCTCTTCCCTGAGCAAGAGGAAGAGGTCAGCATACCCTCGGCCCAGATGTTCATCCGCCGCTGTCGCCGGACCTGGAAGAGAGCCTGGTCCGCTCTTCTCAAGACCACCTCAATGTATCGGCGACAGGCGGACCGTCACCGAGCCACTGCTCCCCGCTATCGTCTCGGGCAGAGGGTATGGCTGTTCACTTGGGATCTACCTCTCCAGGTGGAGTCCCACAAACTTTCCCCCGTTTCATTGGCCCTTTCCCCATCTCTAAGATTCTAGCCCCTCTGCTGTTTGTCTTCTGTTGCCCCACACCCTCCGTATACATCCCACTTTTCATGTGTCTAGGATTAAACCTCTGTCTCACAGCCCTTTGTCTCCTGTTTCCTGACCATTCTGTCTGCCCTGACCCTGAGCCTGCCTGCCGTGATTAATGCTGCCTTGGATTACTGACCTCTGCCTGCCATTTGTCTGTGCCCCCCCTGTATTGTAATAAACATCTGAGATTCTGTCTGCCTCCTGTGTCTGCATCTGGGTCTTATCCTGAGTCGTGTTATTTTGCATCATATGATGGAAAACGCAGCATCATATGATGCAAAATGCATCATACGTGGATGATTTCTGTATTTTGAAAGTTACATATCTTGAAACCATTATTGCTGACAAGCAAAACATGTTGGGACTATGTCAACAATGGATTAAAGAAAAAAATACCAAAACAAATGTTCCTTTAACAAGCTGTGGAAACTGGACAGGGAGCTGACTCCACATATATATCAGAATGAATAAAGACAGCCTGCACATTTTAATAACTTGTTAACATTTCTCAGAAGGAGGGGGGATGGCGGGAGTAGTGAAAGGAAATTGAAATAGTTTTTTGGATGGCATTTTTGGAGGTATTTAGCAAAAACGATTACATTAATTTTGGTCTTGGAGCGCATGGAGGCAAGGGCATAAACACACCGGCAGCGATACAAAAATATATGCCCAACTTTCACCTTGCCCTGATGTAATGAGAAATTGATTAGAGTTTGAAAACAGCCAGTCTGTTGCGGTGATAACATATCTGAAAACCACAAAAAACCTTTACACTTTATAAACAATTTTATACATCCATTCACACCTTTCTTAATCCAAGACGAAGATATAATTTCCACAAAACATAAGATTAATCAACAAGTCCTGACTTATTTTTCAGACACCACTAAAATGGGGCAGGATCATGCAGAAGGCCCAGGACATGTAGCCGTTAATGATGCCAGCTGCACTGTATCATTGGAGCAGGAGGAGGAGGAGCAGGATCTGTCCCCACCCATCCTTTGCATCTCTGCATCAGGACCTGCCCTTGGACGTTATCAGTTTCGACTCATCCCAGTCATTGGAGCCCTATACTGCAACTTCAACACCATTGCTTGCATTATACATTATTTTATTGCTCTTTTAGATCTCCAGTTTTATCTTTGTTTATTATTAGGCTACTCTCTTCAATGTATTTTTTACTTAGTTGCCATTTGATGAAGGTAATAGTTTGACTGTAACCTTAGAGTAAAGTCGTGCTGGATAGAATCCTGGACTAGGAAGGTGGTCTGTTACTACCCTTTTCACAGACTTTAGACTGCAGTATGTTTAGGACCGCTGGCCCTGGCTTTCCTGGTTCTCTCACAGGCAGTGCTTATTTACATTTCAGTCAAACCCAAAACGGCGCTGGCAAGGTGCACTCCTTGTGCCCCTGTTGTTCCCCTCCCTTCCCTCCTCCGTCCCCCTCCCTTTCCTCCTCCGTCCCCTCCCTTCCCTCCTCCGTCCCCCATTCTCTGCCCTCTCTCTGCTTTGCCAGCCGTGTCTCTCTTCATTAACTGTGTAGCTATGCCCTAGGAACCTGTAACACACAGTTGGACTTGGCCCTCCATCCTCCCATGTCTAAATCCAGACCGCCCCTCTCTCCCTCTCCTCCTGCCCCCCTTTACCCCCACCCTGGCTGGGGCCGCTGCGGCGACTAGTCTGCATGGCTGGTGTGGAGGAACCACGCCCGTAGTGCGATTTTTGTCTCTCTCTCTGAACTCCCGACAAGCCCTCAGAGGGACCTTGGTGAGTGCTGCGCTGAAGCCGCCGGGCCCATTTGGCTTTGGTTTCCTCCCGTTGCCACCCGGGCCACACCTATTGCATGTTGGAGTCAATGAGAGCAGTGTGGCTCTGGGTCTTGGAAAAAGGCAGACAGTCAGACATAAAGACAGACAGACAGGCAGACAGGCAGGCAGGCAGGCAGGCAGGCAGGCAGGCAGGCAGGCGGCCCTAGTCCCACTTTCAGGTCATACTTCTGTCTGTCTGTCAATTTTACTTTTAACCAGCCCCACACCCTTTCCTTTCCAGTTCCACCCTCTTTACATTAAGTGGTTCTAAATCCTATATTGTTACATAATACAAAGTCAGGTACAGTAGGTGCAGATTGGGTAGGTACAGAGTAGATACACATTGTTTTCTACAAGAGGCTAGAGCTTTTCCTAATAAGGTCACATATTCAAGTAATTACACATTTACTTTTTATACAAAAGAGATTAGTAAACAAACTCAAATGAATTGTGGTGAAACCTCCCCTCTTCTGATAGAATTGACTTTACATCACACAAGTTATCTGTTTTGTGAGTTTATTTTCTCCAATGGGTAGCTACGCAGTAGTTACAATATACCTGCATATACAATTACCAGGTAATACATATGCTTTAAGGCTACTTAAAGGGATACTTCAGGATTGTGGCAATGAAGCACTTTATCTACTTCCCCAGGGTCAGATGAACTCGTCCATATGATTTTTATGTCTCTGCGTGCAGTTTGAAGGAAGTTGCTAACTAGCGTTAGTGCAATTGCTAACTAACGTTGGTGCATTACATTTACATTTTAGTCATTTAGCAGACGCTCTTATCCAGAGCAACTTACATGAGCAATTAGGGTTAAGTGCCTTGCTTAACGGCACATCAACAGATTTTTCACCTAGTCGGCTCAGGGATTAGAACCAGCGACCTTTCAGCTACTGGCACAACGCTCTTACCCACTAAGCTACCTGCCGCAATGACTAGCGTTAACGCAATGACAGTAAGTTAATGGTAACTGCGTTATATACCATAGACTTAAAAGCTGTGTTCGAATACCCATATCATCATACTGTATCAAAATCAAATAAAATAAAATTTTATTTGTCACATGCCCCAAATACAACACCGTGAAATGCTTACTTACAAGCCCTTAACCAACAATGAAGTTTTAAGAAAAATAAGAGTTAAGAAAATATTTACTAAATAAACTAAAGTAAAAAAATAAACGAGTAACAATAAAATAACAATAACAAGGCTATATACAGGGGGTAGTGGTACCGAGTCAATGTGCAGGGGTACAGGTTAGTCGAGGTAATTGAGAGCGGAGTCACTCACCACCTTCCGGAGACACTTGAAACCCCATCTCTTTAAGGAATACCTGGGATAGGAAAAAGTAATCCTTCTACCACCCCCAAAAAAATAATAATAAATAAACATATTGTAAAGTGGTTATCCCACTGGCTATAAGGTGAATGCACCAATTTGTAAGTCACTCTGGATAAGAGTGTCTGCTAAATGATGTAAATGTAAATGTAAAATTTACACAACATGCATACCACTTTGAAGATGCAAAATATATTTGATTGTGAAACAAACAAGAAATAAGACAAAAAAAATGAAAACTTGAGCGTGCATAACTTTTCACCCCCCCAAAGTCAATACTTTGTAGAGCCACCTTTTGCAGCAATTACAGCTGCAAGTCTCTTGGGGTATGTCTCTATAAGCTTGGCACATCGAGCCACTGGGATTTATGTCCATTCTTCAAGGCAAAACTGCTCCAGCTCCTTTAAGTTGGATGGGTTCCGCTGGTGTACAGCAATCTCAATTGGATTGAGGTCTGGGCTTTGACTAGGCCATTCCAAGACATTTAAATATTTCCTCTTAAACCACTTGAGTGTTGCTTTAGCAGTATTCTTAGGGTTATTGTCCTGCTGGAAGGTGAACCTCCGTCACAGTCTCAAATCTCTGGAAGACAAACAGGTTTCCCTCAAGAATTTCCCTGTATTTAGCGCCATCCATCATTCCTTCAATTCTGACTAGTTCCCCAGTCCCTGTCGATGAAAAACATCCCCACAGCATGATGCTGCCACCACCATGCTTCACTGTGGGGATGGTGTTCTCGGGGTGATGAGAGGTGTTGGGATTGCGCCAGACATAGCGTTTTCCTTGATGGTAAAAAACCTCAATTTTAGTCTCATCTGACCAGAGTACCTTCTTCCATATGATTGGGGAGTCTCCCACATGCCTTTTGGTGAACACCAAACATGTTTGCTTAATGTTTTCATTAAGCAATGGCTTTTTTCTGTCCACTCTTCCGTAAAGCCCAGCTCTGTGGAGTATACGGCTTAAAGTGGTCCTATGGACAGATACTCCAATCTCCTCTGTGGAGCTTTGCAGCTCCTTCAGGGCTATCGTTGGTCTCCTTGTTGCCTCTCTGATTAATTTTCTCCTTGCCTGGTCCGTGAGTTTTGGTGGGCGGCCCTCTCTTGGCAGGTTTGTTGTGGTGCCATATTCGTAAAAAAAATGTATAATGGATTTAATGGTGCTCCGTGGGATGTTCAACGTTTCTGATATTTTTTTATAACCCAACCCTGATCTGTACTTCTCCACAACTTTGTCCCTGACCTGTTTGGAGAGCTGCTTGGTCTTCGTGGTGCCGCTTGCTTGGTGGTGCCCCTTGCTTAGTGGTGTTGCAGACTCTGGGGCCTTTCAGAACAGGTCTATATATACTGAGATCATGTGACAGATCATGTGACACTTAGATTGCACACAGGTGGACTTTATTTAACTAATTATGTGACTTCTGGTTGCACCAGATTTTATTTAGGGGCTTCATAGCAAAGGGGGTGAATACATATGTATGCACCACTTTTCCGTTATTTATTTTGTCAAATTTTTTGAAAGAAGTAATATTTTTCATTTCACTTCACCAATTTGGACTATTTAGTTTATGTCCGTTACATGAAATGCAAATAAAAATGTTATGATTTACCAGTATTAGAACCCAAATGCAGACAAGTACACCAAGCCAGAGAAGGTTTAACAGGTTTATTTAAAATGTTCAATAGTCCAGGTTTCCAATAATAGGGGAAGAGCAAGTCCAGGTTACAGGGAGGGTAACAGATCCAGGTCAGGGCAGGTGTGGTACCGTAATGTCCTAGTGTCCGTGGTGAGTCCAAAAGAGAGGTCCGGTAGTGGAGAGCAGGATGGTGGTGGCAGGAGTGAAGCGGAGGCAGGAGTCAGGTTCCAAATATATGGTCGTCTTGACTATGATCTGACGATGAGTGGAAAGTTTGACCGGGTCTTAAAGGCTGAGGTGATTATGGTGAATGAGCTGCAGCTGGAACCCTGACTCCCGCACACCAGACTTCACTCCTGCAATCAAGGACAGACAGAGGGGAGGGAGAGAGCAGAGAGAGAGCTACCTAGCAGCAGTAGGCCTAACAGTACCCCCCTCTACGGGACGCCACCTGGCGGCCGGCGGGGTTTATCGGGATGTAACCTATGAAACTCTCGGACCAGAGCAGGATCCACAATGAAGCTCCTGGGCACCCAGGAACGTTCCTCAGGACCATAACCCTCCCAATCCACCAGGTACTGGAAACCACGACCCCGGCGGCGAACATCCAGAAGTCGCCGGACAGTGTAGACCGGACCCCCACCCACGATCCTGGGCGGAGGAGGGGGGACGAGAGGGCGGGCACAGAGGGCTAACCGACACAGGCTTAATCTGGGAAACATGAAAGGTGGAATGAACCCGTAGGGAGGCAGGAAGCTGTAGCTTAACCGCGCAGGGGGTTAACAATAGACAGTATCTTGAACGGTCCTATAAAACGAGGCGCCATCTTCTTAGACTCCACCTTCAATGGAAGGTCCCGTGACTTCAGCCATACCTCTTGACCAGGAGAGTAACCGGGAGCCTGGGACCGGTGACGGTTGGCTTGCCTCTGCATGTACGCGAAGCTCGGGACAGAGCTACCCTGGCCTTCCTCCAGACCTTGAAGCAGCGGCGCATGTGGGACTGCACCGAGGGTACCGCCAGTTCCCTCTCTTGAGAAGGGAACAGGGGAGGTTGATAACCCAGAGCACACAGAAAAGGAGACAAACCAGAGGAAGCGTTAGTCAAGGTGTTATGAGCATATTCCACCCAGGGGAGCATGGAGCTCCATGACCCAGGGTTAGACCCTGTGACACAGCGAAGAGCGGTCTCCATCTCCTGGTTCGCTCTCTCGGCTTGCCCGTTGGTCTGGGGGTGATATCCAGAGGACAGGCTGGATGTAATGCCCAAAGCTTTACAGAAAGCTTTCCACACCTGGGAGACAAACTGGGGACCCCTGTCAGAGACAATATCCGTGGGTAGACCATGAGAGCGGAACACATGTTCAACCAAAATATCAGCCGTCTCTCTGGCAGTGGGCAGTTTAGGTAGGGCCAAAAAATGAGCGAACTTAGAAAAACGATCAATCACCGTAAGAATTACAGTCTTTCCAGACGAGGGTGTAACGATCCCGGCAGTCTGAGTCGGGTCCTGTCTGTGGACTAGTTTTTTCTGTTCGTGATCTCCAGTTTCCCGAGGGTTCTGGAACGCTCCGGGGAGCTCTCTTGATTTCCGCACCTGCATCCCATCAGCAATCTGCACACCTGGTCCTGATCATCACCCTTCTTAGGCTCTGGCCTAACATCCATTCCCTGCCGGATCGTTAGCCATTAACAGTATGTTTTGCCAGCGTACCAGCCTCAGAGTACTAGCGTTAGTTTTGTTGTTTTTTGCACCTTGTTGACCTGCCTTGTACTTACCTCCGTTTGTTCTGTCTACAGTCATTCTCCCGAACCTTCACCCAACCCCTGCCGTGCCATCAGTTCATCTGCTACTTCACCACCACCTACTCATCTCCGCCACCCGCTCCGTCTACTGGACTATTCTGCATCGGTTATCTGTAAATAAACACTCTCATTCGTTCAACTCACCTTGTCCTGGTCTGCTTCTGGGTTCGGTCTTAGAGAACCGTGACAGAACGATCCGGCCAGTATGAACCCAGCGGACCTGGACTCTGTTCGCCATGCCATTACCCATCAGGAGAAGATGTTGGGCCATCATAGCACAGTACTACAGGAGATCGCGTTGTCAGTTCGGAACCTTTCTACCGGTCTGACGGAGGTCCAGAACCAACGCAAGTTTCCGGTGGAGGATCCACTACCGGTTTCACCCATCTCGCCTGCCGCTTCTGGAGCTGTGTCCTTCCGTGAGCCCAAGGTTCCGACGCCGGATAAATATGAGGGGAGCTGGGAAGATGCCGTTCCTTCCTTATGCAGTGTGGATTAATGTTCGATCTACAGCCCTACTCTTATGCCACAGACAAGGCTAGGATAGCCTTTGTGATTGAGTTGCTGCGTGGTCGAGCGCTGGAGTGGGCTTCAGCCGTTTGGGAACGACAGGATCCCTGCATGGCTTCATACCAGGGGTTCACGGCCGAGATGAGGAAGCTCTTCGACCATTCCGTCCGAGGGAGGGACGCAGCTAGGCGCCTGTTTTCGCTTCGCCAAGGAACTCGCAGCGTGGCCGACTTCGTGATCGAGTTCAAGACGTTGGCTGTGGAGAGTGGGTGGAATGAGGAGTCTCTGCAAGCGGCCTTTTACCAGGGTCTGTCGGAGCAGCTCAAGGATGAGTTGATCTCCTATCCGGAGCCTAGTGACCTGGACAGCTTGGTAGCCTTGTCTATTCGGGTGGATAATCGAGTCCGTGAGCGAAGGAGGGAGAAGCAATGGGGTCCGTCCCAATCGATCAGCTTCTCAGGTTCCAGTCGGGTCGGGGATTGGACCAGAATACGTCGATCATCGTCCACCACACAGGATTAGTGGAGAGGTCCTGTCTCCCGATTCTGAACCAATGCAAGTAGGGCGGCACGGGTTAACCCAGGAGGAACGCCAACTCAGACGTAGGACTAACTGTTGCCTCTACTGTGGTGGTTCGGGACATTACCTCGCCACCTGTTCCCGGCGGTCGTCAAACTGCGCGGCTCGCTAAAGTTGGGAGGACTTTTAGCGAGCCAGTTTCGATTCCTCTCAATACCTCTGTCAGACCCCGTTTCCCGGCTACCCTTATGAACAGGAATCAGAGCTTAGCGATTAACGCTTTTATCGATTCAGGTGCCGATGGAAGCTTTCTAGATGCCGAAGTTGGTGGAACAGCTGGGGCTTTCCAAGGAGCAATTGCCGGAAGCCATTGAAGCTACCACTCTGGACGGCAGTAGTCTGGCACGTATCACGATGAGGACTGAACCGGTTAAGATGCTGTTGTCAGGGAATCATTCTGAGATGATTTCATTCTTCATTCTGCCGTCTTCCCATGTTCCTCTGGTCCTTGGATACCCCTGGCTGAAGGAACACAATCCCACGTTCGATTGGGTGACGGGCAAGGTAACGAGTTGGAGCCTTGATTGTCATGCTAACTGTCTCAAGACTGCCTGTCCCCATTCGGTTCCCAGTCAGGTGATTGAGGCTAAACCCCCAGATTTGTCCCTGGTTCCCGAGACATATCACGATTTGGGGGAAGTTTTCAGTAAGCAGAAGGCTCTGTCACTCCCTCCCCACCGACCATATGATTGTGCCATCAACCTGTTCCCTGGAGCTGTCTACCCCAAGGGAAGGTTATACAGTATCTCCCGACCTGAACGTGAGGCTTTGGAGACCTACATCAAGGAGTCCCTAGCTGCTGGTCTCGTTCGTCCCCTCGTCATCACCCCTGGGGGCAGGATTCTTCTTTGTGGGTAAGAAGGATGGCTCTCTTCGACCGTGTATTGATTATCGGGGTTTGAATGACATCACGGTCAAGAACAAGTATCCCCTGCCCTTGATGAGTTCTGCCTTCGACTCTTACAGGGTGCTACGGTGTTCACCAAGCTAGACCTACGCAATGCGTATCACATGGTCCGGATCAGAGAGGGGGACGAGTGGTTGACGGGTTTCAATACACCGATGGGTCACTCGGTATCAGGTGATGCCGTTTGGACTGACCAATGCTCCAGCGGTATTCCAGAGTATGGTGAACGACGTCCTGAGAGATATGATCGGTCTCTTTGTGTTTGTTTACCTGGATGACATTCTGATCTTCTCGAAGGAACCTTCCGACCACGTCCAGCATGTCCGGCAGGTTCTGCAGCGATTGTTGGAGAATCGCCTGTTCGTGAAGGCCGAGAAGTGCGAGTTTCACGCCCACACGACATCCTTTCTCGGGTACATCATCTCCAGGGGAGAGATTAGGATGGACCAGGAGAAGGTTAGAGCGGTTCTGGAATGGGCCCAGCCCGGTGCGAGATTGCAGCTCCAGAGATTTTTGGGGTTTGCGAATTTCTACCGCAGATTCATCCGGGATTACAGCCGTGTGGCCGCTCCGTTAACTGCCTTGACTTCCAGTATCAGGACCTTCAAGTGGAATCCGGAGGCGGATCGAGCGTTTCTGGATTTGAAGAGGCGATTCACCAACGCACCGATTCTCTCTCAACCGGACACGGCCCGTCAGTTCGTCGTTGAAGTGGGCCGCGTCTGATGTGGGAGTTGGCGCCATCCTGTCGCAGCGATGCTCCACGGACAGTAAACTCCATCCCTGCGCCTACTACTCTCGTCGCCTTCGCCTGCGGAGAGGAATTACGATGTGGGTAACCGGGAGCTTCTCGCGGTGAAACTTGCCTTGGAGGAGTGGCGCCACTGGTTGGAGGGGCGGAGCAACCGTTTATTGTCTGGACTGACCACAAGAATCTTGCTTTACGTGCAATCGGCTAAACGTCTCAACTCCCGTCCAGGCCAGGTGGGCGTTGTTTTTCGGACGATTCAAGTTTTCCCTGACGTTCCGACCTGGATCTAAGAACGGCAAGGCGGACGCCTTGTCCCGGATGTTCGCCAAGACGGAGGAGAGTGGGTCCAAGACCGAGACAATTCTCCCCTGGAACTGCGTCGTGGGAGCAGTTATGTGGAAGATTGAGGAGGAGGTGCTGGCGGCCCTTCGGACTCAGCCCGGTCCCGGTAACGGCCCACCCGGTCGGTTGTTTGTGCCTGAGTCGGTTCGTCCTGCTGTCCTCAAATGGTCCCACGCCAGCAAGATGGCTTGTCACCCTGGCGTGGCTCGGACAATGGCGTTTCTTCGCAGACGTTTTTGGTGGCCTGCCATGGCCGAGGATACTCGGGGTTTTGTTGCTGCCTGTCCAGTGTGTGCGCAGAATAAGAGTACCAATCGGCCCAGCTCTGGACTACTTCACCCCCTTCCTATTCCCCGGCGACCATGGTCGCATCTGGCCCTGGACTTCGTCACTGGGTTGCCCGCTTCTGAGGGGAACACGGTCGTTCTGACTATCGTGGACAGATTCAGCAAGTTCGCCCACTTTGTGCCAATTGCCAAGCTTCCCTCTGCCTCGGAGACGTCCGAGATCCTGGTTAGGGAGGTTTTCAGGGTCCACGGTTTGCCCAGTGATATCGTTTCCGACCGTGGCCCTCAGTTTACCTCTGCTGTCTGGAAGTCCTTCTGTTTGGCCATTGGAGCTACAGTCAGTCTCACATCTGGTTTTCACCCCCAATCCAATGGTCAGGCGGAGAGAGCCAACCAGAAGATGGAATCCACGCTACGCTGCCTGGTCTCTTCCAACCCCACCTCCTGGGTCTCTCAGTTGCCTTGGGTTGAGTATGCCCACAATACTCTCCCTACATCTGCCACTGGGATGTCTCCCTTCCAGTGCCTGTATGGCTACCAACCTCCCCCTGTTCCCTTCTCAGGAGAAGGAGCTCTCAGTGCCTTCGGTTCAGGCCCATATTCGTCGTTGCCACCGGACCTGGCATCGGGCCAGAAAGGCACTCCTTAGGAGTTTCGGACCGGTATCAGCTCCAGGCGAATCGTCGCCGGATCCCCGCTCCCACCTATACCATCGGAGATAGGGTCTGGTTGGCCACACGGGATCTTCCGTTACGGACTGAGTCTAGGAAGTTGTTACCGAAGTTCATTGGTCCGTTTGTGGTGGAGAAGGTGATCAATCCAGTGGCAGTTCGACTCAAACTACCGAGGACGCTCAGAGTCCATCCCACCTTTCATGTCTCCTGCCTCAAGCCTGTTTTCCTCAGTCCTCTGTTGCCTCCTCTGCCTCCTCCTCCTCCTCCTCGGATGATCGGAGGTGGTCCTGCCCTACACGGTGCGACGCATCATGGATTCCAGACGGCGGGGCCGGGGTTTCCAGTATCTCGTGGACTGGGAGGGGTATGGTCCTGAAGAGAGGAGTTGGATTCCGCGCGACAGATCCTAGATGCTGACCTCATCCGTGACTTCTACCGCCTCCATCCTGGCGCTCCGGGGAGTCCGCCCGGTGGCGTTCGTCGGAGGGGGGTACTGTAACGATCCCGGCAGTCTGAGTCGGGTCCTGTCTGTGGACTAGTTTTTTCTGTTCGTGATCTCCAGTTTCCCGAGGGTTCTGGAACGCTCCGGGAGCTCTCTTGATTTCCGCACCTGCATCCCATCAGCAATCTGCACACCTGGTCCTGATCATCACCCTTCTTAGGCTCTGGCCTAACATCCATTCCCTGCCGGATCGTTAGCCATTAACAGTATGTTTTGCCAGCGTACCAGCCTCAGAGTACTAGCGTTAGTTTTGTTGTTTTTTGCACCTTGTTGACCTGCCTTGTACTTACCTCCGTTTGTTCTGTCTACAGTCATTCTCCCGGAACCTTCACCCAACCCCTGCCGTGCCATCAGTTCATCTGCTACTTCACCACCACCTACTCATCTCCGCCACCCGCTCCGTCTACTGGACTATTCTGCATCGGTTATCTGTAAATAAACACTCTCATTCGTTCAACTCACCTTGTCCTGGTCTGCTTCTGGGTTCGGTCTTAGAGAACCGTGACAGAGGGGGGAAGTCCAGTGACAAAATCCATAGCGATATGCGACCAGGGCCGGCTGGGTATAGGTAGAGGTCGTAGATGACCAGCGCTGGCCTGGGTGGAGTTCTTACTTCGTGCACATACCGTACAAGCAGCAATGAAGGCTCGAGTGTCCGCCTCCATCGTGGCCCACCAGAACTTCCGTCGCACAAAGTCAAGGGTCCGCGAAACTCCAGGGTGACAGGTAAGGGGAGACGAGTGAGCCCACTGAAGTACCTGGGAGCGAGCAGACTCAGGGACAAACATCCGGTTAGGAGGACCCCTCTTAGGGTCAGCTTGATGATGTTGAGCCTGTCTAACAATCCCCTCGATGTCACATGTGACGACCGCAATACCGCAGGTAGGAGGCAAAATGGGTTCAGGGTTACTACCAGTATCAACAGCCGAATGAACACGAGACAGGGCGTCAGGCTTGACGTTGCGTGACCCAGGACGGTAAGACAGAGAAAAATTGAATCTCCCAAAAAATAGTGCCCACCTGGCTTGACGGGGGTTGAGCTGCTTCGCTGACTGGAGGTAAGCCAGATTCTTATGATCCGTCCAAACGATGAAGGGTTGTTCCGCCCCCTCCAACCAATGTCGCCACTCCTCGAGAGCCAGCTTAACGGCAAGCAGTTCACGATTGCCAACATCATAATTCCTCTCTGCCTGAGAAAGTTTCCTTGAGAGAAAAGCACAGGGATGCAGTTTGTTATCTTCAGGAGAACGCTGTGACAACACCGCACCTACCCCAGTGTCGGATGCATCCACCTCCACGACAAACTGGCGGTCGGGGTCCGGCTGCATCAGAATGGGAGCCGAGGCGAAGCGATGTTTCAGTTCTTCGAACGCTGATTCGGCCCCTTCATTCCAAGCGAACGGTCGTGAGATGGAGGTGAGAGCGGTGAGTGGCGCCGCAATGCGGCTGTAGTCCTTGATGAACCTCCTATAGAAGTTCGCAAACCCCAGAAATCGTTGAAGTTGTTTTGCGGGTAGAGGGGGCTGGCCAGTCCGTGACAGCAGAGATCTTAGCTGGGTCCATCCGCAACTCCCCCTGAGCGATGATGTAACCCAAAAAAGAGGTCTCAGACACATGAAATTCACATTTCTCCATCTTCACAAACAGTTTGTTCTCCAACAACCTTTGCAACACCTGGCGCACATGCAGTTCATGTTCCTGGGAGGACTCTGAGAAAATCAAGATATCATCCAGATAGACAAAAACAAACCGATTCAACATGTCCCGAAGGACATCATTGACTAGTGCCTGAAAAACAGCAGGGGCATTAGACAACCCAAAAGGCATAACCAGATACTCAAAATGTCCCAAGGGTGTGTTGAAGGCAGTCTTCCATTCATCACCTTTACGAATGCGCACCAGGTGATACGCATTTCGTAGATCCAGTTTCGTAAAGATGGTAGCACCATGAAGGAGGGGAAAAGCAGAATTAATCAAAGGCAGAGAATACTTGTTCTTAATGGTGATGTTGTTAAGTCCACGGTAATCAATACAGGGTCTGAGGGTCTTATCCTTCTTAGCAACAAAAAGAATCCCGCTCCTACAGGTGACGAGGAAGGACGCATAATACCTGCCGCCAAGGAGTCCCGAATGTAGTTCTCCATAGCCTCCGTCTCCGGCCGGGAGAGATTGTACAGGCGACTGCTGGGGAGCGGGGCTCCTGGCTGGAGGTCAATGGCACAGTCGTAAGGCCGGTGAGGAGGAAGAGAAGTAGCTCTGTGTTTGCAGAAAACGGATGCCAGGTCATGATACACGTCAGGAACATTAGAAAGATCCATGGACTCCAGTGGAGGTCGAGGCACAGTACTGGCAGGAGTCAGAGCAGAACACAAACAATTCACATGACAAAATGTGCTCCATGAAACAATTCTACCTGTCACCCAATCAATGTGTGGATTGTGTCTTATGAGCCAGGGGATACCAAGGACCAGAGGGGTCTGTGGGCAGTCGATAATATGGAATTGAATGTTCTCCTGATGATTTCCCGACACTCTAAGACAAACAGGAACAGTCTGATGGGTAATATGGGTCAACAATTGTCCATTCAGACCCTTAGCCTGCAGCGGACAGTCCATAGGAACAGTCTCCAAATCCATTTGTTGAGCCCACTCTCTATCCAAAAAGCTTTCGTCTGCACCAGAGTCAATCAGCGCACTAACAGAGAGATTCTGGAACTGCCACTGGAGGGATGCCTGGAGCAGAATGCGGGGAGAAGAGGAAGAATCCGCTGCTCGGCTCACCAAAACTTCTCCCATTAATGATGAGCCGGCCCTTTTCCCGGACGAACTGGGCAGGAAGGAACGAAATGACCAGCTTCTCCACAATACAGGCAGACCCGAGCCTGAATGCGACGTGCACGCTCCTCTGAGGACAACCGTGCACGACCCACCTCCATGGCTTCGGGTTCAGTGCTCCTCGTATCGACTCGGGAAGACACGGCTTTCTCCGTAGGGAAGATGCGGGGAGGAGTTTGTTGATGACAGACAGGTTGCTTGGAACTAACACTCCTCTCCCGGCGGCGCTCCCGAATCCGATTATCCAACCTGATGGTGAGTGAAATAAGATTATCCAGCGTAGGCGATTCATCATATGACACCAATTCATCTTTTAAAGTCTCAGACAAAGCATTGATGAACACTCCTTGTAATGCCTCGTCATTCCAACCACTCACTGCTGCTAAAGTCCGAAACTCCACTGCCATCTCCGCCACACTGCGAGCCCCCTGCCGAAGAGAAAACAACCGTTTCGCAGCCTCCTTGCCTCGTGACGGGGTGGTCAAAAACCTTCCTCATCTCAGTGGTGAAGGCAACGTAAGCGTTGCAAATGTCCGACTGACTCTCCCAGACCGCGGATCCCCAGGCACGAGCGGAACCGCTAGTAGAGTTGATAAGGTAGGCAATACGGGCTCTTTCTGAGGCGTAGGTGAGGGGCTGTTGTTCAAACACTAACGAGCATTGAGTCAAAAAATCGCCACAGGTTCCCATGTTCCCGTCATAGCGCTCTGGAGCAGGAACAAAAGGCTCTCTGATCTGGGCTGAAGGGGTAGTAAGGGCAGACACTTGATTGGTGAGTAATTGAACCTGATTAAGCAGCACCTGACTGTCCTCAGCAATCGTCTTAAACAGGGTATCATGTTGGCCAAGTAAAATGCCCTGATTGGCTATGGCAGTCCAAATTTGAGTGCACTCTGGGGTGGTATCCAAGCTACTGTCTGCTGGGTTCATGATGGTCAGATCATACTGTTATGATTTACCAGTATTAGAACCCAAATGCAGACAAGTACACCAAGCCAGAGAAGGTTTAACAGGTTTATTTAAAATGTTCAATAGTCCAGGTTTCCAATAATAGGGGGAAGAGCAAGTCCAGGTTACAGGGAGGGTAACAGATCCAGGTCAGGGCAGGTGTGGTACCGTAATGTCCTAGTGTCCGTGGTGAGTCCAAAAGAGAGGTCCGGTAGTGGAGAGCAGGATGGTGGTGGCAGGAGTGAAGCGGAGGCAGGAGTCAGGTTCCAAATATATGGTCGTCTTGACTATGATCTGACGATGAGTGGAAAGTTTGACCGGGTCTTAAAGGCTGAGGTGATTATGGTGAATGAGCTGCAGCTGGAACCCTGACTCCCGCACACCAGACTTCACTCCTGCAATCAAGGACAGACAGAGGGGAGGGAGAGAGCAGAGAGAGAGCTACCTAGCAGCAGTAGGCCTAACAAAAAATCCATTGAAATTACAAGTTTTAATGCAACAAACTAGGAAAAACGCCAAGGGGGATGAATACTTTTGCAAGGCACTGTAGATAATAAACAGCGAGTAGCAGTAGCGTAAAAAAAGGGGGGGGGGGTCAGTGCAAATAGTCCGGGTATACATTTGATTAGCTGTTCAGCAGTCTTATAGGTTGGGGGTAGCTGTTAACAAACCTTTTGGACCTAGACTTGGTGCTCCGGTACAGAGAGAACAGTCTATGAATAGGGTGGCTGGAGTCTTTGGCAATTTTTTGGGCCTTCCTCTGACACCGCCTGATATAGACGTCCTGGTGGCACTAAGCTTGGCCCCAGGAATGTACTGGGCCGTACGCACTACCCTCTGTATACTACATACTTAATGAGTATATACCACATACTATATACTATTAGTTCATTTTAGTATACTGTAAACAAACTGTATCCTATCAGTTGAGTGTACTAGCGCTTCGCCTGTCTACCGGAAGTTGATGCTGTTGCTATGCAACTTCTTGCTTGCTTCTTAGCATAACAAATGACTAGCTAGACATCTTAAGACTTCATTAACAATGTCCATTGAGAACGCACAACGACTATACCACTTAGCTAAGCTAAGAATGACTTGAATAATCAAGTCAATAAATATTGGGTAATTAATTAGATAGCATATAGTTAATATACTAACAAGTTCTATGTATTAGTAGCCATACTAACGTTAGGTAGCTAGCTAACATACCGGTACTTACAAGCAACTGCTGTAATGATATGCTATGCAGTTCGTAAGGCTAGCATAGCTAACAAATTGTCAGCCAACATAACGTGTAATGTAACTTATTAGAAAAGTCATTACTTTGTGACATTGCTCAACATTTCCTTAACATTTGTCATAAGCAATGAATTTGTATCCACTCTCGTCAGACTTCGGCTGCATATTTTCCACAATTTTCCTCAAATCCACGGCCATTTTCTGAAGAATTGCATTATGGGCCCTAAAAGCACAGAAATATTGTCTACTGCTTTTGGTGAATGTAGTACGACATCAGGGAACCTTTGGCATACTAACTATATCCATACTATGAACAATAACCATACTACATACTCAATTTACATCACAAATAGTATGGTTAGTGCGGTTAGTATGCGTTTTTGAACACAGCTAGAGTCATTGCGCTAAAGCTAGTTGGCATTGACTCACAAAACTTCCTCTAACTTCCCTCATACTGGATACAAAGACATAAAAATGGTATCCACGAGTTCATCTGACTCTGAGGAAGTATATAAAGGGCATATTTTCCAAAATCCCGAAGTATCCCTTTAATGTAAAGCCTAGCCCTCCCTCTTCCTCTCTGGTTTGCCTCCTCGGAGCACGCTATCCTATCTAATTTCTCTCCCGGATTCATGGCCCATCTGTGAAGGTCAGCGCTCAGTGACCTTTGACCTCTGTGAAGTTGAGGTTCTTCCCTGCATGTGTGCACTCCACGGCGGGTGGATATGCGTGCAAATCCACGATCCAACGTGGAGCTCTACCCTCTCTTTTTTTTTTTACCATACTGCTCACCTCCGTTTGGACGCTCCTCAAAGTCAGTTTCATCTACAAAACAAAAACAATGACAAAGGGGCTGGGGAGAACAGTGGCACTGTTTCCCCTAATGCGGATTCCATCTTTAATTCTCACAGCCACAGGAAGGAGCCTTGTGCACACTCCTCTATCACTTTTGTTTCTAAGAGTGTAGTTACCCATTGACTGTCTCTCGGATGTTTCTTATTTACTTCCCTGCGGATTGAGAGGTGCTCATTTGGACTAATTAAGTTCACTAAGGGGAGGGAGGAGAGCACCCTTCAAGCTCCGAGCCCGCCATCCAAGGCTCCCTGCCCCGCCCCGCCCCGTTAGTGTGTATGTATGTGTGTGTCTGTGCATGTGTGTTTGTGCATGTGCCTTGCAAAATTATTCATCCCCTTGGAGTTTTTCCTATTTTGTTGCATTGCAACCTGTAATTTCAATGGATTATTATTTGTATTTCATGTAATGGACATACACAAAATAGTCAAAATTGGTGAAGTGAAATGAAACTTGTTTCAAAAAATTATAGAAAATAAATAACGGAAAAGTGGTGCGTGCATATGTATTCAACCCCTTTGCTATGAAGCCCCTAAATAAGATCTGGTGTAACTAATTACCTTCAGAAGTCACATAATTAGTTAAATAAAGTCCACCTGTGTGCAATCTAAGTGTCACATGATCTGTCACATGATCTCAGTATATATACACCTGTTCTGAAAGGCCCCTGCAAAAGGTGGCTCTACAAAGTATTGACTTTTGGGGGGTAAATAGTTATGCACGCTCAAGTTTTCAGTTTTTTGTCTTATTTCTTGTTTGTTTCACAATAAAATATATTTTGCATCTTCAAAGCGGTAGGCATGTTGTGTAAATCAAATGATACAACCCCCCCAAAAATCCATTTTAATTCCAGGTTGTAAGGCAACAAAATAGGAAAAATGCCAAGGGGGGTGAATACTTTCGCAAGCCACTGTACGTATGTGCGTGTGAATGTGTGTGTGTGAATGGCTCCTGCCACTGGCTGTCTGCATGGATTTGCTTGACAGATGGTAAAAGCCACCCCAGCCCCTCCAAGATTTTGGCTGAGTATCCATCCCCACAAGGTGGAGGCGTTAGTCAGTGTTGGTGAGGCTGTGTCTGCCCCGGAGGTCGGGATAATCTTCCCCAAAAGGCCCCAGCATCGGCCCAAATAAAAGCATACAGCCACGGACCGACTTAGACCGGCTCGGGGTAGAGGTTGATCTAAGGCACAGATCTAGAATCATCTTCTCTGAATCTGATTCGTAACCATTAGGAGGAACGCTGACCTTAGATCAGTGTCTAGATGTGCCTTCATCCTATACTTATCTAAGACCTAACCAGGCTGTTGGCTTGACTTGATTGGAAGTGCCTGGAGTGTTTACCTCTCACTTTGAAACTTTTGAGTGTCTCAATTTGAATAGAGCAAAAAATGGCTCAATGACAAAATAATTAGGTCACTGTTTATAATCAGTCTTAACCTTGCATTTGTTTGAGACAGGACACACCTGTGTAGCAGAATAAACATTCTCTATAGGTTTGTTCTGTTCTGAATCATAGAGAACTGCAAAGGTATATATAGAGATTGTGTTTGCTTTTATAGTATGTATGTGTGTCTGTCTCTGTTCTGTGTGAGCATTTGTGTGTGTGTGTGTGTGTGTGTGTGTGTCTGTGTGTGTGTGTGTGTGTGTGTGTGTGTGTGTGTGTGTGTGTGTGTGTGTGTGTGTGTCAGTGGGTGTTTCTCAAAATGCATACTACCATGCTCCGAGCACGCAAAATGGAGCACAGGAGGGTCGGAGTATGAGACCTAATCAAAGTATGCAAAACAGCGCATGGAGGGCACTTGTCAAATGTGTATTCTGTTTGTACATATTTTGAAGCATGCATCAATGCAAGCTTCAACAGAAAGTATGCACAGAAATATGACGCAACCATCTAAAAAATTATGCAACATTTATTGAAATCAATGGCGGCCATTATTTGAGCTAAAGCGAGAGAAAATAGACTCCAACTTCAGAATGAGATTTTGCCTATTCACATGTCATATGTCTACAATATTTTATCTTGATTCGTTAATAAATACATGCTGTGTTCATTTTGGCATGTTTACATGCCTACAACACCCACTGTAGTGTGAGTAGATCGCAAGCCCATAGTAAGTCAATAGGATAACTGGCTAGCTACTACTGTTAGGTATCCAGATAGCCACAAATAATTGTTAGCTAGCTAGCTACCCACAAATAATTGACATTTACCTTGAATAACATTAGTTTTAGGTCATTTTTGCCTGTTTAACTTGCTGGCTAGCTATATTATTACGATTCACATATAGCTAGCTGATAATTATGAATTAAAGCTTTTGCTTTGTGTATATCTTGTTTCATCTCTATTGTTGCCATTGTCCTGGCTGGAAGAAGGTTCAGTGAATGGGAGGTGCAGCATGAGGTAATGCAGTAGGGGGAGTGCGAGTGCTTCTCAAATGTAATGTTTTTTTTTTGCGTTCTCCACACTCTCGTCCTCACAAGAACGTACTCAAGAAAACATCCTCAGAGAATGCACTCGGAGCATGAGAGTGTGGAGCATGGTGGTATGCATATTGAGAAACACCCTGTGTGTATGTTAACAGCAGGGTTGAGTCTTCATCCACGGGGCACACTTAGAAAGGAGTTATTGCTGTTGTGGAATGCCAGTAATCCTGTCTGGAATATGTGTATGTTTGGATGAGACTGTGAGAAGGAGTATGACTGAGAGTACTTGAGAGTGCAGAGAGGTGTGAGAGACAGAGAGCGTGTGTGTGTGTTTGTGTGTGTTTGAAGGTATGTATACATATGACAGACTGTGTCTGCGGCTGAGCTGTATGTCTGAAGCATTGGGAGTAGTGGGGGGTTGGGTTGGTAAGCACTGTAACATTACCGACACAACTTGTTTCAGGATGATTCCCAGTTAATCTCCCGCCTGACAGCTCCTGTCATCTACCAGTCCATATCACAGCGGCACCTAGGAGACAGGTTTAGTGATGCCCAAGGCTGGGCCTGGATTAGTCAGGCTTTTCACTTTTCATTCAACCACACAAACAGTGCACTTCCATATGTTTCTGTGCTTGACGAGAAATACTCAGAATCCAAGCGGCATGTGTGTATGTGTGTGTGTGTGTGTGTGTGTGTGGGTGGGTGTGTGTGTGTGTTGGTCCATCATACTGTACAGGGATGGCTATCATGATGACCAAAAAGTAACATTTGTATATGTTGGTTCTCCATATAAAATCCAAAGCCACTGCATTTTTTAAATATGAAATAAGTCAAACTTAACTATCGCTTTTGAATACATTCATGTTTTGTTTTGTTTTTGTTTGAAGGGTAAGTTCCCATCTGATAAAAAAAGAATTGATGCTCTGTTGATGGTCAGAAAAATCAGGGCTATAAAAAGCAGCAGCTCAGTGACCCTTGGTGTAGCCAGGGCCCTGGCTGTCGTCCTAATGCACAAAACATGAAGTGAAAGTACTTGTTTTGAGGAGGAAAGGACAACATAGGAGGTATATTGTACTTGAACGCTGTGCCAATGGAACAGAGGAGTTGAAGTCTAAAAATACCACCGCAACACACTTGCGTTCCCAACACGCGAATGCCCTTGCCCTGAAAGACCTGAAACCTTGACTGCAATTACACTAAATTATTCTATTTTTTCGTATTTTTCATGATTTCCAGTCAACTTGTAATTCAGCAGTTTGTGTGTGTCAGCATCAAGCAGGGCAGAAACGGAAACGGGTAACGCCTTGTGCTATTTAAAGCCAACAGTATTCCAGGTGGACTTCCAAACTTTGCTTACTCTACCATGCCAAACATTTACCAAAAGTCTCTGTGCTTGACACCTGTGACCAAGTCACGCCAACTCATTAGCTTAAACCAAACATAGACATTTCATGCATAAGACCACACATCTATAACTGTTATTCAACAGTACTAGTAAGTAGTAAAAGCATTACATGACAATTAGAAAAGGCTCTGAAATAAAACATAATTCGTTTCTCCATAAATGTACTTAATGTGCATAGAAAGATTGGTTCCAGTTATGTAAGGTTTTTATGGCTTGAACTGTGCAAAAAAAGTGAACTCAAAACTAATACTTTAGTAAACATAATTTAAAGTACTACTTCAGTAGATTTTGGGGGTATCTGTACTTTAATATTTATATTTTGGACAACTTTTACTTTTACTTCACTACATTCCTAAAGAAAATAATTTACTTTTTACTCCATACATTTTCGCTGACACCCAAAAGTACTCGTTACATTTTGAATGCTTAGCAGGACAGGAAAATGGTCCAATTCACGCACTTATCAAGAGAATATCCCTGGTCATCCCTACTGTCTCTGATCTGGCAGACTCACTAAACACACATGCTTTGTTTGTAAATGATGTCTGAGTGTGCCCCTGGCTATCCATAAATTAAAAAAAGAACAAAAAAAGTAATTTTACTTTAGATACTTAAGTATATTTTAGCAATTACATTTACTTTTGATACTTAAGTGTATTTAAAACCAAATATTTTAAGACTTTTAATCATGTAGTATTTTACTGGGTGTCTTTCACTTTTACTTGAGTTATTTTCTATGAAGATATCTTTACTTTTACTTAAGTATGACAATTGGGTACTTTTTACAACACTGAAAGGCAGGCGGTTGTTTTGTAATGGGTGCAGAGAAACTGAGCAATTGATCAATGGTTAAAAGGACCGAAATAGATATGGACCACACTTTGCAATGTCTTTGTGTCGGAAATTAGTGCAATGTGCTTAAGAAAGTGAGAAAAGGACTAGTCCAGGCTAATGTCAAAAAAGGGCTGACAAGGCCAATTTGCAGCAAAATCTAAGTCCTAAAAACACCATGGTGGAATTCAATGTCTGAATAGGACATTCCCAAGTTTTGAAAGTAGATAGCAGAGTGAAGTAGAAATAACAAGATTTTAAAATATGGGATGGATTTTCAACCATCTGGATGGGGATCAGACGTGGTTCACGAGACGAACCAGCCGACGACAATAGCACCCTGCAAGAAAATCAAATGCTGAAATCTAATTCCTAAGAAATTGAACAAAATTCCTGAAAAGTTGCTTTGGTTAGCACGTGTCGATTCCTCTTTCTCTATTTCTTTCATTCACTCAGCCTCCTTTTCTTCTGAGGCTAACACCAAAGGGCTGACAGAGGGATCACTTTTGATTGTGGTGGACCAAAACCCAGACTGTCGACCGACACGTATTATGAACCCAGACTAGAAGGATCAGAGGTAAAGAGATGTTGAAGAATTGAAGTAGACAGAGCGGTGTGGGCTGAGCTGGCAGCCGCAAGAAAGGTTGTAAAACACTTCTACAGGGGTACAGCCAACTGAACTGGCTTCTGTGGGCTGAATGGCGTTGTCTACATTTCATCTGGATCAAAACGAGCCAATTCGCCAAGTCTCCAAAAACATGTATCTGTGGAGGTCTACTCTATGTACTTAGCCACTGTAACCAGAAATAACACTATAAGAACATATTTAAGGAAGGTTTTTTAAAGCCCAGTGCAGTCAAACACATGATTTTCCTGTGTCTTATATTTCTACACTATGAGGTTGGAATAATACTGTGAAATTGTGAAAATTATGATAATGCCCTTTTAGTGTAAGAGCTGTTTGAAAAGACAGCCTGAAATGTTAGCCTGTTTTGGTGGTTAACCCCCTGTCTAAGCCCTTAGATCGCAATATCTACTAAGCTAACATATGGAAGTGTTTTAAGATGGTTATTAAATTGATAATTAGCCATTTGATTTATAAATGGTATAAAAAATATATTTAAAAATGATTTGATGAAACATTGAATTTGGCCTTTACCGCTACAGCCCATAGAAACACATTGAATAACATTTACATTTACATTTACATTTACGTCATTTAGCAGACGCTCTTATCCAGAGCGACTTACATAAGCATTTAGGGTTAAGTGCCTTGCTCAAGGGCACATCGGCAGATTTTTCACCTAGTCGGCTCGGGGATTAGAACCAGCGACCTTTCGATTACTGGCACAACGCTCTTAGCCACTAAACTACCTGCCGCCCATCTGTACATGGCAAAACAGACAGTTAAAAAATAAATCATAAGGAGCAAGGCTTTGAAGTCTCTGTCCTATATCTGAGAGATACAGTGATGGGAAAAAAGTATTTGATCCCCTGCTGATTTTGTACATTTGCCCACTGACAAAGAAATGATCAGTCTATAATTGTAATGGTAGGTTCATTTGAACAGTGAGAGACAGAATAACAACAAAGAAATCCAGAAAAATGCATGTCAAACATGTTATAAATTGATTTGCATTTTAATGAGGGAAATAAGTATTTGACCCCCTCTCAATCAGAAAGATTTCTGCCTCCCAGGTGTCTTTTATACAGGTAACGAGCTGAGATTAGGAGCACACTCTTAAAGGGAGTGCTCCTAATCTCAGCTTGTTACCTGTATAAAAGACACCTGTCCACAGAAGCAATCAATCAATCAGAATCCAAACTCTCCACCATGGCCAAGACCAAAGAGCTCTCCAAGGATGTCAGGGATAAGATTGTAGACCTACACAAGGCTGGAATTGGCTACAAGACCAAGCAGCTTGGTGAGAAGGTGACAACAGTTGGTGCGATTATTCGCAAATGGAAGAAACAAAAAAGAACAGTCAATCTTCCTCGGCCTGGGGCTCCATGCAAGATCTCACCTCGTGGAGTTGCAATGATCATGAGAACGGTGAGGAATCAGCCCAGAACTAAAGGGGAGGATCTTGTCAATGATCTCAAGGCAGCTGGGACCATAGTCACCAAGAAAACAATTGGTTACACACTACGCCCTGAAGGACTGAAATCCTGCAGCGCCCGCAAGGTCCCCCTGCTCAAGAAAGCACATATACAAGGCCGAAGTTTGCCAATGAACATCTGAATGATTCAGAGGAGAACTGGGTGAAAGTGTTGTGGTCAGATGAGACCAAAATCGAGCTCTTTGGCATCAACTCAACTCGCCGTGTTTGGAGGAGGAGGAATGCTGCCTATGACCCCAAGAACACAATCTCCACCGTCAAACATGGAGGTGGAAACATTATGCTTTGGGGTTGTTTTTCTGCTAAGGGAACAGGACAACTTCACCGCATCAAAGGGACGATGGACAGGGCCATGTACCGTCAAATATTGGGTGAGAACCTCCTTCCCTCAGCCAGGGCATTGAAAATGGGTCGTGGATGGGTATTCCAGCATGACAATGACCCAAAACACACAGCCAAGGCAACAAAGGAGTGGCTCAAGAAGAAGCACATTAAGGTCGTGGAGTGGCCTAGCCAGTCTCCAGACCTTAATCCCATAGAAAATCTGTGGAGGACGCTGAAGGTTTGAGTTGCCAAACGTCAGCCTCGAAACCTTAATGACTTGGAGAAGATCTGCAAAGAGGAGTGGACCAAAATCCCTCCTGAGATGTGTGCAAACCTGGTGGCCAATTACAAGAAACGTCTGACCTCTGTGATTGCCAACAAGGGTTTTGCCACCAAGTACTAAGTCATGTTTTGCAGATGGGTCAAATACTTATTTCCCTCATTAAAATGCAAATCAATTTATAACATGTTTGACATCCGTTTTTCTGGATTTTTTTGTTGTTATTCTGTCTCTCACTGTTCAAATAAACCTACCATTAAAATTATAGACTGATCATGTCTTTGTCAGTGGGCAAACGTACAAAATCAGCAGGGGATCAAATACTTTTTACCTCACTGTATAAGAAAACTCAGAAGAAATAATTATATTTAGACCTATGTTTGGTCACGTTATTCGTGGCACATTTTACCCCCATGCAAAGAGGGGATTGAGCTGCAGCCACTACAATAAATGGTAAGTCTCTAGCATAAACACACGGAGAGCAATTCAATATTCAAAATGACGTGACTGTGTGACGGTATGGGTGCATTAATCGACTCTAGGGGGTTTTAATAGACCAATTTGAAAGAGTTCCAAACCTCTCCCCACTCAGACTACTCCAAGAGCGTCCTAGCTAAAGTCTTGCTTGAGAAACAATTTTTACAATTTTAATTTACATTTACGTATTTGGCAGAAGCACAATTAAAAACAATCACAGTAAAGTACTTATTTGTTAAACAGAAATGATTTAATATTGAGATAAAAACAGCTAAATTGGACCTTTAAAGAAATGTGAATAGATTAAAATCCTGGACATATTCAACGTCACAACTTTGTTTGTGTTAATAAATAAAAGCAGTATGGTTTCATTTATGTAATGGTCGAACGTGAAATCTGTGATGTATATTATGTACGCTAGGGGTTGGTGGCACCAGCGGGGCCACAGTAGATAGCCCTTAATGTCTAGGGGCAATTCTACCTCTACTGCTGCAAGTCAGTGTGTTTCCTGTTTGCTCCAGTAATTCTGCTCATATAACCAACCCACAGAGCAGGAAACTGAGCTCTGCACTGGCCTCTTTTTTCAGTAGAAAAAGCACCTGGATTGTGTTGGGTCAGCCTATATATAGAATCGAAATGTGAACCACCTGTGCTGGCCCACAGTGAACAGCCCGGGCATCAGTCATTGCTTTGCAAAAGTATTCATCCCCCTTGGCGTTTTTCCTAGTTTGTTGCATTACAACCTGTAATTTCAATGGATTTTTATTTGGATTTCATGTAATGGACATACACAAAATACTCCAAATTGGTGAAGTGAAATGAAAATCATTATTTGTTTCAAGAAATTCAAAAAAATAAATCACGGAAAAGTGGTGCGTGCATATGCATTCACCCCCTTTGCTATGAAACCACTAAATAAGATCTGGTGCAACCAATTACCTTCAGAACTCACATAATGTGTTAAATAAAGTCCACCTGTGTGCAATCTAAGTGTCACATGATCTGTCACATGATCTCAGTATATATACACCTGTTCTGAAAGGCCCCAGAGTCTGCAAAACCAATAAGAAAGGGGCACCACCAAGCAAGCGGCACCATGAAGACCAAGGAGCTCCCAAAGAGGTCAGGGACAAAGTTGTGGAGAAGTACAGATCAGGGTTGGGTTATAAAAAAATATCAGAAACATTGAACATCCCACGGAGCAGCATTAAATCCATTATTAAAAAATGGAAAGAATATGGCACGACAAAAAACCTGCCAAGAGAGGGCCGCCCACCAAAACTCACGGACCAGGCAAGGAGGGCATTAATCAGAGAGGCAACAAAGAGACCAAAGAAAACCATGAAGGAGCTGCAAAGCTCCACAGCGCAGATTGGAGTATCTGTCTATTGGACCACTTTAAGCCGTACACTCCACAGAGCTGGGCTTTACGGAAGAGTGGACAGAAAAAAGCCATAGCTTAAAGAAAAAAATAAGCAAACACGTTTGGTGTTCGCCAAAAAGGCATGTGGGAGACTCCCCAAACATATAGAAGAAGGTACTCTGGTCAGATGAGACTAAAATTGAGCTTTTTGGCCATCAAGGAAAACGCTATGTCTGGCGCAAACCCAACACCTCTCATCACCCCGAGAACACCATCCTTACAGTGAAGCATGGTGGTGGCAGCATCATGCTGTGGGGATGTTTTTCATCGGCAGGGACTGGGAAACTGGTCAGAATTGAAAGAATGATGGATGGCGCTAAGCATAGGGAAATTCTTGAGGGAAACCTGTTTCAGTCTTCCAGAGATTTGAGACTGGGTCAGAGGTTCACCTTCCAGCAGGACAATGACCCTAAGCATACTGCTAAAGCAACACTCGAGTGGTTTAAGGGGAAACATTTAAATGTCTTGGAATGGCCTAGTCAAAGCCCAGACCTCAATCCAATTGAGAATATGTGGTATGACTTAAAGATTGCTGTACA
Organism: Coregonus clupeaformis; assembly: GCF_020615455.1. Classification (NCBI taxonomy): domain Eukaryota; kingdom Metazoa; phylum Chordata; class Actinopteri; order Salmoniformes; family Salmonidae; genus Coregonus; species Coregonus clupeaformis. Next base: position 12,241,026 of record NC_059195.1, on the reverse strand, counting down.
CCAGCGAATCCCATCCAACTTGAAGGAGCTGGAGCAGTTTTGTCTTGAAGAATGGTAAAAAATCCCAGTGGCTAGATGTGCCAAGCTTATAGAGACATACCCCAAGAGGCTTGCATCTGTAATCACTGCAAAAGGTGTCTCTAAAAAGTATTGACTTTGGGGGGGGGGGGTGAATAGTTACAGTGGGGAAAAAAAGTATTTAGTCAGCCACCAATTGTGCAAGTTCTCCCACTTAAAAAGATGAGAGAGGCCTGTAATTTTCATCATAGGTACACGTCAACTATGACAGACAAAATGAGAATTTGTTTTTCCTGAAAATCACATTGTAGGATTTTTTATGAATTTATTTGCAAATTATGGTGGAAAATAAGTATTTGGTCAATAACAAAAGTTTCTCAATACTTTGTTATATACCCTTTGTTGGCAATGACACAGGTCAAACGTTTTCTGTAAGTCTTCACAAGGTTTTCACACACTGTTGCTGGTATTTTGGCCCATTCCTCCATGCAGATCTCCTCTAGAGCAGTGATGTTTTGGGGCTGTCGCTGGGCAACACGGACTTTCAACTCCCTCCAAAGATTTTCTATGGGGTTGAGATCTGGAGACTGGCTAGGCCACTCCAGGACCTTGAAATGCTTCTTACGAAGCCACTCCTTCGTTGCCCGGGCGGTGTGTTTGGGATCATTGTCATGTCACCCAGCCAGGCAGACTTTCCGTCAGTACCACAGGGTTTAGTGCCTCCCAGCTTGGAGAACCTATCTTGTACCTCTCTGAACTCAGCGGCAGGCAGAGAGCCCCTGCCACTCTCCTACGTAACTCTTCAGGAGCAGCGTTGTGTATTGAGCTGGTTCCTGAGCTGGGGCACTGCCCAGAGGGAACGGTTTCTGCAGGACCTGTTGGGGAAAGCTGTGCCAGGGAAAGTGTGTACCCTCCTCGAGTCGCTCAATACGCTACAGGTTAAGGACAGCCCACCAAATATCTTTGAGTGCCAACTGCGCCTCTGGACCCAATGGTTTGAGTCATGGAGTGAGGAGGAGAGGAACAGTTTCCTGCACATTCTAGAAGAGAGGGACCCAATCTTTGTTGCCCACTTCTACAGAGGTGTAGCTGGGACAGCAGGCAGGGATTGAGGGATACGGGAGAAGAGGGTGTAGAATGGATAGACAATGCGTGGGTGGTAGACAGATAGAAACAAGTAAAGTTGGAGTGGTACATGGTGAAGCATATGTGTGGAGACAGTGAAGAACGGGGGGGTGGTTAAGAGCGTTTGGCCGGTAACTGAAAGGTCGCTGGTTCGAATCCCCGAGCCAACTAGGTGAAAAATGTTGAGGTGCCCCTAGGTGAAAAATGTCGATGTGCCCTTGAGCTAGGCACTTAACCCTAATTGCTCCTGTAAGTCGCTCTGGATAAGAGCGTCTGCTAAATGACTAAAATATAAATATATATAAATATATGTTGAAAGACCCAGCCACGTTTCATCTTCAATGCCCTTGCTGATGGAAGGAGGTTTTCACTCAAAATCTCACGATACATGGCCCCATTCATTCTTTCCTTTACACGGATCAGTCGTCCTGGTCCCTTTGCAGAAAAACAGCCCCAAAGCATGATGTTTCCACCCCCATGCTTCACAGTAGGTATGGTGTTCTTTGGATGCAACTCAGCATTCTTTGTCCTCCAAACACGACAAGTTGAGTTTTTACCAAAAAGTTCTATTTTGGTTTCATCTGACCATATGACATTCTCCCAATCCTCTTCTGGATCATCCAAATGCACTCTAGCAAACTTCAGACGGGCCTGGACATGTACTGGCTTAAGCAGGGGGACACGTCTGGCACTGCAGGATTTCAGTCCCTGGCGGCGTAGTGTGTTACTGATGGTAGGCTTTGTTACTTTGGTCCCAGCTCTCTGCAGGTCATTCACTAGGTCCCCCCGTGTGGTTCTGGGATTTTTGCTCACCGTTCTTGTGATCATTTTGACTCCCACGGGGTGAGATCTTGCGTTGAGCCCCAGATCGAGGGAGATTATCAGTGGTCTTGTATGTCTTCCATTTCCTAATAATTGCTCCCACAGTTGATTTCTTCAAACCAAGCTGCTTACCTATTGCAGATTCAGTCTTCCCAGCCTGGTGCAGGTCTACAATTTTGTTTCTGGTGTCCTTTGACAGCTCTTTGGTCTTGGCCATAGTGGAGTTTGGAGTGTGACTGTTTGAGGTTGTGGACACGTGTCTTTTATACTGATAACAAGTTCAAACAGGTGCCATTAATACAGGTAACGAGTGGAGGACAGAGGAGCCTCTTAAAGAAGAAGTTACAGGTCTGTGAGAGCCAGAAATCTTGCTTGTTTTTTAGGTGACCAAATACTTATTTTCCACCATAATTTGCAAATAAATTCATAAAAAATCCTACAATGTGATTTTCTGGAAAATTTTTCTTCTCAATTTGTCTGTCATAGTTGACGTGTACCTATGATGAAAATTACAGGCCTCTCTCATCTTTTTAAGTGGGAGAACTTGCACAATTGGTGGCTGACTAAATACTTTTTCCCCCCACTGTATACACGCTCAAGTTTTCAGTTTTTTTGTCTTATTTCTTGTTTGTTTCACAATAAAATATATTTTGCATCTTCAAAGTGGTAGGCATGTTGTGTAAATCAAATGATACAAACCCCCAAAAAATCCATTTTAATTACAGGTTTAAGGCAACAAAATAGGAAAAATGCCAATGGAGGTGAATACTTTCGCAAAGCCACTGTAAGTGGCTGTACGGCACAGGAGGCTGCTGAGGGGAGGACGGCTCATAATAATGGCCAGAACGGCACAAATGGAATGGCATCAAACACATGGAAACCATATCTTTGATGTATTTGATCCCATTCCACTTATTCCGCCTCACGAGCCCGTCCTCCCCAATTAAGGTGCCACCATCCTCCTGTGTGTACGGGCTTCTGCCTTGGAAGAGCTCTGTAGAGAAATTATCCATGAGCCCTGCGACCTGCTTGGGGCAAAGGGAACACACATCATTAGAACTCATTGAACAACAACAGCCTATGTTCACTGCTAGCTAAAAGCAAAATTAGCCTAGCTACAGTTGATCGACTACATTTGTTAGACAACTGCAACACAATGATGATTTTAATACGTTAGAACTTGTCATAAGTTGAAAATAAGTAAGCAATTACTCACAACTGGTTGCCATTATCTGGAATAACTGCACATTTCCAGTGTTGTGAGAAGGTAGTTCATAATTACATATTTTTTAATTTTGAGTGTTTCCACATGATTAAGCTTCCTAGCTGGCCAGCATGGTACAAATCAGTGGGCTGATAAAGAATGTGATGAGCTTCAAATAGGCACCATCTCATCTCACCTTGCTAAACTAATGGTCATACTTACCAAACTAGGTTTCTATTTATGAACAAAATCGAAAGCAGTTGTCAAGTGTACATTGTTTGCCATCTCTTGTTTAGCTAACTGGGAATCTGATACTGTCACTGTAGCAAGTGTGATAAGCTCTGGGCCTGCTAGCTAGCTAAGTAGCAATGCTAACTGTGAATTAGCTTTTCACAAATGCTAAAAACCTGTTTTGACAGAGAATGTACCCTTCAAAAAAGTTACTTTTATAGAAATTGTGTTAAATTCTAATACCAGGACTTATCAATACTGAAACCCAATCACACAATATATGCATGAGTTAGTAGCAAATCCTTACTCTTATGCTTATAGCAACAAGGCACATATGCCTCTACTGTAAGTATAAAAAAAACAAGGCCTAGATACTCTTGCACGTGATGAATGCTGTCTGCCAAAATTGAGACAGTATTGCTCGCATGACTTACACCCAGACAATCTGCTCCCCCCTGCATAATGCAGTGGATTAAGTCTCTAATATTTCTACTTAAGCTTTTAAAAAGGTTGAAGTGCTGCAGCTCAAGATGACCTCAACAATTGTCTTCTCAACAACCTATAGTGTCGTAATGTTTTAAACACAGAATTATTTAGACCTTCTTCCAAATTAGTTCTTATTGTGTTCTGTATGCTATAAATGGAGAGAGAAAAAAGACTCACATTTCTTTAATGACCAACTAAAATAGTACAAAACAAGTTTTTCTATTCTATTTCTTAATTAGGTTGGATAACAAGCTGCCATTTATGTTGTAAGAAACAACTTATTGGCAAGTGTATTTGTGAGTGTGTCTATCGACACTCTTGCACACATGGTCACAGGTGTGAGTGAGGAGAAATGGCAAAAGTAGTGCAATTTATGCTTTCAAATATAAATGTAATCAAAAAGAAGAATCAATCTGCCATTCGGGTTCGAATTAGTTTTGAGTAGCCTACGTCTCTAAGCCCTAACCTGTCCTGTCATCTGACCAACACCCTTCGTATAACAGCAAAGTAAAAGTAAATAGCCTTGCACAAGTCTTGGCTTGTGTGGACCGGACCGGCTCATAAACACCAAATTGGCCAGTGTTGATTTTTCAGTGTAACATTTCTAGTGTTGATTCAGGAGTTAAAGTCACTCTTTTAAAGTGAAATTAACACTCAGTGGTGTAAAACAACCCCAGTGTTGGTGTTTGTTAATCAGAGGTATTGTTTTACACTGTGGAGAGTGAAACAGTCCCATCAAAACCACACCCATCATTATCATATTTCCCAGCATGCGATGCAGGTTGGTTTTTTGGGGGATGGACATTGATTGACTGATTAATCTTATGCTACACAAAGATAAAAACATAAATTTTCCTAAACTAATCCAATACGTTAGTTAGATTTATTGCACCCGTTAAATGGTTGTTCTGGTTTAAATGGTTTAGGTAGTCTCCTTTTCCAGAGTTCCTAACCCTTGCAGTCATTCTGAATGCAGGTTGTGGATGAATAACAATGCCAAATGTTGGATATCCTAACTCTGGCTGGATTCCAAAAGGAATTAGACATCACTTTGCCAGCCAGCATTATGTGACTTGGAGGCCTGATGTGGCCTGTAATTTGTAAACCAGGATTTTCCTAATACCACTATGTTAGGGTAAAACTAGGCCATCAACGTAAGGCCTTATGATACAGTACATGTAATGTATTGTCATGAAGTACAATATTTAATCATAACATTCACCTAGTTACTCATTTGGTGAAAACCACAGGCCTTAAAAAGGAAATAATTAAACAACCATTTCTCTGTCACTAACAAATACAGTCATGGGTGGTAATGCTACAATTCACTCGAAAAGAAAAGGCACCATGAGAAATATGCAAATGAGGCTTTAGACCATATAGTGGGGGAAAAACAACACCCAAAATCACTTACTGTAACAGTGTTTTTGCATAACACTAATAGGAGTTAACTCTAGATTAACGCTAGTGTTGAATATAAATAATACTGTGAGTGTTAAATACCCCATAGTGTTACATTTCACAGTTCACCTGCCTCATCTAAAGCCTCTTCTTTTGGGGTGCTGCTATAGGCTACCAAGTGCTAACAGTCAGTATTTGGTTAATATGTGTGCAATGCTTGATAGTGTGTGTGATGTTCACAGGGTTTTATATGTTTTGGGTGACCTGAACATTGACTGGTTAGCAACTAGCTGTCCTCTCAAGAGGAAGCTTCTAACTGTGACTAATGCCTGTAATATAACCAAAGTTATCGCTCAACCAACTAGAGTGCATACCAATAGTGTTGGACCTGTGACATCCACTTGTATTGATATAAATAAATAATATAAATAATTAGTCATTTAGCAGACGCTCTTATCCAGAGCGACTTACAGGAGCAATTAGGGTTAAGTGCCTTGCTCAAGGGCACCGACAGATTTTTCACCTAATCGGCTCGGGGATTAGAACCAGCGACCTTTCGGTTACTGGCACAACGCTCTTACCCACTAAGCTACCTGCCGCCCTGATAATTTCTTCACTAATGCTGCAGAGCTTTCCTCCAAAGCAATATCAGTTCCCATTGGCTGTAGTGACCATAACATTGTGGCAACAACAAGGAAAGCCAAAGTGCCAAAGTTTGGGCCTAAAGTAATTCATAAGAGATCATACAAAATGCTTTCACAGGACTCTTTTGTTGAAGATGTAATACATGTATGTTGGTCTGATGTGTATGAGGAAGTGAATCCAGATGCAGGACTGAAAGTATTTGTAAAAGTATTCATGCCAATTGTTGACAAGCATGCACCTGTTGGCAAACAAGTTAGGCTCCTCGGCTGATTGGTTGACATACTGTAAATTGAGACATTTTGTGACTAAACTTAACAAAAATAAGAATGAATTATATTACCAAACCAAGATAAATGACATCAAACACAATGGAAAAATATTTGGGAGTACCTTAAATGATATCTTGGGCAGAAATGCCAATTAATCTCCATCGTTCATTGAAATTGATGGGTCATTTATAGCAAAACCTTTCGATATTGCCAATCATTTCAATGTCTATTTCACTAGTAAAGTGGAGAAACTCAGAAGTGAAATGGCAACCATGAACAGTGAACCATCATTTTGTATAAAATATCTAATAATGAAAGAGAAGGATATCTGTTTTGAATTTGGTCAAGTTCGTGTGGGAGAGGTGGAAAAACTATTGTTATCCAGCAATAATGATAAGCCACCAGGTATAGACAACCTTGATGGGAAACTATTGAGAATGGTAGATGACTGTATTGCCACCTCTATTTGCTATATCTTTAACCAAAGCCTAAAGGAGTGCGTGTGTCCACAGGCGTGGAAGGAAGCAAAAGTAATTTGTAAACCACCCTTTGCTGGCTCTAACAGCCACCCAATCAGTTTGCTGCCTGTTCTTAGTATACTGATGGAGAGAATTGAGTTTGAGCAAATACAATGCTATTTGTTCAGAGAACAAGTTAACTACTGACTTTCAGCATGCATTTAGACAAGGGCACTCAATGTGTCCTTCACTGACTCAGATGATAGATGATTGGTTAAAATAAATGGATAACAAGATGATAGTTGAAGATGTGTTGTTAGATTTCAGTGCAGCCTTTGATGTTATTGATCATTAATTGTTATTGAAGAAACTCACTTGATATGGCTTTACAGCACCTGCCATCACATGGTTGGAGAGATATTTATCCAATAGAACCCAGAGAGTGCTATTCAATGGAAGCTTATCTAACATCAGATATGTACAGTGCGGTGTCCCTCAGGGCAGTTCCTTGGGCCGTTACTCTTCTCTATTTTTACAAATTATTTGCCACTGGTCTTACACAAAGCTAGAATGACTATGTATGCTGATGATTCAACACTCTCCATGTCAGCACCCAAAGCCAGTGAGCTCACTGAAATTCTAAATAAGGAGTTACATTCAGTGTCAGAATGGGTGAATAATAATAAACTGGTCTTAAATACATCTACAACTAAAAACATAGTATTTGGTTCAAAACATTATCTAAGACCTAAACCTCAACTGGAGTTGTCCATAAAGGGTGTGACCATTCAGCAAGTTGAGGAAGTTAAACTCCTAGGTATAACATTGGATGGTCAATTATCATGGTCAAGTCATATTGACAAAGTTTTTGGTAAGATGGGGAGGGGTATCTATTATAAAAAGATGTTCTGCGTTTTTAACACAAAAATCAACTGTACTACTTGTTCAGGCTCTGGTCTTTTACCATCTTGATTACTGTCCTGTAATATGGTCAAATGCAGCAAAGAAAGAACTAGCAAAGCTGCAGCTGGCTCACAACAGAGTAGCACTCCTTGCCCTTAACTGCACATACAGAACTAACATCAAGAACATCCATGCCAGTGTTTCCTGGTTGAGGGTTGACGAGAGATTAACTGCTTCTCTTCAAGTTTTCATGAGAAATATTAATATGATGAAAATTCTACATTGTCTACATAATCAAATACCATTCAGCTCAGACACCCATACATACCCCACCAGGGGTCTCTTCACAGTCCCCAAGTCCAAAACGAATTCACGACAACCCACAGTATTATACAGAGCCATGATCACATGGAACTCCATTCCATCTCCAATTACTCAAGCAAAGAGCAAAATTACCTTAAACAAAATCTCCAAAAACAGTGGGGACTGTGAGGGGACACACACACAAACACACGCACACACAGACACACTCTAATGCGCACATAGTTTTGTTGTTGTATTGTTTGTATTATTTCCTTGTTGTATTGTTTGTATATCATTGTATATCATTGAATTTTACATTTGTGTGATTATCCTTGTCTATCAGTGTATCAGTGTTTTGTTACTTGTCATGTTTTGTGTTATTATGTGCACCCCATGAAGAGTAGGTGATGCTTCTGCAAAAGCTAATGAGATCCAAATAAACCAATAAACCAATATAACCTTGGCTTTGTTATATCTCTCACATAGAGGACATACACTCCAAAACATACTTCCTTTTGATAATTTGTTTTACTATCTGTTTTGCCATGTATGCATATATTATTCAATGTGTTTCTATGGGCTAATAGCAGCAAGGCCAAATTCAATGTTTCACCAACTAATTTTTGTATCTTTCTTTGGGATACCTACAGGGATCCTAAAATTCTAAATCAAGTAGTTAAATGATCCATGGTTTGACCGTCTTAAAACAATTACATGTTAGCTTAGTAGAACCCCCTCTTCCAATACATACAAATGCTTTCAAGTGAAAATGCGATAAAATTCTGCATGACGCAGCACTGCCTGGCAGAATAGATGCATTTTCTAAGCGTCTTCTTCTGAAATATTTTCACCCTTAACGGGTGGGAGTGATGCTCTTAACCCTGAATAGTGAGCACACACATGTAGAAACCAAACGGACATGTGGATCAACGCTGTACAGTGACGGAAAAAAATATTTGATCCCCTACTGATTTTGTACGTTTGCCCACTGACAATGAAAGTATCAGTCTATAATTTTAAATGGTAGGTTTATTTGAACAGTGAGAGACAGAATAACATCCAGAAAAAATTATGTCAAAAATTGTATAAATTAATTTGCATTTTAATGAGGGAAATAAGTATTTGACCCCCTCTCAATCAGAAAGATTTCTATCTCCCAGGTGTTTTTTATACAGGTAACGAGCTGAGATTAGGAGCACACTATTAAAGGGAGTGCTCCTAATCTCAGTTTGTTACTTGTATAAAAGACACCTGTCCACAGAAGCAATCAATCAATCAGATTCCAAAATCTCCACCATGGCCAAGACCAAAGAGCTCTCCAAGGATGTCAGGGACAAGATTGTAGACCTACACAAGGCTGGAATGGGCTACAAGACCATCGCCAAGCAGCTTGGTGAGAAGGTGACAACAGTTAGTGCGATTATTCGCAAATGGAAGAAACACAAAAATAACTGTCAATCTCCCTCGGCCTGGGGCTCCATGCAAGATATCACCTCGTGGATTTGCAATGATCATGAGAACGGTGAGGAATCAGCCCAGAACTACACGGGAAGATCTTGTCAATGATCTCAAGGCAGCTGGGACTATAGTCACCAAGAAAACAATTGGTAACACACTACGCCCTGAAGGACTGAAATCCTGCAGCGCCCGCAAGGTCCCCCTGCTCAAGAAAGCACATATACAGGCCCGTCTGAAGTTTAACAATGAACATCTGAATGATTCAGAGGAGAACTGGGTGAAAGTGTTGTGGTCAGATGAGACCAAAATCGAGCTCTTTGGCATCATCTCATCTCGGCGTGTTTGGAGGAGGAGGAATGCTGCCTATGACCCCAAGAACACCATCCCCACCGTCAAACATGGAGGTGGAAACATTATGCCTTGGGGGTGTTTTTCTGCTAAGGGGACAGGACAACTTCACCAAGGGACGATGGACGGGGCCACGTACCGTCAAATCTTGGGTGAGAACCTCCTTCCCTCAGCCAGGGCATTGAAAATGGGTCGTGGATGGGTATTCCAGCATGACAATTACCCAAAACACATGGCCAAGGCAACAAAGGAGTGGCTCAAGAAGAAGCACATTAAGGTCCTGGAGTGGCCTAGCCAGTCTCCAGACCTTAATCCCATAGAAAATCTGTGGAGGGAGCTGAAGGTTTGTGTTGCCAAACGTCAGCCTTGAAACCTTAATGACTTGGAGAAGATCTGCAAAGAGGAGTGGGACAAAATCCCTCCTGAGATGTGTGCAAACCTGGTGGCCAACTACAAGAAACATCTGACCTCTGTGATTGCCAACAAGAGTTTTGCCACTAAGTCATGTTTTGAAGAGGGGTCAAATACTTATTTCCCTCATTAAAATGCAAATCAATATATAACATTTTTGACATGCGTTTTTCTGGATTATTTTGTTGTTATTCTGTCTCTCACTGTTCAAATAAACCTACCATTAAAATTATAGACTGATCATGTTTTTGTCAGTGGGCAAACGTACAAAATCAGCAGTGGATCAAATACTTTTTTCCCTCACTGTACATCTGAAATCTTTTTCACTTCATTAGCTTTATTGAGACGCGTGGAGTTGCATTGCATAACCCAGTTGTCTGTAAACCCTGATTTTAGACAGATGGAGGTAAAATGGCGTCGGCTTGTTTAAAAGTGCCAGAAGTAGTGGACGAAGTAGAGTACCAGACGCTCTGATCACCCAACCTGACACCCATTTTTACAGGTCAAAGGTCAAGAGTTGGACAGAATTAGGTTGTGTTCATTAGGGCACACCATAGCAAAATGTTTCACAATGGAAAATGAAAACGAACATTTCTTATTGGACATGTTCAGATAGCACCTCCCTGTTTTAATCAGTTTCTGGCCGTTTTCTTCAGTTTTGTACTGAACACAATACTAGCCTTGCATGAATGAACCCTGATCTAACCGTTGAACATCGAAATGTCCCAATGTTGGTAAGAAAGAAACTCTGACCAATGTAAAGGAAATTGGTTAGGAGAGGGGAAGTGGTTTGGTTCATTAATTTGGCTGAGAGAGAAAGTGTGAAGAGTAATCAAGAAAAGAAACCTTTCTTTGGCGTTCTATTTATTTGTGACCTACATGTATAATTAAGGAATACATTTTTTTTGTCAAAAGCAATATAAATCTGTGGGAAAACATTATGGCTGCTTAACATGCAAGCATGGGAAGGAAAAATAGTTTTATCAGACATTGACAGAACAAATCATTTTTCTTGGATGAAGAGGGCTTTGTCATTATTCTGTCATCTAACTAGAGCTGAGATATATTAATGAAATATAGAAATGAAATCTCTATACTCTAGTGTGCTTATGAGTAGGGTACTACAGCTATAACTCTAATGGATATACTGTACTACAAGTTCAACAAAGGCCCACTCTGCCTCTGGAGGTGTGACATGATGCATGTGCATTATGATTCCTGAGTGTTAGTTTTACTGTCATGTGGTTAAAGTGTGGGATGGAGTAGGTTTGCTGAGGTGCAATATGGTTTAGACTTTTAGGTCTGCTGTGGTGTAGGGGTTTACCAATGTGTGGCATTGGGGCTGGCTAAGTTACAGGATGAATGAATCCACTGTCTAGGCTGCAACCTGGACTCGGGTAGACGTAACATAGTAAATGTATATCCGTGACACTCCAGTTAGTATGATATGTTACGTTTTGTATGGTATGTATTAATTTGTGGATGTCCATCATCTATTTTGTATGATATGTTACAAATTACAATTCATATGATATGTTATGAATTGCAATTTATACAAAATGTTACAAATTCGAATTTGTACAAAATGTTATGAATTTGCTAAATGTATGATATGTTACGAATTCCAATTTGCTGTTGCTAATATTAGCTAGGCTAGGGGTAAGGGTTAGGGCTTAAGGTTAGGTTAGGGTAAAGGGTTAAGGTTAGGGAAAGGTGTTAGCTAACATGCTAAGAAGTTGCACAGTAGCTAAAAAGTAGTTAGTAGTTGCTATTTAGCTCAAATACTGAAGTTATCCATGATGAGACTTGACCATTCAACATTTGGCTTGCGAGATGTTTTAAATTTATTTCTATTTTATTTTATTATTATTATTTATTTATTTTATTTTTAAGGGGGTAGATCAACTTTAATATTGCAGATAGTGTTACGATCCGGCACTGTTGGTCCTGCCCCCGCTTGTTTCCCTTTTCCTTTTTTCCCCTGTGTGTGTTGTCTGTGTCTGTCTCCCCCTGCTGTGCAGCCCAGTCAGAGGATCTAGGTCAGGGGGCGTGGCCATTCTCTCTCATGCTCAGTTACCTCCAGCTGCGGCTCATTGTCACCAATCAACCAGCAGTTATCTACCCGGGCTGGACACCTCTCCAGCGCCAGTTCGTTCCTACACCACCTGTGATCCCGTCTGTTCCTGCTGCCTGCCTGCCTGCCATTCCCACGCCGCAACCTGCTCCTCTGTTGTCTGATATCCTCGTCATCCAGCTCTCAGGACTACTGGCTCTCCACCCCACTCAGCTCCTACCCCGGCCTGAAGCTACTCCACCCTGAACTGCTTCTCTCTGCCAAAACACGCTGAATAAACTACATCCTAATTCACCCTCTTTGTCCGTGTGTCCGTCTCTGCACCTGAGTCCCCCACCCAACCTAATAGAACGAACTGGCCAATCATGGACTCAGCAGAGATGCCACATGAAACAACGGGTGATGGCGTATAACGCGCCCTCCATTCACAGGGAATGTTATTGGGACAACACGACCAACTCATCCGGACTCTATTGGATAACAACCAGCAGTTGTTGGATCAAGTATCTCATCTCACCTCTCAGGTAGCTAACCTGGTAACACTCACTACCATTCCTCCCTCTGTTTCTCCTCCACCTGTTCCTCCTACAGTGGCTCCAGGCTCGGCTTCCGCTCCTGCCCTTCGGGAACCCCCCTACAACCCCACCTGAACCTTTCACCGGGGACCTGAACAAATGCCGTGGTTTCCTGCTTCAGTGCCGCTTGGTGTTCCAACAGAAGCCCCTGTCCTTCTCCACGGAATCCTCAAAGGTACATTACGCTCTGGGGTTACTGAGGGGCAAAGCTTTGATTTGGGCAGAAGCGGCTTGTTCTACTCAGCAGATTGCCAGCCTGTCGTTTGACGATTTTTCCTCTCAATTGGAAATTGTGTTTGATCACCCGACCATGCCGGGACCGCCACAAAGAGACTGTTGAAGCTACGACAGGGCACGGGTAGCGTGGCTGACTACGCCATTGATTTTTGGACCTTGGCAGCCGATTCCAAGTGGAATGACGAAGCTCTTCAGGGAGCGTTTGTTAACGGTTTGAGTGACACGATCAAGGATGAACTAGCTGTTCGTGATGAGCCTGCTAACCTTCATTCTCTCGTTTCCCTTGCTACGAATAGACAACAGGCTACGGGAGAGGAGACAGGAGAGGGGCGGTCGGGTCCGCACCGCAGGCGGGACTCCTCGCTTTCTGCAACCCGAGCAACACCACCACTCGGACACCGCCCACACATCTCAGCGGATCCCTCCACGGAACTAGACGCAGCCCATGCAGCTAGGCCGTGCTCGTCTGTCCCCCTGCCGAAAAGGAACGGGCGCATGCGGGCTGGTGAGTGCATTTACTGTGGGGACCGCACTCATTTCCTGGTTAACTGTCCGGTTCGCCCAAAAGACCAAGCTCGCAAGTAAAGGTGGGCGTACTTGCGAGTGCTACACCTGACTCAATGCCCACAGCACCCCGTCTAGTTATCCCAGCTACAGTCCAGTTCAGGAATCTGTCTCTCCCATTAGCTGCTCTCATTGACTCTGGTGCTGAGGATAGTTTCCTTGACGTTAACCTGGTCACTCAGGCGGAGATCCCTGTTAAGCCCCTGCCTAAGCCTATAACAGTAACCGCTATAGACGGCCATCAGTTTGCCAACATCACCCACCAAACTGTCCCCGTTTCTCTCGTGCTGTCCGGCAATCACAAAGAAACCATCCAGTTTAAAGTAGTCTCCTCCTCGGCCTCCCCTCTTATCCTCGGTTTCCCTTGGCTTAGCCTTCACAACCCCCATATTGACTGGCAAAACCACAAGATACACAGTTGGAGCACTCACTGCCATTCTGCTTGCCTTGGGTCGGCTATTCCGCCCTCGGTAGGTTCCCCCTGTTTCCCCTGTCAAACCCTCAGACCTCTCTTCAGTCCCTGAAGAGTACCTGGACCTGGCCGAGGTATTCAGTAAATCCAAAGCACTCTCACTACCACCTCATAGGCCATACGATTGCGCTATTGAGTTACTGCCTGGAGCCCCTTTGCCGTCCAGTCGGCTTTTCAATCTGTCCCGTCCTGAGAGAGAAGCTATGGAAACCTACATAGGCGACTCCCTAACCTCTGGCATCATTCGTCCCTCATCTTCCGCTGTTGGTGCTGGGTTCTTTTTTGTTGAGAAGAAGGACAAAACATTACGCCCCTGCATTGACTACAGAGGACTAAATAACATCACAGTCAGAAATACGTACTCCCCTGCCTCTCATCAACTCAGCATTTGAACCCCTTCATGGTGCCACCGTGTTTACCAAGCTCGACCTGCGTAACGCTTACCACCTCGTTAGGATCAGGCAGGGAGACGAATGGAAGACTGGGTTCAATACCCCTCTCGGACACTTTGAATACCTAGTCATGCCATTTGGTCTCACTAACGCCCCAGCAGTGTTTCAGGCCATGGTTAACGATGTGTTGAGGGATTTTCTACATCGTTTTGTGTTTGTCTATTTGGATGACATTCTAATATTCTCTCAGTCACAGGATGAACACGTCTCCCACGTCCGTCTGGTTCTCCAACGCCTCATGGAAAATAAACTGTATGTGAAAGCAGAAAAATGTGAGTTCCACCGGCAGTCCGTCCCCTTTTTGGGCTTTATTATCGAGCAGGGGACAAGTGTCACCAGACCCTGACAAGATCAGAGCGGTTGCGGAGTGGCCCACACCCACGTCTCGGAAGCAGCTAACGCTTCCTGGGCTTCGCCAACTTCTACCGCCGCTTCATCAGGGGTTTCAGCCGAGTGGTTGCCCCCTGACCAAGCTCACCTCCCCTAAGGTGCCATTCCTGTGGACGCCTGAGGCCGAGTCAGCCGTGAGTACATTGAAGGAACTGTTCTCCACCTCACCTGTTCTTATTCATCCAGACACTAGTTTGCAGTTTATTGTGGAAGTGGACGCCTCTGATTCGGGGGTGGGGGCTGTCCTGTCACAACGTTCCCCCACGGACCAGAAGCTCCATCCTGTGGCCTTTTTCTCCAGGAGATTGACCCCTGCTGAGAAGAACTACGACGTGGGTAACCGGGAGTTGCTTGCTGTCAAGTTGGCGTTGGAGGAGTGGAGGCACTGGCTAGACGGAGCAGAACAACCCTTCATAGTCTGGACAGACCACAAGAACCTGGCCTACATCCAGTCATCCAAGAGGCTAAACTCCGTCAGGCCAGATGGGCTCTGTTCTTCAGCAGGTTCAAGTTTATTTTAACATATCGTCCTGGCACACGTAATGTCAAGCCTGATGCTCTCTCTCGCCAGTTTACAGACAATGAAGACTCCAGCAATCCCGAACCTGTTCTGCCCGCTTCCTGTTTGGTGGCGGCTGTTCACTGGGAAATCGAGTCCCTCGTCCGATCGGCACAAGAGTCGGAACCTGGACCGGCCGATGGCCCCCCCGACCTTCTCTATGTTCCCGCAGCCGTGCGGCCGCAAGTGCTCAACTGGATCCACACCTCGCGCTTCTCCTGCCACCCTGGTATGAACCGTACACTGTCGCTACTGAAGAGGCACTTTTGGTGGCCATCCGTCGAGACTGACGTCCGGGAATACGTGGCGGCCTGTTCCATCTGTGCCCAAAATAAGGCTTCCCATCGGGCTCCTTCGGGCCTGCTGCGGCCTCTCCCAGTCCCGAGTCGTCCCTTGGTCTCACGTGGGCTTGGACTTCGTCACTGGACTTCCTATGTCTGAGGGTAATGACACCATACTCACCATCGTGGACAGATTCTCTAAATCTGCCCATTTTGTTGCATTACCAAAATTACCATCTGCCAGTGAGACAGCCCGACCTTTTTGTCCTACATGTATTCCGTCCCCATGGAATACCTGTGGACATAGTGTCCGATAGAGGCCCACAGTTCATTTCTCGGGTATGGAAGGAGTTTTGTTCTGCTCTGGGTGCCTCTGTCAGTCTCTCATCAGGTTTTCATCCCCAGTCCAATGGCCAGACTGAGAGGACCAATCAGGACCTGGAGGCTGCTCTACGCTGTGTGACATCCCAGAACCCGTCCACCTGGGCCAAACATCTCCCGTGGGTCGAATATGCCCACAATTCCCTCACCTCCTCTGCCACCGGCCTCTCACCATTTGAGGCGGCTTTGGGGTACCAACCGCCATTGTTCCCGTCTCAGGAAAGGGAGTTAGCCATCCCGTCAGTTCAGGATAACCTTCGTCGCTGCCGCAAGGTGTGGGTGGACACCCGTGAGGCCCTTCTACGGACAGCAGAGCGTAACAAGAGAGTGGCGGACAGGCACAGGGTAGTCGCTCCCCAGTTCCAGCCTGGTCAGCGAGTCTGGCTCTCCTCCAGCAACATCCCCCTGCGCACTGACTCCCGTAAGCTGTCGCCCCGGGTATTTGGGTCCTTTCGAGATCGATTCCATCATCAACCCTTCGGCTGTTCGGTTGAAGCTTCCCCAGGCCATGAGAGTCCATCCTACATTTCACGTGTCCCAGCTGAAGCTGGTCTCCTCCAGCCCTTTGTGTCCGCCTGTGGATCCCCCTCCGCCACCGCGTATTATTGACGACCATCCAGCCTACACGGTGCGGAGACTGCTGGACGTCCGGAGGCGTGGTAGAGGGCTTCAGTACCTGGTGGACTGGGAGGGATACGGTCCCGAGGAGAGGTCCTGGATTCCCCGACGATTTATACTGGATCCTCAGCTGGTGGCTGATTTCCATAGGGACCACCCTGACAAGCCGGGTGGGTCGCCGGGTGGCGCCCGTTGAGGGGGGGGTACTGTTACGATCCGGCACTGTTGGTCCTGCCCCCGCTTGTTTCCCTTTTCCTTTTTTCCCCTGTGTGTGTTGTCTGTGTCTGTCTCCCCCTGCTGTGCAGCCCAGTCAGAGGATCTAGGTCAGGGGCGTGGCCATTCTCTCTCATGCTCAGTTACCTCCAGCTGCGGCTCATTGTCACCAATCAACCAGCAGTTATCTACCCGGGCTGGACACCTCTCCAGCGCCAGTTCGTTCCTACACCACCTGTGATCCCGTCTGTTCCTGCTGCCTGCCTGCCTGCCATTCCCACGCCGCAACCTGCTCCTCTGTTGTCTGATATCCTCGTCATCCAGCTCTCAGGACTACTGGCTCTCCACCCCACTCAGCTCCTACCCCGGCCTGAAGCTACTCCACCCTGAACTGCTTCTCTCTGCCAAAACACGCTGAATAAACTACATCCTAATTCACCCTCTTTGTCCGTGTGTCCGTCTCTGCACCTGAGTCCCCCACCCAACCTAATAGATAGATTGTAACTTCCATCAATGTAATTGTCTGCATCACTTCCAATCCCCCATATTTCTTTCCCCGCAAATATATGTATACATATAAATACATATATATACAAATCCTTTAAAAAATATGTATTTTCCTTTATTACTTTCCAACCCCACCACCCCTCCCCTAATTGGAGTAAACTAGTGAACAACAACGCTCAGGCCTCTACTTCCAGCTTATACATACTATATACATTTTATGGACACAGTCAATTTGACAATAATTCTATTTTATTTGTTTTTACTCCTGAACTTCCTCTACCCTAAACCTCTCCTATCATTTTCATGATGTCCATCCGGTTTACCTCTACATGCCATATCCCCCAAACGGTGCTATTTTTCACAAAAGTTCTCAACCTACAGTATACACTTATTATGGACACAGTATGTTTTACATTAGTCATTTTGTTGTTATTAGTTGTTATTAGTCCCAACCTTCAGCTCCATTCAGCCCCTCCCATCTATCTCTTAACACCATCCATATTGGATTTCTACTTGCCATATATTTCTCAACTGTACTGTGATGTTTCACAAAAGTTATGAACCCGTCTATTCTCATTGTTTCTACAGATTTCAAATTGCAAATAAACATTTTTGCTAAAAGTATTATTATGTTATTGATCGATTGACTATGACTTTTCAGATCACCCAGTAGTGCTATCTGTAGGGTTAGCTCCAGGTAAATATTACAATCCTTCAGCCATTCCTGGACCTGTGACCAAAAACAAGCTACAAATGGACAGTACCAAAACAAATGATGTTATGATTCTGTCTCTTCGCAGCAAAATCTGCAGAGCTGGGAAGATTGTATCCCCCATGTAAATAACATTCTATTGGTTGCAAGAATTTTGTATAATAATTAAATTTGAAAAATTCTAAATGTTTAATCCGGCGTCGTAAGTTCATAAACCATTTGCCATGGAATCTGTACGTCAAAAATCTCTTCCCAACTATTTTGCAGTCTATATGGGACAGCTGTCAAGCCTTTGGTCCTTAAATGAAACTGGTATATTTTTTTATTTATCACAATTTTCTTTAACCAATTATGATCTTAATGCAGGGCCGACAGACAAGTTCCTTACTTTTTCCCCCTTCCACTTTCCTCTTCCATTTTTGCGGTAATGCTGCAATTATTTGGTTGTAATTTTGGGTAAAGCAGACATTTCCATATGTTTTTGTTAGCTGCATGTGCGACATAACTCCACCAGTTCTACCTATGATATAATTTACGAAGATTATACCTTTTTTAAACCATTTTTTTAAACAATTAGTATATTTGAGTTTAACCACAATATTTGTTGCATTATTTGTTCTGTCGTTTCTGGAGGATTAAATTGAAATTGCAACCAACTTTCTATGGCTTGTTTTGGAAATAGTGATATTTGGGCGATGATTTCCTTTTCGAATAACTGAAAGAGAGAGGTTGTAATCTGAATAAAGGGAAAAAGACCATTCTTTCACATGGGGTGAGACAATCTTACTAATTTGCTAGAGAACCAGTTCGGATTTAAGTATAACTTTTGTATGACCGAAGAGTTTAGTGATAGGTCTAATGCTTTAATATTTAATAATTTCTGTCCTCCGAATTCATATTCATTATATAAATACGCCCGTTTAATTTTGTCTGGCTTGCCGTTCCAAATAAAATGGAATATTTTTTCTCATATAATTTAAAAAACTGTTCTCTAGGCGTAGAGTTAATTAGGGTGATTTTTTCACAAATAGGCATGTATTTACCTTTCCATGGTAGCAAGATCTTATCTATTTTTGCTAACTTTCTATTAAAATGTATTGGAGTGAGATCCTTTATTTCTTTTGGGATTTGTATTCCAAGTATATCCACATTACCATCAGACCATTTTATTGGTAAACTACACGGTAATGTAAAAATTGTATTTTTTAGTGATCCAATACGTAATATAGTACATTTATCATAATTTGGGTGTAATCCAGAGAGGTTAGAAAATGTATCTAGATCCTCTATGAGGCTGTGGAGGTATTCAAGTTGTGGATTTACAATAAAATATGAATCATCAGCGTACAATGACACCTTTGTTTTTACGCCCTGGATTTCTAATCCCTTGATATTATTGTTGGACCTGATTTTATTAGCTAACATTTCGATGGCCATAATAAATGGACATGCCAATAGTGGACAACCTTGTTTTACTCCTCCTCTTTTTGTTATTTAATTTTTTTATTAATTTTTATTTTTTTATTTTTTTGGGGGGGATTGTGCAATTATATACGTTTTTATTAATTAAATCATAAATTCAACGTCTGATATTTAGAATCAAATGGCAACTGTTATTGAAGTAAGGCATTGAGAACACAGACAGCACTGACATTCTAATGACAGAATCATTTTACACTAGAGGAGTTGGTTGTCATGACATTTAATAGCATTTTGGCTCTGTAGATAAGTGTTGGCGTACTGTATGTAGATACTAACCCTGATAAAACAAATGGCTGTCCCAGAAAGATGACATCACCAACAAGACTTCTATGTCATTTAATAAAATACCTTCATATTTTCACCGGAAGGCAAAGACAAAGGGCTGTATTCAATCCACATCGTGGAAATTCAGCGTTACATCATGATTTGGCAATTTTCCTGGGTTAGCGTAGACTGCATTCACACTAAACGCTGCAGATGTTGGCTCAATAGGAAATTAACTTTACATTTCAGCGATACAGATTGAATAGAGCCCTAAAAAAACATATTTAAACAACGTTCCAACCACCAAGACAGAAAATACTTTATTCCAACCACCAAGACAGAACAGACTTCATTCCAACCACCAAGACAGAACAGACTTCATTCCCACCCCCAAGACAGAACAGACTTCATTCCAACATCATTCCAACCACCAAGACAGAACAGACTTCATTCCAACATCATTCCGAACACCAAGACAGCACAGACTTCATTCCAACATCATTCTAACCACCAAGACAGAACATGCATACATACTGTGGCAGGATACAAAGTGAATACACTTAAATAAAATGGTGTGAAGAAGTTGTCAGAGCATAAACATTTAAATAACTAAAGTGTTAGATTGTTTTATTGTCTTTTGATAGGTCCAGTATTTAATTATATTCAGTGATATTTACAATATCTAAAGGCACTACCTAATTTTAAAAGTATACATTTTTGTTTCCCGTTTGAGAACTTTACCTCATGTTTTTCCTGTCTGAGCAGAATGCACCTTGATCCCAATGGAGTCAGTTAACGCTCCTGCTCTGAAATCTAAAATCTCTGAAATCGGTGAAATCACTCTGAAATCAGTGAAATCAGTGTTTAAATCAGTGTTTAAATCAGTGTAGAATGTACAGGATAGCGATGGCCAGGAGAAGGTGGAGGCCGAACGTTGGTCTGTTGATCGCTCCGCCTCTCGCTGTAGTAGCAGCAGCTCCTCCAGCCACGGTGGTGACTGAACCAGTCCCTCCATCTACCCCTACAGTGGTGCTGGAAACGGGTCCTGATCCAGACCTGGACCATGCTCTGGTTTGCATAGCGCTTCAGCTCTGGCAGGTTAGAACCCAGCAGACCACTCACCTGGCTCAGAGTCTGTATAACAGTAGGGTCCAGGGTGATGAAAGTGGCCATGTCCATATTGATGTTAGAGGTGGACAGACGCTGGACGTAGTCTGAGTTAGCGCCACCTATGTATGGCTGTGTTAGCTGGTAGGAGGTAGCAGAGACAGTACTACGGCTCTGGAAGGCTCCTCTCTTCTTCTCTATGGTGCAGTTGGTCACCGTCAGGGCATTAGCATTACTCAGGCTACTCTGTGTAATGATCTTCAGGAGGCTGATGTCTCGTGAACACAGGTTGGGTCCTCCGTTTTACTCCTCTTGACAGTTTAAAACTTTCTGAGAAATAGCCATTATTTACTATTTTACACCTAGGGTTACTATACATGATTTTAACCCATTTTATAAGAGATTCTCCAAAATTGAAATGCTCCAGGCATTTATATGTAAACTCCAGTCGTACTTTATCAAAAGCCTTTTCAAAGTCAGCTATGAATAGCAGGCCTGGTTTCCCTGATTTTTCATAATGTTCTATTGTTTCCAGCACTTGCCTTATATTATCTCCAATGTATCATCTATGTAAAAAACCTGTCTGATTAGAATGAATAATGTCCGACAATACCTTTTTTATTATATGCGCTATACATTTTGCTAGAATGTTTGCATCACAACACTGAAGTGTAAGGGTCCTCCAATTTTTTAAATGGACAGGATCTTTATATTTCCCACTTGTATCCTGTTTCTGTAATAATGAAATCAGACCTTCTTCTTGAGTGTCTGATAACCTACCATTTACATAGCAGTGGTTAAAACATGCTAATAACGGTCCTCTGATTATATCAAAAAAGGTTTGGTATACCTCAACTGGTATGCCATCCAACCCTGGAGTTTTCCTGGACTTTAATTGCATCCAGAAGTTCCTCCTCTGTAATTTCACCTTCACATGAGTCTTTCTGTATGGCTGTTAATTTTACATTATCAATAGAATAAAAATCCATACAATTAGCTTCAGTTAGAGGAGATGTAAGTGACTGAAATTAAAACATATGCTTAAAGTACTTTGCTTCCTCCTTCAAAATATAATTTGGTGAATCATGGGTGACTCCATCATTTGTAACCAGTTTCAGTAAATTATTTTTGAGATGTTTGCGTTATGCACACACCCATCCGCCCTGACCAACCACCCTACTTTCGCTTTTGCTTTAATCTTTTCACACGTACCAACAAATGGGTGTGATCATTCTACAGTGGTCCCTGCAGCATACGATCAAACCGGTTTGATTAGAACACTTATTTAGAACGTCCAGTTTAGATTGACGCAACAGTCAGCATTTGAGCTAGCCACATAGTTTTTTTTCACAGAAACATTTTGCACAAACACAGTCCTTACAAAGTTATGTCCTGAATGTGAGCAGTTTATTTTTGGATGCAATGTTCAGACATTCACAGAAGTAGTGACAGCATACACAATCATCCAAATCGGAAAATGTAGGCTACATTAGTCCTAGCGCTAACTGAGGAAAGATTAACATAACACAAGAGGTCATATTTAGAGAACTCTCGGCTGACAGAAACCACAATATGAATTAGCTATTAGCAATTACTATTTATAATTCATCACATCACGGGTGAGCTCGCCATTGATCAAAATAATTGAGTAAAACACTTTCTACTAATTGAAAGTAATCAGACGATGGGTAGTTTGTGCACGCCGCCATGTTTGTTTTTTCGCTTCAACCAAAGATAATAAGAGGAGACAAGATGAGTTTGGTCTGTTTGCAGTATGCATGTCGAAGGGGGTGTGTCATATATGATCATTCACTTCCCTTCATTCACTTCCGGAAGTTTACTCGAAAGATGAGAGAACCATTCCTTCACCTCAGTATAACATCTTTGGTCTGACAGACGTTTACGTGACACCCAGAATGCATTGTATAATGTCAACAAATATGGCACCACACATAGCTGGCAAATAGCTTAGCATTAGCTCATTATAGTCAGTACAACCTAAAAAAAAAGTATTTTACACACATCATAGGTGTCCATTACAATCTATGCAATAATCGGAACACATTAGCTGTCACCAGTACTTGAAAACATGTGAATAAAACTGAAAATGCCAGCCAGAAAATGTGCAAGTTCGTGCAAGACTGCGCAAATGTCTGCAAACTTGATCTCCGGAAACATTAGGGAAGTGCTTGGGTTCTCCTCAAAGAGAGAAGTTTGTCCGGCTCAGTAAAGCCTCAAACATAAATTGTCCGCAACACTGAAATGGGCTACTTCTATGTGAATTAATGAGGAGGTGGAACACACCTCAATTCAAACTGTTGTTAGAAAATAAAACTTGTTAGAAAATAGTTAGAAATTGACAAGTTGAAACAGCGCGTGTTAACTGTCCTGTTGCGTAACAATCACATTTTGGAACAGTGAGTACATTCTGAAATCACGTGCATAAAACAACTCACGCTGGGGTGACCGTTAGAGATATTTGGAACTCGTGTGAAAGATTAAGTAATCTTCTGTCTTATGTAACCATACCAAACTTAACATATTTACCCGGATTTATGTTTACTATGTTACGTCTAGTCTATGAGACCAGGCTGAAGTCAGATGTCAAGTCAAGGGACATAATTTGAGTTTCACAGTCCCTTAAATTTGGAGAGAAAGGAATCATGAA